>NW_006921646.1:11000852-11008056 GCF_000298275.1 Orycteropus afer afer
TTCCATCGATTCCTGGACCCTTATTTTTCACCCATGTCTTCAGAGCAGCTTGGACTTCTTTTATATCATTGGTTCTTGATCACATGCTACCTCCGGAAATGGCTGGACATCCAACCAATTCTTTTTAGTACAGTGACTCCATGTATTCCTTCCATCTTCTTTTGATGCTTTCATATCATTCAATATTTTACCCATAGAATTCTTTAATATTGCAACTATAGGCTTGAATTTGTTTTTCAGTTCTTTCAGTTTGAAAAATTTTGAGCATGATCTACCCTTTTGGTTTTCTAACTCCAGGTCTTTACACATTTCATTATAATACTTTACTTTGTCCTGTCAAGCTGCCCTTTGAAATCTTCTGTTCAACTCTTTTACTTCATCATTTCTTCAATTCACTTTAGCTACTCTACATTCAAGAACAAGTTTCAAAGTCTCTTCTGACATCCATTTTGGTCTTTTCTTTCTTCCCTATGTTTTTAAATGACTTTTACTTTCTTCATGTATTATGTCCTTGATGTCATCTCACAACTCATCTGGTCTTTGGTCATTAGTGTTCAATGCATCAAATCTGTTCTTAAGATAATCTCTAATTCAGGTGGTATATACTCAAGGTAGTACCTTGGCTCTTGTGGAGTTGTTTTAATTTTCTTCGGCTTCAACTTGAACTTGCATATGAATAATCGATGGTCTGTTCTGCAGTCAGCCCCTGGTTTTGTTCTGACTGATGATATTGAGCTTTTCCATCGTCTCTTTCCACAGATGTAGTCAATATGGGTCCTGAGTATTTCATTTGGTGGGGCCCATGTGTATTTGCAATGACTAAGTCTTATGATCTCCAGTATTGTTTCTATCACCAAGGCCATATTTTCCAACTATTGATCTTTCTTCGTTGCTTCCAACTTTCACATTCCAATCTCCAGTAATTATCAATGCATCTTGATTGAATGTTTGATCAGTTTCAGACTGTAGAAGTTTATAAAAATCTTCAGTTTCTTCATCTTTGGCATTAGTAGTTGATGTGTAAATTTGAATAATAGTCATATTAACTGGTCTTCCTTATAGGAGTATGGATATTATCCTGTCACTGACAGTCTTGGCTAGGATAGATCTCAAAATGTTCTTTTTGGCAATGAATGCAACACAGTCCCTTTTCAGTTTGATTATTCAATTCAAAATGACAAATATCAATCCATTTAAGCTCACTAATGCCTAGGACATCAATCTTTACGTGTTCCATATCATTTTTGATGACTTCCAATTTTCCTAGATTCATACTTTATATATTTCACATTCCAATTATTAATGGATGTTTGCAGCTGTTTCCTCTCATTTTGAATCATTCCACACAGCAAATGAAGATTCCAAAAGCTTTACACCATCCATGTCATTAAGGTAGACTCTTTTGAGGAGGCAACTCTTCTCCAGGCATATTTTAAATACCTTCCAACCTGAGGAGTTCATCTTCTGGCTCTATGTCATACAATGTTCTGTTGCTATCTATAAGCTTTGAAGTAGATCACCAAGCCCTTCTTAATCGATCTTAGTCTGTGAGTGCCACTGAGACCTGTCCACTATGGTTGACCCTGCTGGTATTTGGAATACCAGTAACATAGCTTCTAGCATCACAGCAACATGCAAGCCACCACAATACAACAAACTAACAGATGGGTAGTAATAATAGTAGTATATTCAGAGTATATTGGCAAAGAATACTGAAAGTACCATGGACTGCCAGAAGATGAACAAACCTTCCCTGGAGGAAGTGCAGCTGGATGCTCTTTAGAAGTGAGAATGGCCAGACTTTGTCTCACATGCTTTGGTCGTGTTGTTAGAAGGGACTAGTTCTTGGAGAAGGATATCATGCTTGGTAAACTAGAGGGTCAGCAAAAAGGTGAAAGACCCTTAAAGAGATGCATTGACATAATGGCTACAAAGATGGGCTCAAGCATAGCAAGCATTGTGAGGCTGGTACAGCACCAAGCAGTGCTTTGTTCTGTTGTACACAGGGTCACTGTGAGTTGGAGCTGACTTGATGGCACCTAACAGCAACAACATGGAGAGTTTACAATGTGCCAGTTACCTTTTAAATTGGTTGATTTTCATTATGCATCCAGTTCTTACAATGCATCTGTGAGGGAGACATTGTAATGATCTCCACATCAAAAATGAGGAAACAAAGGCCCTTGAGGGAAACTCTGGCAGAAGGGAATATTTTTTGGCCAACCCCAGGATTCCAGGCCCAACTCTGGCCAGTGAACTCAGAATATTGAAGAATCTGCTTTATTCTCAAGTCCTCAGTTTCTCACCTTTCACAATGAGGATGATACTCCCTGTGTACCCTGTCTCACAGGGATGTTGGTTGTAAAGCTCCAATAACATAATAGATGAAAAGACCTATTGGAGTGTGGGACGCTCAGTGTAAAAGGGAAGGGTGAATAAGAGAGGACCTAGGAAGTCTTCTCCTGGAAAGCTGCTCCTGGCCCTGAGGATCAGGCTTTGATCTGAGAGGGGTGAGATCCTTGTTCCTGCCTCTCTCCATTCGAGGAGTAACTTGGGTGTTCACAGCCCTGGGCAGTTCTTTCTATCCAGGAATCTTCCTCCTTCTCTTTTCTAGTAGCTATAGTCTTTCTTTTTTTCTTTTTCTTTCTTTTTTTTTTTTTAATTTAAGTCACTCCTCTCAGATTGGGGATCCCTGGGGACAGGACTATGTCTCCCCTTTTCACTGGTCCCATTAGCAGTCCTGAACATGGGTAACTGTCACAGAAACCTTCAAGTTGGGGATTCCCATTACAGATTTGGGGACTTTCAAGCAGATCTGGGATCTTGAGAGACCACAATCCTGACCTGGGCAGACAGGGAACAGAGAGCTGGGTGTTAACTGAGGATACCCTAATTCTGTTTGTGTAACTTTCCACTTGACTGTATTTATAGGTGTCCATGCAGAGTGAGTTTACTGGCAGTGGTGTAGGCCACATTTAGGGATCTCTTTGCTAGAGGGAACTGGGGGAGATGGCAGAGGAGTGGGGTGACGAAGCATTCTCAGTTTATGTAGGTTCCCCGGTCAGGACAGAGGATGAGCCCAATATACGCAGAATATCAGAGTTCCTCCAGATCCCTACAAGAAGCTATAATGTAGCAATCTGTGGTATTTCCCATAATATCTTCTTAAAGAAGGTACAGGACACATTCCTGGAGGATGAAATTCAATTCTGCCTGGAGGTCTGGCCTGGCCCAACTCAGAAGAAGACAAGACATTCATTTGGCTCCTGGTCCTGGCCTCTCTAGGCCCAGCATTTTGCAGGGTCTGGTTCTGCCTGACCTCCTCTGTGCCCTACTTCTAAACTTATTGCACTAGATCCCTGCTCCTCATAGCCCTGTTCCCCAGGAGGGAGGGTTGGTTCATTTACTTAACCAAATGCTAATGATTACTCCTGCAGATGATCAGTTCCTTGTGGGGACAATTCCTTAACTCAGATCAATACTAGGTGGTTAACACTCACTGAGCCCTTACCTTCTACTGATCCTGTTCTGAGCAATTCACAAACATTAACTCATGTCCCTCACCACAACCTTATGAGGAGCAAGTAGTGCTATCATTCCATTTTACAGATGAAGAAATTGAGGAACAAGGAAATAAAGTGATTTGCCCAAAGTCACAGAGCTGGTCAGTGGCAGAGGTGGCTTGAGCCGAGGCCCTCTGCTCCTGACAATAGCAGTTCCCAGAACAAAGGATCTGTCTAAAAACAATGAAATTTAGACTCTACGACTGTGACATTGGGTGGCACAAATAGCTCTGGTAGCATAGTGGCTACGGCACTTGACTGCTAACCAGAAGGCTGGCGGTTCGAATCCACCAGCCACTCCTCGGAAGGAAGATGGGGCAATCTACTTCCATAGTGATACTGCCTCAGAAACCCAAGGAGGGGTCGCTATGAGTCGGGTCCGACTTGACGGCAAACAACAACAACAACAGACTACTATATGAGAGGTTGGCAGTTTAAACTACCCAGAGGCACCTCGAAAGACAAGCCTGGAGACCTTTCACCAAAAGGTCACAGCCTTGAAAATGCTATAGAGCAGTTCTGCTCTGTACACATGGGGATATCATGAGTCTGAATCGGTTCAATGGCAATTAATAACAATTGTGTGACCTACCCTAAACCCTTTAGCACTTCCATACCCTTTATCTTGCTTTTTTTTTTTTTTCTTTTCCCAAGCAGTTAGTGTCTTCTATCATAGAATATAGTCTGTAGTGATCCACAGGACTTTCACACATAGGATTGACCCAATAGCCACAACAATGGGCTCAAACATACTGATGATTATGAAGGTGGAACAGGACTGGGCAATATTTCATTCTGTTATACATAAGTTTGCCATGAGTCAGAGTCAACTCAATGGAAACAAACAACGATAGTAGCAGACTATAGTGCGGACTCATTTATATAAGTTTACTGTTGGCTTCTGTGTTCCCTGCCAGCCTATGAGCTCTCTGAGGGTAGGTGTTTCTGCCTGCTATGTCCCCTGATGCTTCCCAGTACCTGGAACAGGATCTGTCACATAGGAGGCAATTCATCCACCATGTGGAATGAATGAATAAATTATTGGGGGGTAGAGTGGTTACTCAAGTAATGACATTCCTTGTTTAAATAGCCCCAGTAACAACAGTAAGGCCCCAGACATTGTCTCAGATGACTGTGTGTATATGTGTGTGTACGTGTGTGTGTGTGTGTGTGTGTGTAATGGCAAACATGGCAGTGTTTGGAAATGCTGGAAGTACCTGGCAGTGCTGGAAGCTGTCAGCCTGTTCTGCTGGCTGGTCTGTGAGTGGCCTGAGTCTCATGGCAGCCTAATCATGCCTGACAGATTGATTAGGGGAGAAAGTTGCTACGTCTCTATCGCAACAGACAGAGCAAGCGTGTCTCCACTTAACCTTTCTCATCACACAGGAAGAAAGGGGGTGTGGGCTGGGGCAGGAGGAGGGGTTGGAGGCATGGAGGACCAGTGGGAGGTCCAAGGAGAGACAGAGGGAGCAGGAACCAGCACAGTGAGCTGGGGGAGGGATAAAGGAGCCGTGCAGAAGGTTAGAAGACAAGGGAGGAAGAAGGCAGATGTTGAGCTGGTAGGGGGGAGTTAGGGGCTTGTCTCCATGGTCTGATTTGAGGAGCTTCAGTCCATAAGCAGCCTCATTAGAGAGATCTTCTTTGGAGTTAAGCACTGTCCTCTTCCTGAGTGACTTGGGCTGAAGGCATTTAGGCAGCCTGGAATTCCACAGCCCTTCTGAAGGCCCTGCAGCTTGGCTCTGGCCATGCTCAGGGGACATGCTGGAGACTGAGGGTACCTAGATGCTTTCAGAGTTGAGTAGAGCCTTCATTAGGGGCTGATGCTGGAGGTCACTCCCACCCTCAGTCAGAGTGAAGAGTGAACAAACACTAGATTGTTAAAGCTGCAGAGGACCTTAGAAAGAATCTTAACTCCTCCCCATTTTACAGATAATGAAACATGTCTAGTGAAGGGAAGAGACTGTCCCACATCGTTTATTCAGTTGACATCAGTGACATCTTCTACATGCTGGGTGATGAGCCAATGGGTGCCAGAAGGGAAGCAGGAGTGAGAGTGGGTTCTGTGACAGGTGTTGTTTAGGATAACCCTCCTGGACCCTTCACAAGAGAGAAAAAAGGGCTTAGAACAACTGTTATGGCAGACCCTGGAGAAGGAAACCACTGACTGCACATAAGCATGGTGTCTTCTCTACAATTCCACACAGATTACAGGGTGCAATGAAGACCCCTGTGTTCTCACCCATTCCTATCTGCTCTGAACAAAGAGGGCTCTTATTGGTTCTCATAACTTGATCACTAATGTTCTGAATCATTGTATGTTTCTAACTGGGAATAACTAGTGGCAGATATATGCCACCAAGCCTCTTTATATCATCTTATTGAAGGACTTGTAAATGTTTCTGGTTAACTGGAATAAAAAATATGTACATGTGAAGCAATATTTTATTTTTAGGATGCTTGGGGTGAAAGACTAGACAGACACCCAACATGATGATTACAGTGGTTGTCCTTGGGTATTAGAGCTAGGTTATTTTATTTCTCTTTTTTCACATCCCCTCAAGTTTATAATTAGAACAATAGCTGTCACTTTCTTAAAACTAATAGGCCTGGCTTTAAGTACACAAAGGGTCATGATTTGGTAAATAAAACACAGCAAAACATCTGACACATGAAATAATCATAGTGATGGCATTTGGAACAATGAGTGATTGTTTTCTTTTTGCTGCCTTTAAAAAAAAAAAAATAAACTTTCTTAATCAGCTACATTATCAAAACTGGGGAGAGGGCGAGTGGATGAAAGGGAAAAATAGTATTTCAAACCAAGAAAAACATCATTTCCACCACTATCCTTCACCTCCATCATCAGCTGAGTAGCAGAGAGAAAGAAAATCGGTGCTTTAGTGGATATCTTTGGTCAAAGGCCACTAAGAATGACTTGTTACTTGTTAGCTGCTATTGAGTCAATTCTGACTCATGGAGACTCCATGTATGCAAGTAAAACTGTGCTCCATAGGCTTTTGGTTTATTTATTTATTTATTTATTTTTCTGGTTTTCGTGAAAGTTTACAGAGTAAATTAATTTTTCATTCAATAATTTATACATATTTTGTTTCAGGACTTAATTGGAATCCCCTCAATGTAAGTAACAGCACTTTTCCACTTTTTCTGGTACCTCCTTTCCATTCAGCCTTCTCTTCTGCCACTTCCTGCTTTCTGAGCTTTGATTCTGGACAAATGCTGCCCTTTTGGGCTGATATGGTTGAGTTCTAAGGAATGCATTCCTCCCTGGTGTTATTGTTCACTTTGTACATCTGTTTATTGTTTAATAGAAAATTGATCTATGGGGGTGAGTTCACTTCCAGGCCTGAAAGATGTTTGAAGGCCAAGTCTGGAGGGTTCATTATCCTGAGACCAGGAGAATCAGATGGTGCCAGGCTACTACAAGTGACCACTCTGATTGGGACCAAATTAGAATATCCTGAAGCAAGTGAGAGTAAAATGTGGAACAAAGCTCCACACAGTTTCAAGGTCATGATCTTTTGGAAGCAGATCACCAGGCCTGTCTTTTGAGGCATATCTGGGTGAGTTCCAACCACCAAACTTTAGGTGTACTTAACTTTTTTTTTTTTTTTAAATAGGAT
>NW_006921646.1:11026411-11049025 GCF_000298275.1 Orycteropus afer afer
AGAAGAGTATGGAGGGATGGACACTGGGAAGAGGTAACTATGGGGAGGAAGTGGGAGGGGAGCTGTTGCATTGTAAATTTTGGTCAATGGCATGAGACAAAGTATATTATGTGAACTGCTGTATGAAAAGTGAATTTACTCTGTAAATCTTCACCCAAATCAAAATAAAATTTGAAAAAAAAAGGAATGTAGAGAGTCACAGACACCTGGAAAGGGAGGGAGCTTAGTGTTCATCATCTAGTGCAGGGGTCCTCAAAGCATGTGTGGGACCTCTGGGTACCCGTGAGCACAAAGGTACTTTCATGATTATACTAAGACTTTATTTGCCCTTCTCACTCTCATTCCCTTATAAGTATGCAGTGGTGTTTTCCAGAAACTTCATGACATGTGATATCACAACAGATTGAATGCAGAAGCAGACATCCAGCTGTCTTCTATGAAGCCAGACCTTAAAGAGATTTCCATAGATGTAAAACAAAGCCACTCTTCTCATGACTCACAAAGCAATATAGAGTTTTGCCTATTAAAGTATTGTTTATGTTACATAGAGGACAACGGTTATCAGTGGTTACAGAGAATGGGAGGGAGGGAGAAAAGGGGAGTCAGTGTTCAGGAAGCAGTGAGTTTCTGTTTATGATTATGGGAAATGTGTCAATGCTAGTGGATGATGGTTGCACAATATGATTAATGTCACTGATATCACTAAATTGTATACCGGAAAAATTTATGATTTATGTTAATATGCATTGAGTTTGTGACCATTATTTTAAAATAAATTAAGTGACAGATATTTAACATTTTTCTCAGTAGATTTTAATCAATGTAACTCACATAACAAAAGCTCTCGGGAGTCCTCAATAGTTTTTAAAGGGGTGTCGCAATTATCTAGTGCTGCCACAACGCAAATACTACAAGTGGGTGCTTTTAAAGAAAAGAATTTATTTTCTCACAGTTCAGGAGGCTAGAAATCTGCATTCAGGGCACAGCTCTAGGGCGAGGTCTATTTCAGCTTCTAGTAGCTGCCAGTATTTTTGTAGATGCATCTGTCTTTGTCGTCTGTCTTTCTCTTCTCCCTGTGTCTCTGTGTCCATTCCACTCTTTATATAACTCAGAAATGATTAGATTTAGAACATACTAACTTGAGTATGACCTAATTAACATGAAAAAGAAAGTTCTGTTTCCAACCAGGATTATATTTACAAGTATAAGGGCTAGAATTTCAATATATATATGTATTTTTTGGGGGGCACAGTTCAACCCAAAACAGAATGTAAAGAGATCTTGAGACCAAAATATTTTAAAATTGCTGATTTAGTGACACCATGTTTGACATAAGGCAAGGAAAGGAGACTTCCATATAGCTGGGACTGCAGACAAGTGTCTACAAAGGGTGATGCATTATGCTGAAAATTCACACCCATTATCTTGCGTAATTCTCACATCAACCCATTTAGCTCTCACAGATTTCCCTATGGGATTTCCAAGTTGATAATATAATCCTCATTTTCAGATGAGAAAACTATGGATCATGAGAAATAAACCTCTGCCCAGAGTTTCACAGCTACTCAGGATTCAAATCTGATAGCAAAGCCTGTGTTTCTAAATCTCATGTATCTAGCTTCTATGCTCTGGTGGCGTCAGGAACTTAAGCCTTACCAGTATTTGAACTTCAGCCCATGTCCTGAGTTCTCTGGGCCCCAATATCCTCATCTGTAAAATGGGCATGAAAATATCTGGGTGGTGAGGATTAACAGAGATAATGGATGTCAGAACAATTTGTAAGTAGTAACATTGATGTGATTATTATGACCTTCTGCAGGCCAGCTGTGGTCTATTTTGTGAGGATAATTTTGGACACTATTAGCTGGTTGAACATTGAAAATATGGACACATTCTCATGACTGAGCACATGTGTGCATATACAAGGAGGTATGTGCACATACATTTTTACACTAATATATTAATATTCAGAGATACACTTCAATCTGTATGCTCTTCTCTTTCTCTCTCTCTCTCTTTCCTTGTCTCTCTCTCTCTCACACACACATCACAGAGAAACATACACACACACTTTCTCTCAGCAGCTTTTGTGACTGGAGGGACTAGATGACCAAAGTTAATAAAAGCACCAATATCCCTGCAGCTAAAATAAGTATCCAGTCCCAGGAAATGGTCAGGAAGCCACCTGCTCCTCTTGGGACCACAGTCAACAGGACTTGAGATGTGGCAAGCATTTGCAGGCCTCCTCTGACTCTTTCTTTCTCAGCACAAAATTAAATAAGCACCGTTTTGAGGCTTTTATTTTGTGAGGCAAGTAATAGAGTCTGAAATGATTATTAGATATTCACTGTAGCAAAATCTCCAAACTGAGAGAGATGTACTTTAAAAATACCAAACATTAAACCAGGGAAGGAAGAGGGGCCCTTGAAGTCTGGGTGGGTGGCGAGGCAGATTCCAGAAAGGATAGGCAAAGGTCTCAGGCTATAGTCCTGCTGCTTCCACACCAATGCATCCAGTGTCCTCTATCCTGCCTTTAAAATGGGGGACAGAGTCTGGCCTGCGTCAGGAGACCAGTATTCCAGCCTCTTTCCATCCAATATTTTGCCAATTATGTGGGCTTTTGAAAGCCACGTTCCCTCTCTGGGCCTCACTTCCCCCCACTGTATCCTGAAAGGTTGAGCAGCTGACCCATATAATTCTGTGACAGTTTTTGTAGGTGAGATAACTTCTGGTCACACTGAAGTAGGGCTGGAGATGTCCAGAGCAGCAGTAGTAAGTGATGGAGATGCATGAGCTGTAGGATCAGAGCCCTTGGTCAGGGGTTTGCATGTCACTTGCAAACTTCCCAGTGCCTGAAAAGCCTTGTAAAGTGAGAATGTATTTAGGAGTGGGGTTCTAAGGACCAGCTCTAGGAAGAGCAAAAGCCAAGAAATGGAGGCCGAGGCAAGGGGAGAGGCCCATGGAGGAGCAGATGAAGGTATGTCTTTAGCCTTTTGTCCCTTCATAATGTCTTTGCCCCTCAGTCTTATTGTACGTGTGCATCCTTGTCCTTGATGCCCTGAATGCCTCGTGCCCGTCACCCCAAAACTAATGCCGTGTCCCTCTACCCTCTTAACTCATCCTGCACTCTCCCTCTCTTCTCTAGCTATTGACCTTGGCTCTCAGGAACCCTAGAACTTTATTTCTGGCTCACTCTTGGCAGCTCTTTAGTCCTAGATGTTTGGACACACCTAGTTCTCTGCTCCTGTCAACATCTGTGTAGCTGGAAGAGCTATGGCTTTGCAGTCAATACGTCCAGGTCCACCTCTGTCACTCACATCTGTGAGACCTCATGTTGTTGTTGTTGTTATGTGCCGTCGAGTCGGACCCGATTCATGGTGACCCCTCCTTGGGTTTCCGAGGCAGTATCACTACGGAAGTAGATTGCCCCATCTTCCTTCCGAGGAGTGGCTGGTGGGTGCAAGCACATTTTCTTATCTGAACCTCAGTTTCCTTATTTGTAATTAGGGCTAACAAGGATACTTCTCTGGTGTGCAGGTGATTAAGCATGGAGGTATAAAGGCACTTTGTAAACTTACATAGCATGTAAATGCTATAATTTAGGTACATTGTACTAGATTTAATTATTATCTTACCCAAAGCCCTTTTGGAGAATAGGTTCACCCACACAAGTGTGTGTTGGAGAGGAAGTCAATATATCTTCTGGAAGGCCCTTTACTTTTACACACACACACACACACACACAGATGGAACTTGGGAGAAGATAGCTGAAGGCGATAGGGTAAGTGACCCCATGAACTGATCACGGGGGTGGCACAGGACTAGGCAGTGTCTTGTTCTGTTGTGCACGGTGTCACCATGAGTGGGGGAAGGAGGGTTGGAAACTTGATGACAGCTAACAACAACAACCCCACAAGGAGGAAAGCAGGAAGAATGAAGTAGAAAAGAGAGAAGAAAAAAAGGGGTCCTTATTATCCTGGTCCTTGATTTTCTCACCTGAATGCCCATTATTGGGTTGGAAGATAGTAATTATTGCTGAATTGGAAGAGAGGTCTCCTAGGAAGTGCTCCCACACAATTCCCTCCTCTTAATGCCTCCTCAGTCACATAATTGGGGAGGCAGACAGGCAGGTCTGGATAGCCCCTGCTTCTCTGGTGTGGCAGCAGCCACAGCTTGGATGTGAGGCCTATAGAGACCTTGGCAGGAACATTGCAGAAGCCAAAACAAGTCAACTTTGGGCAAGAATGCCCCAGCTGGGATGGCTGGCTCAGGAGGTTGACATCAAGGTCTAAAGAGTAGGGAGAAGCCAAGCATGGTTCTGGCACAGATCTGGCCCATCTGGTGGGCAGGACCCAGCAGCAAATCAAGTTTGGCTCTCAAAATCATAAAGCATTTGGGGTAATCTGTCCAATTACAGCAGGATCTAGGCACTTCTTATATGGAGGACCCCTGAATGGTGCAGTTAATTGCTCAGCTACTAACCAAAGGTTGGCAGTTTGAACCTACACAAAGATGCCTTGGAAGAAAGGCCTGGTGATCTGCTTGCAAAAGGTCACAACCACAAAAACCTATGGAGTGCACTTCTATTCTGATACTCATGAGGTCTCCATGAGGCAGAATCAACTTGACAACTGGTTTGGTCTTTGTTTGGTTTTGTTTCTGTTTTAGGTCCCTTGAGGGCTTTGGGCTCCATAATCCAAGCTCCCCTGTGGTTTTGACTCCCTTTTGCACACACATTCCCTCCCCCTATCCTGATACAACACAGGATAGGAGCTTTAGCAAAACCTTCGGGGTTAGCTGTCCAGATCTGAATAACCAACCGAATCCTGTCTGTTGTTGTTATTTGCCCTTGAGTCAAACCTGACTCATAGAGAACCCAACTCTTAGTGACCCCTCCTTGGGTTTCCGAGGCAGTATCACTATGTAAGTAGATTGCCCAACTTTCCTTCTGAGGAGTGGCTGGTAGGTTTGAACCTCCAGCCTTCTGGTTAGGAGTCAAGTGTCTTAGGCACTATGCCACCAGAGCTCCCAAACGAATCCTGTCTAACAGAGGTAAAGGGTGTTGGGAGAGAGCAGGGTCAGCAAAGATGAGTCAGGTTGTCTATCCTTTACTTTGTGATTGGTCATCCTCCCTTGGGACTGTCCGGGGACTTACCTGGGGGATGAAGTCAGTTATTCTCCTCTGAGCACACTATTAAGAACTCAATATGTGTGTTAGATTGTATTATGTCACCTTAATATATGTATCAGAATTCTAACCCCTATACCTGTAGATGCAATCCCATAAGGGAATAAAGTTTCCTTTGTTATGTTAATGATGTCATACCAGTGTAAGGTGTGTCTTAAACCTAACTACTTTTGAAATATAAAAAGAGCAGATTACGCTCAGAGAAGCAAGTGCAAATGGGGGAAAGATAGATCCCACATGGAGATGTAGAAAAAACGTACAGAACTCCAGAAGCTAGAAAGACTTTCCCCCAGAGTAGACAAAGAAAGACTTTCTGTAGAGCTAGTGCTCTGATTTTGAACCTCTAGCCTCCTGAATTATGAGAAAATAAATTTCTGTTCTTTAAAACCACCTACATTTAGTACTTCTGTTATAACTGCATAAGATAACTAAGATTGTATGTATTAGATATTAGGGGTGAAGATGTGCAACTTCTCCATAGTTGGGAATGCACATTTGCAAACAAAACAGTAGCTTCATTTCTCTGGCAAAGTGAAGGGAACTAACATTTATGGAGTACCTACTATGTGCTCCAAGGTTGTTTGGTTGCTATGCTGCCTGGAGACAGAGGAAATGATGCCTTGGAGACACAGCTAGTTTTTATAGCTGGGAAGGCAATGGTTTCTTCCGTACCATTGGGTGAGCACCTACTATCTGTCATTCATAACACGTTACTACATTCAGTTTTCATCACAACTCCCTAAGATTATTATCACCTGACATTATAGATGGGTGAAACAGTAACCTGTCCAAAGTCCCCAAACTAGTAATTGGCTGAGACAGGATTTGAACCCAGGCCCTGGGACATCAATACTGATGTTCCTTTTACTTCTGTATGCCACCATTCTGGAATTGTAGAACCCTGAGCAGAATAAAAATGAATAAGAACAAGTGTCTGAGTCTACAGCACTGTGAGCCCCAGTCCCTCTAGCCTCCCTACCCAAATTTGCCTTTTGGGGGAAGAGGGCTTTGTAATTCACAGACATGGAAGGAGAAGTGTTCCCCTCCAGCCAGCCCCCTGCCACTCATGTGACAAATGTTCATTCTCCTGCTGCCTGAGTCACACTCACCAGTAAATAGTATAAACATTGATTCACATATTTCATGTTTATAGCCTCTGCTCTCCAGAGTCCTTAAGCAGCAACTGTGAGTCCATTTCTTTCTCAATAGGTGGAGTGGTCAGGGGAAGAGTCAGCACTGTGAGGCCACCCTGGGCCTATGCTGTGGGGTGAGGAGGAGGGTGGTGGATCTTCTGAGGACTCTGGGATCCTAGTCAAATTCTCAAGACCTTGACATAGTACCCCAAAATGTTGGGAGTGAGGCTTGGCATATGAGGGGTGGGGAAGGCAACACTGAGTTTCTGTTAAGAGTAATGGAAAAATTCAGGAATGTTGATGGTTGAACAACATAATGAACAAATGTAATGTCACTGAACTCTGTTCATGTGAAGATTGTTGAAATGTCTTGTTACCTCTATATTTAACACAAGGAGTCTAGTGGAGTAGTGGGTAAGACATTTGGCTGCTAACCAGAAGGTTGGTGGTTCTAAACTCACTACCTGCTCCAAGGGAGGAAGATGAGGCAATCTACTTTCATAAAGATTTACAGTCTTGGAAACTTGATGAGAGTTGCTATGAGTTGGAATTGACTCAATGGCAGTGGGTTTGTTTTGTTTTCTTAAATATATTTAACACAATAAACAGAAAAAGAAGGATGGGGAGCAGGGTCCTCTCTCCCTCACAATTTTCTATGTGAGACTCTAATTTGTAAGGGGAAAGAATGGAACCTTTTTGATCTGTTCTGTACAATATTCAGCTTTGAGAAAGAGAGTGGGGAGATAGGAGAGAGACTATCAAGAATGAGTTTTCAGAAAAGACACTTGGCAAAGATCTGGACAAGATGGAGTTGGGAGAACAGAAAATGGATAAAGGAGAGAAAAGAAGGCAGAGACTATAAATGGTAAGGACAAAAAGGAAAGGAAGTGCGAAGACAGCAAGTTGAGTTGTCCTCTCTCTCTCCTTTTTGTCAAGCTGAAGGAGAAAGGTATAGTTCTCACTGAGAGCCCCACAGAGTGACACCCAGGTTGGTGACCATATCTCCTACAAATGACCTTGGAGAAACAATTTGGGGTTCCAGCAGGCAAGTCAGCTCCTGGAGTGTCCTTGAAAAATGAGTCACCTTTCAATGGAAAGGTCATGCTGTCACAAGAGAGAGAGGGAGGGAGAGAGGACAGACAGATGAACAGAATCTGCCTCCATGATCAGCTGTAGGAACCAACTCATCCAGATGTCTCCGTTTGCCCCTCCTCTACAAAATCCTACCTTTCCTGACCCAGTGGGAACAAGAGCTGTGACTATGCAGGCAAAACAATAAACATTTCTACATTTGGCTGCAAACTGTGTAGACAGGGAAGGTGCACAAGCTGGGTTACTCCCTCTAGGGCAGGATTTCTCAACCTCAGCACTATTGACATTTGGGTCTGGACAATTCTCTGTTGTGGAGGCTGTCCAGTGCATTATAGAATGTTCAGCAGCATTCGTGGCCTCTACCCATTAGCTGCCAGTAGAAGCCCCCAGTGTGACAACCAAAACTGTCTCCAGACATTGTCAAATGACCCGGGCTGGGGGTGGGGTGGGGGTGGCAAAATTGCCCCCAGTTAAGAACCTTTGTTCTAGGGTCTGCTTGCCTCTTTGAATGAGTTTTCAGAAATGGTTGCTCTATCTTCCGGGGTCTCTGAAGGGTTTGCCACACAGCTGGCCTCAATGTGTGTCCTCATCCTATCTCCATGTCTGATGGTGCATTTCCACAAACTCCAAGGGTGAGAGAGTTTGTATAAACATCAAAGATAGATATTTTCCTTCTTCTCCCTCTGAGGTCTACTGCTCAGGCTCTCCTGCAGAGTCAGAAATAGACTAGGAATAGAAACCTTGAGCTCTGGTCAGGATGAAGCAGAAACAGAAGAGAATCCTGAATCAGCACAACCTGGCCATGGGGACCTCTAGCACCTGGGGATGTAGGAGCTTCCATCTGTCCACTCCTGCAAGTAGAAGTCGCCATCTGGGAGGTTGCCTCTAGGTGTGCATCCTTACTCAGGTTTTCATGTTCCTCTCTGTGTTGGTTTCTCTATCAGTGAGATGCACGGGGCTGAACTGGAAGACATTCAAGGTTTCCTCCCAATGCTGGTAACCTCCAAATTCTTAGATTCTCTGGCTCTAAGATTATAATTAGAAAAAGCCTGCTTTTATGGTGCAGCAAGGATATGCAGAGCATGCTACCAATTTCCCCATGGTTACCTCTTAATTACCTGAACGGAGGTAGGCAGGCATTGCTAATTCTAAAGGAAAAGATAAATCCAGACCTAATCTGGCTGACCATTGCATGCAACACAAATCTGTCACTTCATCTTTCTCTTTCTCTCTCTCTCTCTGTCTCTCTCTCACACATAGAGGTCCTCAAGTCTATAATAGAAGGAAGACATGTGGAAAAGCTACACACTGGGGCCATCCAGTGATCACTGAGAGTAGACAGAACACTTGTTTTGATTAATTCTTAGCAACAAGCAAAAGCCTAATATGACCTGAATGCCTAGTTAATGTTCAATGCTGAGCACAATCTGAGAGTCTTCCCACCCCTGCCCCCAATGATGATAAAGAAAACATCTCTACTCTCTCATTCTGAATCTCTCCATGTCTGTTCTACATTCCTTCCCTTTTGATTTCTCCAGCTCATTGTTTCAGTATCACTGTCTCACTGTCTCTCTATTTGTGTGTATCTCTATATCTCTACGTTGCAGTCTCTGTGTCTCTGCCTCCATTCCCCTTTGTGTGCCTCTCTCCTCTGTCTCCATCTCTTTGTGTGTTTCTTTCTCCCTTCCTCCCTCCCACCAATCACAACAAATTGACGTGGCGCAGGGGCCCTGTCAGGAACATTATCTGCCTGTTCAGACCAAAAGGGTTTTCTTTGTGCATCACACCATGATTCATCTTCAGAGGGGATCGATTCCTGGGCATCCATCTCTGTGTCTGCAGAAAAACTCTCTAAGCGGCTGCTTTCCCACTCTACTTGGACCTCTTGCTCTCAGCAGCAACAACTCTGAGGTTTGCTTGCTTCTGCCCTCCAGGGGGGGAAAAAAAACAAAAACACAAAACATAAAACTCCAGGGGTGGGAGAAGCTGCTGACACCACCCAGGCCAGAGCTAAAAGCAGTTCCTTAGAGGAAACACTGCCAGGTCAATGGGCCCTGGAACAAGAGCTCTATCCAGAGCAAAGCCTTTCTCCGCCCACCTCGGCAGGCACGCCTCACATCTTGTGTGCTCAACATTGTGATTATTTATGGAGTTGTAAAGCGTCCTTCAAACAGCTCATTCTTCTCAACAATCTACAAGGCAGGTGAGAGAAGGCACCAGCCAAAACATGGATTGCTTGGAGAAGAGGTGTGGGGTCCAGGGCTGCTGGGAGAGACCCCTCCCTCATCCTCCCTCCCTCAAGTCGCCTTTCAGGCTGACCTTGAAGAATGGAGATTGGTTCAAGTTTCTTATGCTGTGTGTATATCTTTGAGAGCTGTTTGCTAGTGAACAAGGGAAAGGACAGGGCCTGCTATGAGGGTGACTGAACAAGGCTAGGGTCTAGGAAAGGACAGAAGTGAGGTGTGAGCTGGCCTCATCACCATCTCCCTCTCCTGGAGCTGAGGTTGTAGAGGAGGACATCCAGGTGAAGGGTTAGAGGGTCTCCCTGCTGTAGGAGGCAGACTGGTATAGTCTTAACATACCCCATTCAAGCACTGGGACATGGAAACTCTCTGAAGACCTCTCTGGCTGAGGTCAAGGGCAGAGGTGTGCCCTTGGTATGTGTCCCCCCTGAGCCAAGCCAAGGTGATTGAGTGCTTCCAAAGTATTTCTGACAGTTAAGATGATGGACAACAATGAAAAAGCCCCTTTATATGGGTATGGGTAAGGCTAGGGTATGGGTAAGACTGGGATTTTAGGAATGACATACTGACATCTGGGTCAGATAGATGGTATTCCTGACCATGTGTTCTGTAGGAAAATACATCATTGAAAATGCCAGAGATACAAATGGGAGTAGAATAGGGATTAAGAGATGAGTCCAGAGATGTCCAGAATGTAAGCTGGCCAGTGAATAAGCATTAGGGACAGGTATTTTTTTATTCCCAGTATTAGTGAAGAAGTGATTGACAATAGGAAAATAAGAGTTCCTCACAACTTGGAATGGTGGGCACTCCCAGCTTAGAGTATGCATAGTGGTTAAACATGATTTCTGGTGCCAGACTTCCTGAGTTTGAATCTGAGCTTCATAACCAACAAGGTGTGTGACCCTGGGCAGCTTACTTAACCTCTCCATGCCTCAGTTTCCTCAACTATAAAATGGGGCTAGTAATAGCAATCTACCTCCTAGATTTGTTGTGAGGATTTAATGAGATAGTGTACATAAACATATGTGGTAGTTTAGTTTGTGTGTCAACTTGGCTGGGCCTGGTAGAGTGGCTGGGCAGCTGGATGTAGTATTCTCCATGATGAGACTCGTAATCAGCTCCATGGTAGAATCTACTGTGAGCAGCTGAGTAGCTGCCTTAGGGAATGTGATCTGTTTCCTGTATATAAGCAGAAGCCTTGGGGAATGGTCTCTAGCTTATGGCATGTTTGGACCCTGCATGTAGCTATGTCATTGTTCAGCAGCCTGCCATGCTCTGCTGACCTTGGGACTTACAATGGACTTGAATTAATGCCTGCCGTGTGGTTTGGTAACATCGGGACTGTGCCTTTTTACTTGTCAACCTTGGGCTTGGCAGCCTCAGCAGCCAGTGGCTGTCTGAGTGAAGAAAAACCTCTAGGTTCAGTGGGCTGGGATCTGGAGACAGAGCTGAAGCCCAAGGCTGAGGGGCTTTCACCCAGCCCCTAGAGCCTGGCACTTTGAACTTGGCCTTAAAGCCTCCAAACAGAGAATAAACTCCTGTTTGTTAAGGCCATCCCATTTGTGGTATACTCTTGTCAGAGTAGTACTAGGTAACCAGAACAACATATTTACTAAAACTTCAAACAACTGTCCCAATATGAGCTATTCTTAGATGTCATTAAAACAGAGGGGCAGTATCTAAGAAATAATGAAGAAAGGGAAGAAGGCTAGGTGGCACTTGTGTCCATATCGGGTCAGGGGAGATACCAGGCCTACCTAGTTAGGCAATCCTGGAAGGCTTCATGTAAAAGGAGGATTGTGGGATCTTGTCTCACAGTGCTCTGAGAAGAGATGGCTCACCCTGACAAACCTGTTTGCCAAAGGATTCTACAAACAGATACCAATTGCCACAGGCTCTGAAATAAAGAAGCGTCAATTCCAAATCAGAGAATCAGGGCATTGTCCTTCTGGGTTTGTAGGTGAGAAAGTTACCAAAAAAAAAGAAAAGAAAATCCTAAACTCACTGCTGTCAAGTTGATTCCACTCTTAGTGATCCCTCCTTGGGTTTCTGAGGCAATATCGCTATAGAAGTAGATTGCCCAATCTTCCCTCCAAGGAGTGGTTGGTGGGTTTGAACCACCAGCCTTCTGGTTAGCAGTCAAATGCCTTAGGCACTATGCCACCAGAGCTCCCTGAGAAAGTCCAAGCCTCACCTAAAGTATGGGTGGGGACAGCATCATTTTCAGTAGGACACACTCACTTTCATGCTGTCAAACTTGTATATTGCCCAAGGCCTAAAGATCCTGCCACTAGCTGTGTTCACAAATATTCTGGTTCTTTCTTCCCTCTTCCTTAAAGTTAGTCATGGATATGTGATTTGCTTATGATTTGCATGACTTGCAATGAAGTGTAGAAGCACTTAATTGCTAGTGCTTGACTTTAATTTCCTTTTTTCTTATCTTGGGAATCTTAGAAGCTTGTGTTCAAGTACAGCCCATCTCATCCTGGGTCCCTAGTGATTCAGTGAGAGGATCCCTCCTGTCAACTTGGGTTGAACATGTAGCATGAGTGTGGCAGTTAAGTGTGTGTGTCAACTTGGCTGAGCCTGGTTGAATGGCTGGGTGGCTGGATGTAGTATTTCCCACGATGAGACTGGTAATCAATTCCATAGTAGAATCTACTCTGAGCAGCTGAGTAGCTGCCTTAGGGCTGTGGTCTGCTTCCTATATATAAGGAGAAGCCTTGGGGATAGTCTCTAGCTTATGGCACACTTGAACCCTGCATATAGCCATGTAGTTGCTCAGCAGCCTGCCATGCTCTGCTGACCTTGGGACTTTCAATGGACATGAATTAATGGCCTGCCATGTGGTTTTGTAATATGGGATTGTGCCTTTTTCCTTGTCAACCTAGGGCTTGTCAGCCTCAGCAGCCAGCAGCTGTCTGAAGAAAAGCCTGTAGCTCCAGTGGGCTGGGAGCAGGAGGCAGAGCTGAAGCCCAAGGCTGAGGGGCTTTCATCCAGGCCCTAGAAGAGCCTGGCACTTTGAACTCGGACTTAAAGCCTCCAAACTGTAATAGAATAAACTCTTGTGTGTTAAGACCATCCCATTGATGGTATATTTCTGTCAGAGTGACACTAGGTAACCAGAACAATGAGCAAGGAATAAGCCTTGTGTGTGTGAAACCACTGTGATATGGGGGTTGTTTGTTTCTGCAGCATGATCTAGCACATCCTGAATAACATAGCACTGATATAGGCAATTTCAGCAACTGCACTGGAATGACTATGTCTGACTGCTGGACAGAACCTGGATCCACTTGCCCGTGATCCCTAGGGCAGCTGGGAAAGGGACAGAGACACTTGAGGAGGAGTAGGGGCCAGGGCACAGGTGAACAATTCATGAAGGACAGAAAGATAAGAGATCCTGAGGCTGGGGTGCCCTACCCCATGGGAACAAGTGCTGTTGGGCTTGTGGGTTGTGCTGAGTTGATCTTCCTTACTTCCCCTGTACTCTTGACCTCTTTTCCTGCTGAAGACTGGTTCTTGGACAAGAGTACTATTCAAATCTTCCCTCAGTGATCTGTGTGCTTCACTAGAACTGAGCACTTTAAAAGAGGAGAATAGAGGCCTATTTACTAGGAAATGGGACCTAAAACTCTCTCATCCTGTCCTCAAATTCTCCTTCCCCCAGTTCCCAAATAGGATCCTCTCAGAACCCAGACAATCTTCTCATTGACTTGTATGAGATTTATAGTAGACAATAATAAATAATAACAATATCCCTTTATATAACACTATGTGCCAGACAAGGTTTTAAGCATGTTACATATGATAACTCACTTAATCTTCACCAAAACCCTACAATGTAGACATACTATCCCTGTCTTCCAGTTGAGGATACTAAGGCACAGACAAGTTAAGTTACCAGCTCAGGATCACACAGCCCATTCAAACACAGGCCACTAGCTCCATAAACCACTATACTATACCAGAAATATGATAGCATGCCTCCCCTAGAATCTGGCTTCTCTGCAAGGCTTTCCCTCTCTCCCATCTATGGCTAGGGTTGGAACTCAGGGCATCATATGAACATGCTAAAGACAGTAGACATTGGTCCCTCTTTGGTTCCTGCCATCCCTAGGCACCCCCAGTCCCACCCCCTGCTCCCATCCATCATTTCAAGACTAGCTCTTTCCTGGTTACTTCTGAAATGGATGTTGAACTCTTGACACACTTTTGTGGCTGCCCAACAGTTGATACCTTCTTCCTTCTAATTGAACATTTATTTTGAGTTGGAATGCACCAAGCCACAGGGGATGAAACCTTTTTTGTCTAACTCAGTTGTGATCATTCCATCCCTCTTGCCAGTGATTTGTCTAGGACTAGACCTGTAACCTCATACTGGCCAATGAGATGATAAAATAAAGCCTACTGGGCTGCTGGGAAATATTTTCCTCTCTGATAAGAGAGAGACTTGAGGAAGAATATCTATCTTTGTCTTGCTGTTTGGGAGCTGGGAAGTCATCTTGCAACTTCAATGGGCAACTTGACCACCTGATAAGCATGGACAGACAGATAGGAAAAGCCTTGAGTTTTGATGACATCAGAGTCCCTGTGTGAAGCAAATGGTCAAGTACTTATTATGGATTGAAAGTGTCCCCAAAAAATATGTGTTATAAATCCTAACCCCTACATCTATGGTTATAATCCCATTTGGGAATGGGTTTTCTTTGTTGTTGATGAGGCAGAATTAGTGTAGGGTGTGTCTTGAGTCAATCTCTGTTGAGGTATAAAAAAAGCATATTAGGCATGGAGAAACAAGCAAAGATGGGGGAAAATAGATGCCACACCACATGGAGATCACTAAGAAACTAAGGAACCAACACAGGTTCTACAGATGCTGAAAAGAGACAAGGACTTTCCCTAGAGTCAACACCCTGAATTCAATCATCTGGCCTCCTAAATGGAGCTCTAGTAGTGTAGTGCCTAAGGCACTTGACTGCTAACCAGAAGTCTGGCATTTCAAACCCACCAGCCACTCCTCAGAAGGAAGATGGGGCAATCTACTTCTGTAGTGATACTGCCTTGGAAACCCAGGGAAGAGTTGCTGTAAGTCGGGTTCGACCCAACGGCACATAACAACAACAACAGCCTACCAAACTGTGAGAAAATAAATTTCTGTTTGTTAAAGCTACCTATTTGTGGCATTTCTGTCATAGTGGCACTAATAACTAAGAAAAAATTCTACTACTAGCTGAAGGGTTGGTGGTTCAAACTCATCCAGAGGTTTCTCAGAAGAAAAGCCTAGGAATCTGCTTCCAAAAGTTCAGAGAATTGAAAATCCTACGGAGGCCCATTTGTACTCTACAATACACAGGGTCACCATGGACTTGAAGGCAATATTTTTTTTTTAATGGGTTTTGATGACATCTCTGACGAACCCTGGAATTACCTCCTCTGGGACTCTCATTATATGTCCTGAACAAACCTCTACAATTTCAACCACTTTTGAACAGATATTTGGTCACTTGCTACCTAAGCAAATCAAAACAAGCTCACTGCCATCAAGGTTGATTCTGACTCATAGAGACCCCTATTGGGTTTCCAAGGCTGTAAATCTTTATAGAAGTAGATTGCCTTGTCTTCCTCCTGCAGAGCAGCTGGTGGGTTTGAACCTCTGATTAACCTCTGATTAGCAGCCAAACATCTTACCCACTATGCCACCAGAACTCCTAAGAGATCTTACCAAAAACAATTCTCATGGACTTATTTCCTCCTAGGACTACAGGTAAGGAGATCCAATTAGCCTGGAAGCAACCATATTCCCCCATTTAGAAAGACTGCCTTGGTAACACCTAAGGGATAAAAGCATTCTTTGATCTTGATGACCAGCACCCAATTAGCTGACTCGTTGTACATTTTAAGCCAAATTATATTCACTGTCTAACTCTAAATACAATCATATGATTTCTCCTTTTGCAAGGAGACATAATTCCAATAATATCCTATAGAAACCTTCCCCATGCACAGATTGGCACTTGCTTTCTTTTCTTAAGTCTCAAGTGGAGATAATACCAAATAGGACTTTAAGAAACTTCCTTTGCAGGATGCTGTGACATGGTGAGGAGTCCCTTGATGGCACAAAAGTTAAGTACTGGACTACTAACAGAAAGTTTGGTGGTTGAACTCACAGCAGAAGACAGTCCTGGGAATCTGCTTCTGGAAGGTCACACCCTTGAAAACCCCATGGAGCAGCTCTACTCTGTAATACATTGGATCATTAAGAGTCAGAATCAATTTGATGGCAGCTGGTGGTAGAGTGAGTAGAACGGATAGGAGTTTATACTTAGGGGTCAAGTTGAAAAGGATGAGGGAAGCTGGGGACGGGCCAGCCCCAACATGCTTGACAGTAAGAACAGCGAAGCACTACTGTGCAGGGGTTCCAAGACTGACAGAAATGGATTTTGAATTCCTGTTCCTCATTAACACAGCTGTTAGCTGTGTGACACTGGCCACATTACTTCACCTCTCTGAGTTTCAAAGTACTCAAGTAATATCAACATTACATTCAGTAATATCTCCTAGATTTTTGTGTGATTTTATTTTTTAAAGGTGCTTAGAAAAGAGGTTTGGAGTCCCTGGGTGGTACAATTGGTTAACGTACTTGGCTGCTAATGGAAAATTTAGAGGTTTGAGTCCACTCAAAGGTGCCTTGGAAGAAAGTCCTGGAGATCTGCTTCCAAAAGATTATCCATTGAAAACCCTATAAGGGATGGTTCTATTGTGATGTACATGGGCTTACCCTGAGTCAGAGTCAACTCAAGGGCAGCTAGTTAGGTTACTGGTTAGAGCAAACCCAATGCCAAACTCACTGCCATTGAGTCAATTCTGACTCATAGGGACACTATAGGGCAGGGTATTTCTGCTCCTTAGGGTTTCCAAAGCTGTTAATCTTTACAGACGCAGACTGCCTCATCCTTCTCCCTTGGAGAAGCTGGTGGGTTTGAACCACTGACCTTTTGATTAGCAGCCTAATACTTCAACCACTGCACCACTAAAATTTGGCTTTCCACCCCAGATTTACTGAACCAGAATCTACATTTTAACAAGATCTCCAGGTGATAATTATGTCCGAGCATCTGCAGTGAGGCACTTCAGAAATCCTGGTGACCTGCTTGTGGAAGATCTTAGCCTTGAAAACCCTATGGAGCAGTTCTGTTCTGTAACATAATGGATCACCATGAGACAGAATCAATTTGATGGCAACTGGTGGTGGATGGAGTACAAAAATGTATGAGAATCATCTGGGGAATCTTGATAAAATGTAGATTATGATTTAGTGTATCTGGGGTGGAAAGGCAAACTCTCAGCAGGGAGGTCAAACCAGAATGAACCAATCAAAGCCCTAGGGAAATCACTGTAATTACTAGTACTCTGGCTCCATTCAGACCCTCAGTGGGGAATCAGTGGCTGCCTGAGACAGCTCTCTGGAAGGAGGGTGGCTGTGTCCACCAAGACACCCACGCCAAACAGTAGCAGCTCTTGAGTGGCACTCACTACAGGAGGAAACATTTGGTACCTCTCTGGGCAGACTCTGGAGTTGAGCCAGGGCTCAGCTATCTTGCTTGGGATAGCAGGAGGAAGCTTAGCTTTCCATGGGGTTGGATCTAGAGGATCAGGATGGAAATTCCTCAAGGCAGCATGGAATAGTGAAAAAGGTTGTATTTGGGAGCTAGAATTACTAGGAGTTTAATTTCAGCTGTGCCGTGGACTAGCTGTGCAGCCTTAGGCAATCTATTTAATGAGAATGTGCCTTAGTTTCCCCATCTGGATTTGATGGTGACGTAAGTGCTCAATGACTGGTAGGTAGACTTTCTCTTGCTGTTAATTGCCATCAAGTCATGCCCCATCTCATAACAATTCAAAGCACAGCAGAATGAAACGTTCTGCAATTCTGTACCATCTTCGCGATCGATCATTGGCATACCCCGATCCATTGTTGTTGCCTCTGTGTATTTTTGAGTGCCTTCCAATTTATGGGTCTCATCTTCCAACACTCTAGTTGATAATATTCTGTTGTGATCCATAAGGTTTTCATTGGCTAGTTTTTGAAGCTCTGCTAACACCTGTCTACCATGAGTGATCCTGATAGTATTTGAAGCTAGGTCACCAGGATTTTAGCATCACAAGCCACACACAAGTGACCACAGTACAACAAACCAACAGGCAGACAGTGGAGTTCTTCTCTTGCTGACTGCTATTTGCATTTCTAGGCTGGGGCTATGATAGGAAAATGCCCAGCATGTGGGGAAAGAGAGGGGATGTTCTGAGTAGAGGAGTGAACAAAATGGCCCATTTTCAAGTCCAATTCCCAATTTTAATTGAGTTTCACTGAAAAGCTCCATGCAAGCACTTTTCCTGCCATTTTGCCAGATTTGATTCTCGCTGATAACACAAATGCAAGCGGCCGCTGAAGATAGATTACTGCTGTTGGCACTGGGACGAGATGGTGCGGATGAGCAACCAGGGCTGGGGAAGAGCAGAACTGACCTCGTTCTAATCAGGGTCCCTATCACTGTGCCTCTACCCACCATCTTCTACTCATCCCTATTCTGCTTGGTCATCTGCAGCTGATGGCGTAAACATAATCCTCAACCTCAGATACGCTAGCTGAGGAGAAGAGATGAGGCCCACACCATCTGAATCCTATACTTTCTTTAAGGCAGCCTGATTATAGCAAGTCTTTTGTAAGTTCTCATCATAGGGCTTCCAGCTTATTTGGCATAGAGCAAGATGAGTAGGGTGACTGAACTGTAAGCTTTGATGAGGAGAGGGACATAGGACAAGGTAGCTTTGAATCATGGTGCCAAAGTTGGCCATGAGTTAGAAGAGCTTTAGTATTCAGTACAATGGAAACCCACCACCCATCTGTCAGTTTGTCATACTACTGTGGCTTGTGTGTTGCTGTGATCCTGGAAGCTATGTCATTGATATTTCAAATACCAGCATTTGGTGGACAGATTGCAGCAGAGCTTCCAGACTAATATGTTGTTGTTGTTGGTATGTGCTGTTGAGTCGAACCTGATTCATAGGACCCCTCCTTGGGTTTCCGAGGTGGTATCACTACAGAAGTAGATTGCCCAACCTTCTTTCTGAAGAATGGCTGGTGGGTTTGAACCGTCAGCCTTCTGGTTAGCAGTCAAGTGCCTTAGGCACCATGCTACCAGAGCTCCTCCAAACTAAGATAGTCTGGGAAAAAAGGCCTATTGATCTACTTCTGAAAATTAGCCAATGAAAACCTTATGGACCACAGAATATCATCTGACTCATCATCAGGAGGAATTAATTGCTGGAGGAGCACATCATGTTTGGCAAAATAGAGGGCCAGTGAGGTCGAGGGAGACCTTCGGTGAGATGGATTGGCACAATAGTAACCATGATGGACTTTAGCTTGCCAGGGACTCTAAGGATGACACAAGACTGGGCGATATTTTGTTCTGTTGTACATGGGGTCATCTTGTATCAAGAGTTGCGATGACAGCAGCTATCTGTCTATCTGTCTATGAATGATGGAACCAGACCCTCAAAGATGGTAAAACCTTGTACACAATGTAGGTACAATGTCTAGGAGGGCACTTTGCATTGCTTCACTGGCCTAGCAGCCACAGTGAAAGATTTCCCCATACACCACACAACCCCACACACTCATTACAATAGGATAAGAAAAGATAGGCTGTTACTGCTGCCAGTGCTAGGCTGGCAGCATGTAGCAAACAGCAAACCAAATGAGAGTAAAAAGATCCAGGGACATCACAGATAATCATGGCCCTTTTTGGAAAGAATCTCTAGTCATTTTCTTTAAATGGAAGATTCTTATCTGAAAAAAATTTTACCTGAAAATTGAAGATAAATCAAATGAAGAAGTAAAAGCACCATTATGATTCTAACTCTGGATAAAGATGCATCCTAGTTTCTCCTTCTATTTGATATTTGTTAAAAAATAAAATATTTTAGACATAGAAAGTATTACTAACAATATGATTAACATCATGTACCAACCAACCAATTTAAGAAATTAAGCATAGTTTCAATCAAAGTCCTTTATTAACTCTCCCCAATCCTAACCTACCCTTCTGCCCAGGGTACCCACACTACTGAAGCTTGGTCTTTGTGATACCCATTTCCATGTGGGTTTTCATGCTGTTACCACAATATATGTTATATGTATCATAAACAATATATGTTGTTGTTAGTTGCCATCAAATCATCTCTGACGCATGGTAACCTCATGCACAACAGAATGAAACATTGCTCAATGCTGTACTATCTTTATAGTAGTTGGTATGCTCAAGTCCATTGCTGCAGCCACTGTGTTTTCTGAGTGCCTTCCAACCTAGGGAGATCATCTTCCAGCATTATATCAGACAATATTCTCTCTCTCTCTCTTTTTTAAATTGTGATTTGGGTGAAAATTTAGAGCAAACTCACTTTCCATACAGCAGTTCACATACACTTTGTCTCATGACATTGACCACAATTTACCACAATGCAACAGCTCCCCTTCCACTTCCTCAGGATAGTTACCTCTTCCCTGTGTCCATCCCTCCATGCACTCCTGCCCCTTAAGCTGTCTCCCTGTGCATAAGCATCCCTTCTTTCTCCCATGATTGTTCCCTCCAAGTAGTGTATCTACCTCAAGTAAATGTTCATCTCATATGTCTCAGACAATATTCTCTTGTGATCCATTGTGTTTTCACTGGCTAATTTTTGGAAGCAGTTTGCCAGGCCTTTCTTCCTAATGTGTCTTTGCCTGGAACTCTGCTGAAACCTGTCCACCATGAGTGACTCTACTGGTATTGGATATACTGGCAGCATAGCATCCAGCATCATAGCAACATGCTTGCTTCACAGTACGAGAACCTGAACGATGTATGGTACAAACAATATAACATTGGCTTATATGTTTTCAACCTTATACAAATGGTATGATGTTAATTTCATTATCCTACAACTTGCTTTTCTTTACTCAAGATTACATGTTTCAGATTTACTCATGCTGATCCATAGAGCTATGGTTCAATCATTGTTTCTGCTGTATAAATGGACATTTTGGTTTTCTCATTTGTTGCCATTCTAGACAAAGCTGAGATGAACATGTGCACTCACACCCCCTTGAACAAAAGCATGAGAAGTTTTCTGGGTACATACCTAGGAGAAGGATGGTTGGGTAGAGTATCACACAGTTACCTCTGTGAGTGAGTGGAGCACAGGTGTCACAGAGGTCCGGTGGTTGAGAATCTCTCACATCTGCACAGTTAGGGGACTTTGCTCAAGGGTAGTGGCACCACCCTAATGAGATCAGACAATGGTCAAGGTATCCAGAAGCGTAGGCCATTGCTGTCTCTTCTTCTTAAGTAAAGTGTGAACAGAAGAGGGAGTGTATACATGTATGAGTATATTAGTATATGGGATTATGTGTGTATATGTGTGTGTGTGTATGTGTGATTGTGTATGTATGTGAATGTATAAGATCCATAGGAGCACTGTCCTTGTCTGTCTTTTTTACCAATTCATCAGTGCCTAGAACAGTGCCTGGCCTGCATATTCGTTCAATAAATATTTGTTGGCTGAATATATAACATGCATGGATGTGTGTATGTGTACCTATGTATGTGTGCTTTATAGTCAGGGTAGGCACAAGAGGTTTGAAGTTGCAGCTGACAGGCCAGGACTAGTCTTGTAACTTCCAGGACCTTAGCGCAAAAAGAACAATAGAACGTGGAATCGTTAAGAAAAGCCAGAAGGTCTGAAACACTCAACAAAGGGTATGTGCCATCGGCATTTCTGGGAAAGGATCTAAGAAGATGATTTTTGGTAATTAGGCAATAGGACAAAGCCAAAAGAAAACTCAAAAGAAGGCTTTAGGTCACTTTCTCCACAATAGCAAAATTCTTCCTCAGCAAGAGGAAGATCAAACTTGCTAAAAATTAAAAAATGGAAGCTATAAGGAATTTAAAAATTAGACAAGAGAAAAACCAACACTGATAAATGAGACATAGCAGCAAAATTTAGAGTAAATTCTATCGCACCCTTCCCCAAGGCCTCCTAACTGGAGAAGGAACTCTCAGATACTTGGACTTCTCTTGCCCTTGACCTTAGGTTGTAATCCTTGCATTCCCAGGCCTCGGCAGCTTTCAGAACAGCCTAAGTAAAGACAACAATCTCAGTTGTTTCTGACTTCACGCCCTCAAGAATACAGTAGGTAGAGAGCTGGTAGGGATTCCACTCAGGAGCTATAAAGGTGTCCAGAGACAGGGAGGAAGTAGTAATAGGGACCAGGGTGCATGGGTGATTCTTGGGAATCTAGGTGAGTGGGCAGGCAGAGAGTCAATATCAGGAGGTCTGACTGCCAGCACCACAGAGATAAGGCCCAGCAGGAGTAAAAGAGCAGGATTCTGGCCTCTGAGCTAGTTCCTGGGAAGAGTAAGGCAAGCACTAGTGGGAAAAAGAGCACAAGCTTTGGAGGCAGAGGCCAGGGGTCAAATCTTGGTTATGCCACCCTGGGGCAAGATGCTTTCTGTCTCCAAGCCTCAATTTTGTCATCTGTAAAATGGAAATGATAATAAGAGGTAACACTGATTTACCAAGGATCCCTGGTGGCACAATGGTTAGGCACTAGGCTGCTAACCACTAGGTCAGTAGTTCAAACCTACCAGCAGCTCTGTGGGAGAAAAGACCTGGCAGTCTGATCCCCTAAAGATTACAGCCTAGGAAGCCCTCTGGGGCAGTTCTACTCTGCAGTAAACAACAATACGTACCAGGTACTGCCCTAAGAACTTTCCACCCATCATGTAAGCAAGTTCTGTTGTTGTTGTTGTTAGGTGTTGTTAGGTGTCGTCGAGTCATTTCTGACTCATAGTGACCCCATGCACAGCAGAACATAACACTGCCCAATCCCGCGCCAGCTCCATGATCC
>NW_006921646.1:11051272-11056463 GCF_000298275.1 Orycteropus afer afer
ACTTCACCAGATGGAACACACAGGAATCAGATTGACTACATCTGTGGCAAGAGGCGGTGGAAAAGCTCAATATTGTCAGCCAAAACCAGGCCAGGAGCTGATTGTGGAATAGACCATCAACAGCTCATATGCAGGTTCAACTTGAAGTTAAAGACAATTAAAACAAGTCCAAGGGAGCGAAAATATGATCTTGAATATATCCCTCCTGCATTTAGAGATCATCTAAAGACTAGATTAGATGCATTGAACACCAACGACCGAAAACCAGAAGAATTGTGGGAGGATATCAAGAACATTATCCATGAAGAAAGCAAGAGATCACCAAAAAGACAACAAAAGAAGAGAAGACTAAAATGGATGACAGAAGAAACTCTGAAACTTATTCTTGAGCAGAGAGTAGCTAAAGCAAATGGAAGAAATGACAAGATGAAAGAGCTGAACAGAAGATTTCAAAGAGCAGCTCAAGCAGGCAAAACCAATTACTATAACGAAATATTCAAAGACCTGGAGTCTGAAAACCAAAAGGGAAGAACATGCTCGGCATTTCTCAAGCTGAAAGAATTGAAGAAAAAATTTAAGCCTCGAATTGCAATATTGAGAGCAAGTTCTGTAGCTCTGCCTATTTTCCAGGTGAAGATAGCAAGGTTCTGAGAGATGCCTCATGGAGTTGTTGTGAGGACCTCAAACATACAATGTAGGCAAAACCTCTCCTCAGGATTGACCCTCCAGCTTTGTGTAGTTTGATTGTGGTTACCATGGCTGGGCCTTAGGGCACCAGCATATCACCCAGATAGGGCTTCAGGCACAGAAATGGGTCAGGGACCTTATCAGACCTGAGACTCAAGAAGGGTAGGTGCCAGATCTCAGAAACAAGGAAGAGTCTACTTTTTAGACCTGGGGTTCATTTTGTTACCTGAAAAATTCCAGATTCTGGCTCTGGAGTGGAGCAGCCAATAGTCCACACCAGAGTTCAAAGAGAAGGAGAGAGTTTAATTAGGATGTGCACCAACAAGAGACAGATGTAGTCTCAGCGATTCAAAGACACCAGCTCTGCTCAGTGCTTACAATCAGGGTGTTTTGGTTACCTGAAAAAAACAAAACCAAACTCACTGGCATAGAGCTGATTCCACTCATAGAGACCATTCCTTGGGTTTCCGAGGTGGTATCTCTATGGAAGTAGATTGTCCAATCTTCCTTCTGAGGAATGGCTGGTGGGTTTGAATTGCTAGCCTTCTGGTTAGCAGTCAAATGCCTTAGGCACTACACCACCAGAGCTCCATTTTGGTCACCTCACCAAAACCAAACCAAACTCACTGCTGTTGAGTCGATTTGACTGTTAGTGACCCCTCCTTGGGTTTCCAAGGCGATATCTCTATGGAAATAGATTACCCAGCTGATGCTCTAACAGAAATATACCACAAATGGAGTGGCTTTAACAAATAGGAGTTTATTCTCTTAAGTTCTGGAGGCTAGAAGTCCAACTTCAAAGCGCCAAGCTCTAGGGGCTGGGTGAAACCCCCTCAACCTTGGGCTTCAGCTCTGCCTCCTGCTCCAGTCCCATTGAAGCTGGAAGATTTTCTTCACTCAGACAGCTGCGGGCTGCTGAGGCTGACAAACCCAAGGTCGACAAGTGAAAGTCATAGTCCTGATATTACCAAACCACAGAGCAGGTCATTGATTCAAATCCATTAAAATCCAAAAATTCAAATCCAAGATCAGCAGAGCACGACAGGCTGCTGAATGAAGTCTCAGCTACATGCAGGGTTCAAGTGTGCCAAAAAGCTGGAGACCTTCCTCAAAGTTGCCCCTTATATACTGGAAGCAGCCCACATTCCTAAAGTAGCTACTCAGTGGCTCCAGTAGATTCTACCCTGGAGTTAATTGCTAATCTCACCATGGGGTGCCCAGCCACTCAACCAGGCCCAGCCAAGTTGGCATACAACCTTAATTACCTTTATTCTAAAGGAAAAAGAGATACAGCAGATATGCAGGATTAATTAATAATTTTCCAAAAGTTAGATAGGATGATGGATAATTAAGAAAGGAATGTTTCCTGTGAGTCCCCAGCAGTCAGGTAATCCTTATAAGGAGGCTTCATTGGTGATTGTCAAAGCCAAGGTGGTTGGTCTCAAAGTCTGGCCCAGGAGTCTTTATTGACATAAATGACTCTGTCTTAAATCACAGGATGCAGCAAGAACTGATAACTGTAACTTAGAGAGAGAACAAGTTAATTATAATAAAAAGTTGGAGACAGGTTTTAAGGAAATGACATCTTAATTAAAAATATGGAGTTTTATTCTAACAATACAGAGCCAGACCTAATGAAGCAAAAATGTTTATCCTCACAATGTCACCTCTCACTGAGGCCTTCTTTGGTCAAGCCACTGTGTTGAACCTTTGTTGTGTGTTTTCCCCACCCTCTTCCAGGTACCCTACAGGACAGGTGTATTTTGCCCACTTCAGTGATGAGGATTCTAAGTCTCAGAGATGGGATGTTGTGTGTCCCAAGTTTCTCAGTGGCACAGCTAGAATTCCACCTCCACCTTGCCCTCTATTCACTCCTCAGCCTCTCCCTGGCCCCACATGTCTTCTTTCCATAAACTCAGCCTCAAGTCATATCTGCCTCCAATCCCACCCCCTCACACTGAGAGACAAGCCACCCGGACCCTGATAACCAAGCCTGTGCTTCTCATTGCCCTAAATGTTTAGAGAAAGTAAAAGAGTTGAGGTGTTTTAAGCTTCTTTAAAAATGAGTTAATTTGCTCCCATAAAAGCCAATCCTCTCTTCTGAGGTAATAAGGGCAGTCTGTGCTTTGCATGCAAATTGCCCTGCTTGATATTTGACTGGGAGCTGATGCACATACACGCACTCAGACACAGTAAAATTGATATAACAGCCCAGAGAAGGAGCTCATACAGATAGATAGGCACACACATGACCACAATGACACACACAGGTGCACACATACATACACACACATGAGAAAACACACAGAGACAAAGGTGAGGAATCAGACACAGTACTCATTACATATAACCAGGAACCCACTGCTATGGAGTTGATTCCTACTCATGGTGATCCCATGTGTGTCAGAGTAGAACTGTGCTCCCTAGGGTTTTCAATGACTGATTTTTTGGAAGTAGATCACCAGGCCTTCCTTCCAAGCACTTTTGGGTGGACTCAAACCCACCAACTTTTCAGATAGCAATGAGTGTGTTAACCATTATGTATCAACCAGAGTCTCCACTCATCACATATACTGGCTCACAAACGCTCATGCAACACACACGGAAGGCCCAGGTCACAGCATACGCTCAACCCTACACACAGATCCAAATGATTCCTCCTCCAAGATTCCCATAGACCATAGAGTTTGGAGAGCCTATGATAAACACTTAACCTCATGTCCCTTTCTGCCCCACTAGGGTACTAGCTCTATCTAGAGGCCTGGAAAGGCATCCGTGTTGCCATCTTCTGCCTGGTGGCATGAGGAATGTGGATCTGGAGTTGGGGTGGTGGTAGGCTCTCTGACCTAGGGAAGATTTATTACCCTTTGACCCATGTTGGCCATGCTGAAGGTGGGGTCAGAAAAGCAAGGAAGAAGAATCTAAAACATACCTGTGTGAACTCCCAGCTATGCTCAGAGTTTCAGTTAGTCTGTGACCCTGGTGACTAGATGTATTTATCTCCAGCAGAATAAATAATTGATCATTATTGATTTTCTAAAGAAAATTGTGAGCTCTGGCACAAGTAGCATTGCTAGGGGCTGGAATTCTGGAAAAAGGAAGCTGCTTGAGTCCTGCCTCAGAGCTGGCATCTTTATGGCAGCCCCTGTCTCTTCCCAGAAGGAGCTCTGGTGGTGCAGTGGGTAAGGGATTTGACCACTAACCAGAAGGTTGATGGTTCAAACCCACCACCCTCTCTGTGGAAGGAAAATGAGGCAACCTACTTCCATAAAGATTTACAGTCTTGGAAACCCTATGAGGGTCAGTATGAGTCAGAATCAACTAGATGGCCATGGGTTTGGGTTTTGGGGTCCCTTTCCAGAGACCATCCCAGAAGCAGGACTCAGAGCCAGGTAGAAATCTCACCATCCCCTCAACAAGGAGGCTCCCCAAGCTCCTGCCACCCTTCATCCTTACCCCAAGAAAGAAAGGACCAATAGGCCTCTAGATTCTTGTGGGGTGATGAATCTAGATCAGTGCTTTGCAAACTTCCTTTTATTCATTATTATCTCCCCTACGTTCTGAGTTTCTTAGTGCTGCTAAGAAATACCACTAGTGGATGACTTCAATAAGCAGAAGTTTATTTTCTCACATTTTAGAAGGTTGGAAGTCCAAATTCAGGGTGCTAGGTCTAGAGGGAATACTTCACTCTGGGGGAAAATCCTTGTCTCAGCTTCTTCTTGGAGTTCCTGGAGATCTCCCCCATGGCATCTATCTCTCTCCCATTATTGCTTGCTTCTCTGTGCCTTATCTGCTCTTTCATATCTCAAAGGTGATTGGTTTAAAATACATTTGAAACTGATAGAGTCTCATTAAACATAACAAAGACCTATCCCCAAATGAGATTACATCCACAGGTACAGGAGTTTAAGATTTCCAACACATATTTGTGGCACACAGGCGGTGGGGGGGGGGGTTGACACAATTCAATGCATAATATCTCCTAAGGAGTCTTTTAGATATTTTTCCCAATTTCCCCTGCCCTATGAAATTTTAATACCACAGATATCCTATATATCTGCTTATGAACTGTGGCTCTGTGGAGGACCACAACCCATTTTTTTTTTTTCCTTTTTAAAATTTTTATTGTGATTTAGGTGAAAGTTTACATAGAAAATTCACTTTCCACACAGCAGCTCACAAACACTTTGTCTCATGACATTGACTACAATTTCCTACAATGCTCCCCTTTCACTTCCTCCCCATAGTTACCTCTTCCCTGTGTCCTTCTCTCCCATGCACTCCTGCCCCCTGAGCTGTCTCCCTGACCATACACAGCCTTCTATTCTCCCATGATCGATCTCTCCAAGAAGTGTATCTACCTAATGTAAATGTTCAGCTCATATGTCTCTCTTTTATTTGGCTGGAAGCCACAGGAGTGGGTTCAATTCCAGACCTGAAGGGCAGCTAGGGGCCATAGTCCCAGTGGTTCCATCAGGTTCTATTAGACCAGCAAGCCTGATCC
>NW_006921646.1:11056850-11117229 GCF_000298275.1 Orycteropus afer afer
TGACTATAGTCCCAAGTCCACAGGTCCAACTACTCACTCCCTCTGGGTAGCTGGCTGTGGCCAAGAAGTGACTACAACCTTGCCCCTTGTCAGCTCTATCATATACTTAGAAATTCTTATAGAACATTCAAATACACTTGTAGAAACATTGTCTGCCAAACCTATACATTGTCTTGGGCACACTCCCCCCTCCATAGACATACCTAATAGTTCAGTCTGTGCACCCATATATCCACCCATAGATCAATGTTTGCCTTCACTAACAATGCAGTGCTGTATGTGCAAAAGAGTTCACCTTTGTTGTCTATACCTCCCATGTACCTCTCTATGTCTTCCTCTTCTTCAGTACCACAGTGTGGATCCTTCACATTTGGGACATTGCCCTTCTGTTTGGCCAAATCAATACTTGTCTCTACCTATCTAACAGTGTTCCCTCCCCTCCCCTCCCACCCCTGGTTACCAACAAAGAAAATTTCCTTCCATATATAAACCTTTCCTTGACTTTACAATAACAGACTAACACAATATTTGTCCTTCTCACAACCCATTTTAATAACTGATTTCTCCTCCAAAAAAAAACACAAACAAACAATTTTTACCCCATAGGAGGAAATATTGCCCCTGTTGAGAATGGCTCCAAGTAAAGAAAGCCCCAGCCCAGGAAAGGGGAAACCAGAGGATGGCCAGTTCCTTCATCAGAGGAGTTGGGTGTGGAGAACAAAAGGCAAACAGGAGTAGCATGGAGCTCAGCAAGAATGATTAGGTCTCTGAAGATTTATTAAAAGAAGGGAAATGACCCAACATTCTTGGTCTCCAACAAGCTAAAGAAATGCCATCAGTAGAAACACATGCTAGGCATCAGGAAGGATCTTTCTGGCACCACTGTGCTGATAAGCACCTTGGGGGTTCTCCATAATTATTTGTTTATTGATTGGCTGAGAGCAAAAGGGATGCATCATGGGGATGGAGAAAACATGAGGTGTGGAATGGGTAAAGGCACAAGCAGACTGGTGCACCATCTGACTGTTATGATGATTGACTCTGAGATCTTGGATGAACCACCTAATCAGGTCTCTGAGCCCTAGTTTTCTTATCTGACAAATGAGTGAAACCTATCTTACAGCATGGCTGTGAGGATAAAAAGGTATGATAGTGTAGAATGCCTAGTAATATACCTGTAGATTGTCAACAAAAGTTGGCTCCTCGGTGTTATTCTTTGATTCCCTCTGCCAGGTTCATTCTCCAGCCTTCTCCAGCTTGTTCCACCATCTACAGAATCTCCAAGCTACCAAGTGTCATTCAGGAATCCTTGCAAATACATGTTCATCCACCTGGCTCTGTAGAACCCTGAATTAAGGGCAGAGGATAAAACAAGCTAATATTGTTGTTGTTAGGTGCCATTAGGTCAACTCTGATTCATAGTGACAGCCCTATGTACAACAGAACAAAGCACTACCCGGTCATGCACCATCCTCACAATCCTTGCTATTCTTGAGCCCATCATTGCAGCCACTGTGTCAATCCATCTTGTTGAGGGTCTTCCATTTTTTTGCTGACCCTCTACTAAGCATGAAACCTTTCTCCAGGGGAATGGTCCCTTCTGACAACATGACCAAAGTGGACAAGACGAAGTCTGGTCATTCTCGCTTCCAAGGAGAATTCCACTGCACTTTTCCAGGACAGATTTTTTTCATTCTTCTGGCAGTCCATGGTATTTTCAGTATTCTTTGCTAACACCACAATTCAAAGACATCAGCTCTTCTTTGGTCTTCCTTAGTGATTGTCCAGCTTTCACGTGCATGTGAGGCAATTGAAAATACTATGGCTTGGGTTAGGCATACATTAGTCTTCAAAGTGACAATGTTGCTTCTTGACACTTTAAAGAAGTCTTTGGCAGCAGATTTGCCCAGTGCAATATGACATCTGGTTTCTTGACTGCTGCTTCCTTGGGTGTTGATTGTAGATCCAAGTAAAATGAAATCTCTCACAACTTCAAACTTATCTCTATTTATCATAATGTTGCTTATTGGTTCAGTTGTGAGGATTTTCATTTTCTTTATGTTGAGGTATAATCCACAGAGAAGACTATAGTCTTTGATCTTCATCAGTAACTTCTTAAGTCATCTTCATTTTCAGCAAACAAGGTTGTATCATCTGTATATTGCAGGTTGCTAATGAATCTTCCTCCAATGCTGATGCCACTTTCTTCTTCATATAGACAAGCTTCTTAGATTATTTGCTCAGCATACTGATTGAATAAGTATGGTGAAAGGATACAACCCTGATTTTATGCCCTTGTTCTGCTTGAACGACAGCCTTTCAGTCTATGTACAGATTCCTCATGAGCACAATTAAGTGATCTGGAATTCCCATTCTTTGCAATGTTATCCATATTTTGTTATGCTCCACACACTCAAATGCCTCTGAATAGTCAATAAAACACAGGTAAACACCTTTCTGGTATTCTTTGCTTTGTTTGTCATACGATGGTGTCCTGTGCGTTGCTGTGAGGCTGGAGGCTATGCCACCAGTATTTCAAATATCTGCAGTGTCACTCATGGTGGACAGATTTCAATGGAGCTTCCAGACTAAGACAAACTGGGAAGAAGGAGGGGGCCATCTATATCTCAAAAAATTGGCCAGTGAAAACCTTAAGAATAGCAGTGAAACACTGACTGATACAAAGTTGGAAACCAAACTAATAGCTACATTTTATTGAATGCTGACTCTGTGCCAGGCATGATGCTAGTTATTTGGTGGAAGTTGTTTCAGTTAGCACTGTTCATGTTACCCATTGTTGCACAACAAGCCATCCTGAAACAGTGGCTTAAACAATAACAATTATTTATTTTCTTCATGAATCTGAGGGTAGACTGGGCTCAATGAGGTGGTTCTCACTCAGTCTCTCATGCCAGGACAGTGAACTGCAGTCATCTCAATGACTTCTCATTCACAGATCTGGTGGCCATTGCTGGCTGTCATCTGACTTCATTTGGGGCCAACAGCAGGAACACTCCCATGTGGCCTCTTCATGTGGCCTAGGCTTCCTCACAGCATGACAGCTGGATTCCAAGAGCAAGAAATAGAGAGGGATGTGGAAGCGGTATTGCTCTTTATGACCTCACTTTGGAAGTCATACAGCATCGCTTTGCCATATTCTTTTCACTAGAAGCAAGTCACTAAGGTCAGTCCATCTTCAGGGGCAAAGAATTAAGACTCTATCTCTTGAAGGAAGGAGTGCCAAAGAATTTACAAATGTGTTTTAAAGTCACAAGTAGTTATCCTTCAAGGTAAACATGATTAGGCTCAATATACCTGTCAAAACCAGTTATCATCCAGTTGACTCCAACTCATGATGACCTCATATGTGTCAGAGTAGAACTGTGCTTCATAAGGTTTCCAATGGCTGATTTTGTGGAAATAGATAATCAGGCCTTTCTTCAGAGACATGTTTGGGTGGACTTGAACCTTCAACTTTTTGGTTAGTAGCCAAGCCCTCTAAGCTGTCTCCCTGTGCATACACAGCCCTTCTATTCTCCCATGATTGACGTCTCCAAGGAGTGTATCTACCTAATGTAAATGTTTAGCTCATACACCTGCCTTTTCTTGGCTGGAAGCCACAGGAGTAGGTTCAATTCCAGACCTGGAGAGCAGCTAGAAGCCATAGTCTCAAGGGTTCCACTAGGCCCTATCAGACAAGCAAACCTGGTCCGTTTTATTATTATTATTATTATTGATTTTGATTTTGTTCCACATTGTTCTCCTGCTCCATCCAAGATCTCCTACATAGATCCCCCTCTGAGTGGTTGACAGTGGTAGGCAGGCACCATCTAGTTCTTCTGGTCTCAGTCATATAGGCTGAGGATCGCATGGTGCACCAGTCCCTTGGACTAATGGTTTCCATGTGTTTTTTGTTTCCTTCATTTTTCTTTGTTCTAGACAAGGAGAAACCCATCATTGCATCTAGATGGCTACTTGCAAACTTTTAAGATCCCAGTTGCTACTCGCTAAAGTAGGATGTGGAACAATGTTTTTGTGTAGTATGTTGTGCCAATTGAGTTTGATGTCCCCTGCGACCATGGTCCCAAGCCCACAGGTCCAATTACGTGCTCCCTCTGGGTAGCTGGCTGTGGCCAAGAAGTGACTACAATCTTGTCCCTTGTCAATTCCATTACATATGTTTGGTTTGTTTTTGAGAGCTAGTAAAGAAAACTTTCCAACATCTACACACCAGGATTTCATTTTTCCTATGCTGGAAAGGGTCCTTCTGTCTTACTTAATTCACTGTTATTTTGTTATTTCTTTGTTTTCTGTTACTATCAGCTGAGCCTATTTCTGATACATTTATAAACCAAATTTGGTCTGCAGGCATATTTGTTTCAAATATTTTACATTGAAGTCAACAGATTTTTTTTTCCCACATGAAAAATTTTGAATTCTGACTTCTCTTGAAATGGTGGAAGATCAGATACTCCTGGGCCTGCAATTTGTCCTGGCAAAATCAGAAGATGCTAAATACCACCTTCCCCTTCAGCAGGGGCATGGGCCTTACTGAACCCACTTTTCACACTCCATTGCTGCCTGGCCTCTGCTGGCTGAGTTTGAGTTCCCTGGGCCAATACTCCCAAGTACACACCCAGCTCCCTGAAAAACCCTACTTCCTCTGACTTCACTATGTGAGCCACAGAGAAGATGGCCCCCTTAGCTACCTTCTGGGACCAGTCCCAGATGGCAGCTTTCTTGGGTGAAAGAATTACATCTAGATTCCAAAGCAAGGTGGAAAATAAACATGGCATCCTGGAAACAAGGAATTTAAAAGGGGACAGAGGTTGTTGTGACTTGTGGGGGTTGTGGAGAGGCAGGATTAGAAGTCACATGCCTGAGCCCTGGTATAGTGTTCCAAGTTCCTGAGTCTCTGGAAGAGTCTGTAGAAAAACTTCCCTTGAACGAGACAGAGTGTTTCTGCTTTCCTCAAATAGAAATGCCCCAATCTATCCAAATCCTGGGAGCTCTGGTGGCTTAGTGGTTAAAAGCATTTGGCTGTTAATCAAAAGTTCTGCAGTTCAAACCCACCAGTCACTCCATAAGATAAAGGTGAAGCATTCTGCTTCTGTAAAGACTTGGAGCTTTAGAAACCCTATGAGGCAGTTCTATTCTGTCCTAAACGGTCACTATGAGTTAGAATTAACTCAATGGTAGTGGATTTGGTGTCCAAATCCAGGCAGTGATACAGAGTATGTAGATAGCAACTTGCATGTGTTATATCCTGGTGAAGACCATCTGTCTGCCTTTCCTTCTGGACTCTAACCTCTGAAATGCCTGTGACAGGGACAGAAAACTCCACCTCATAGCAAGAGCTCTATTCCTGTACCAGGCTGAGAATTCATTCTTACAGAGGCCATGATTCTTTCATTTTGGTATCCACAGCAGCTAGTAAAGAGCCTACTCCAAAAACCCAGTGCCATTGAGTTGATTCCTACTCATAGTGACCCTTTAGGACAGAATAGAACTGCCCCATAGGGTATCCAAGGCTATAAATCTTTGAGGAAACAGATTCCTCATCCTTCCCCTGTGGAGCTGCCAATGGACTAGATCCACTGACCTTTTGGTTAGCAGCTGAATGCCTTAACTATTACACAACCAGAGCTGCTAGTAAAGAGCCTAGTAGAGATTAAAACCAAAAAAAAAAAAAATTCATCGCCACTGACTCAATTCCAACTCATAGCTACCCTGCAAGGTGGAGTACAATTATCCCATAGGGTTTCCAAGGCTGTAATCTTTACAGAAGCAGAATGCCTCATTTTTCTACTGCAGAGCAGCCAGTGAGTTTGAACCACCAACCTTTTGGTTAACAGCCAAATGCTTTCACTATGCTACCAGAGCTCCTCCTTTAAAGAACAAGTTTGACTAAAGACTGCTGCTGTTGTTGTTACGTGCTGTCAAGTTGGACCCGACACACAGCGACCCCTCCTTGGGTTTCCAAGGTGGTATCACTATGGAAGTAGATTGCCCAACCTCGCTTCCAAGGAGTGGCTGATGGGTTTGAACCTCCAGCCTTCTGGTAGCAGTCAAGTGCCTTAGGCATTACAAAAAATTCCTCCTTGATGAGTTCCCCTAGACTGCACAAAACTTTTCACTTTTAAAAAGCCATATAATAAGATAGAAAATCAATTTCCAGAAGAGCTAATATTGGTCCATAACAAGTTTATTTTTGTTGTTGTTGTTAGGTGCCGTCGAGTTGGGTCCAACTCACACCGACCCTATGTACAACAGAACAAAACACTGCTCAGTCTTGTGCCACCCTCACAGTACTTGCAATACCTGAGCCCATTGTTGCAGACGTTGTGTCAATTGATCTCATTGAGGGCCTTCCCCTTTTTCGCTGATCCTCCACTTTACTAAGCATGACATTCTTCTCTAGGAAATGATCTCTCCTGATCACATGACCAAAATAGGTCAGATGAAGTCTGGTCATTCTCATTTCCAAAGAACATTCCAGCTGCCCTTCTTCCAGGACAGATTTGTTAGTTTTTTTGGCCAGCCATGGTATTTTCAGTGTTCTTTACCAACATCACAACTCAAAATATCAATTCTTCTTCAGTCTTCCTTATTCATTGCCCAGCTCTCACATGCATATGAGGCGATCGAAAATACCATAGCTTGAGTTAGGTGTAACTTAGTCTTCAAAGAGATATCTTTGCTCTTCAGCACTTTAGAGAGGTCTTTTGCTGCAGATTTTCCCAGTGTAATATGTCATCTGATGTCTTGACTGTTGCTTCCACTGGTGTTGATTGTGGAACCAAGTAATATGAAACCTTTGACAACTTCAATCTTTTCTCCATTTATCATGATGCTGCTTATTGGTCCAGTTGTGAGGGTTTTTGTTTTCTTTATGTTGAGATGTAATCCATACTGCAGACTGTAGTCTTTAATCTTCATCAGTAAGTACTTCAAGTCATCCTTACTTTCAGCAAGCAAAGTTGTCTTGTCCACATATCACAGGTTGTTAATGAATCTTCCTCCAATCCTGATGTCATGTGCTTCTTCACATAGTCCAGCTTCTCATATTATTTGCCCAGCATAGATTGAATAAGTATGGTGAAAGGATACAATCCTGATGCACTCCCTTCCTGATTTTAAACCATGCAGTATCCCCTTGTTCTGTTCAAATGATGGCTTCCTGGTCTAGGTATAGGTTCTTCATGAGCACAATCAAGTGTTCTGGAATTCTCCTTCTTCTCAATGTTATCCATAATTGGTTACAATCCACACAATCAAATGTTTTTGCATTGTCAATGAAACACAAGTAAACATCTTTCTGGTATTCTTTGCTTTCAGCCAAGATCTACCTGACATCAGCAATGATATCCCTTGTCCCACATCCTCTTCTGAATCCAGCTTGCATTTCTGAAAGTTCTCTGTCAATATACTGCTGCAACCATTTTTGACTTGTCTTCAACAAGATTTTACTTGTGTATGATATTAATGATATTGTTTGATAATTCCCACATTCTGTGGGTTCACCTTTCTTTGGAATGGGTACAATATGGATCTCTTCCAGTCAGTTGGCCAGATAGCTGTCTTCCAAATTTCTTGGCATAGACATGTAAGTACTCCAGCACAGCATCCATTTATTGAAACATCTCAGTGGGTATTCCGTTAATTCCTGCAGCCAGGTTTTTCACCAATTCCCTCAATGAAGCTTTGATTTCCTCCTGCAATACCACTTATTCTTGATCATATGCCACCTCCTGAAATGGATGAACATTGACCAGTTATTTTGGTACATTACATGTGTATTCCTTCCATCTTCTTTTGATATTTCCTGCATCATTCAATATTTTGCCCATAGAATCTTCCAATATTGCAACTTGAGGCTTGAATTTTTTCAATTCTTTCAGCTTGAGAAAGGTGATACATGTTCTTACCCTTTGGTTTTCTTACTCCAGATCTTTGCACATTTCATTATAATAATTGACTTTGTCTTCTCGAGCTGCTCTTTGAAATTTTCTGTTCAGCTCTTTTATCTTGTCAATTCTTCCATTTGCTTTAGCTATTCTCTGTTCAGTAGGAAGTTTCAGAGTCTCTTCTGACAGCCATTGTGGTCTTTTCTTCCTTTCCTGTCTTTTTAATGACTTTTTGCTTTCTTCATGGATTATGTTCTTGATGTCATCCCACAAGTCATCTGGTTTTCAGTCATTGGTGTTTAATGGATCAAGTCTGTTCTTTAGATGGACTCTAAATTCAGGAGCGATATAATCAAGATCATATTTTGGTTCTCATGGACTTGTCTTAATTGTCTTCAGCTTCAACTTGAACTTGCTATGAGCAGTTGATGGTCTGTTCCATGGTAGCTCCTGGCCTTATTTTGGCTGAAGATAATGAGCTTTTCCATTGCCTCTTTCCACAGATGTAGTCAGTCTGATTCCTGTGTACTCCATCTGGTGAAGTCCACATGTATAGCCATCATTTATGTTGTTGAAAAAAAGGTATTTATGACAAGACATTGGTCTTGTAAAATTCTATCATGCGCTCTCCAGTGTTATTTCTATCACCAAGGCCATATTTTCCAACTTTTGGTAATTCTTCTTTGTTTCCAACTTTTGTATTCCAATCACCAGTGATAATCAACACATCTTGATTGCATGTTTGGTCAATTTCAGACTGTAGAAGTTGGTAAAATTCTTCAGTTTCCTTGTCTTTGGCTTTAGTGGTTGGTGTGTAAATTTGAATAATAGTAGTATTAACTGATCTTCCTTGTAGTGTATGAATATTATCATATCACTTACAGCATTGTACTTCAGGATAGATCTTGAAACATTCTTTGACTATGAATGTCATGCCATTCCTCTTCAATTCCTTATTCCCAGGGTAGTAGATCATATGATTGTCTGATTCAAAATGGCCAAAACCAGTCCATTGCAGCTCACAAATGCCTAGGATATCTGTCTTCATGCATTCCATTTCATTTTTACAACTTTCAATTTTCCTATCTTCATACTTTGTACATACCCTCTTTTGATGATTAATGGATGTTTGCAGCTGTTTCTTCCCATTTTGAGAAGTGTCACATCAGCAAAAACCACCACTTGTCTATCAGTTTGTTGTGCTGTGAGGCTGGAGGCTATGCCACTGGCGTTTCAAATACCAGCAGGGTCACCCAAGGTGGACAGGTTTCAGCAGAGCTTCCAGACTAAGACAGACTCGGGAGAAGGAAAGGGCCATCCACTTCTCAAAAAGTGGCCAATGAAACCTTATGAATAGCAGCAAAACATTGTCTGATATATTACTGGAAAACTTTATGAGTAGCCCTGAGACATTGTCTGATACAGTGCCAGAAGATTAGCCCCTTAGGTTGGAAGGCACTCAAAATATGACTGGGAAAGAGCTGCCTCCTCAGAGTAGAGAATTTACTTTTAGTAGAAGCTAAAAACCAAAAAATATTGAGTCAATTCTGACTCATAGAGATATTAAAAAACAGTTGCTGAGTTGTTGAGTGAGTGCATGAATGGACTAACAAGTGTCAGGGCCTTGTTTAATAAACCCCAGATGGGTGACAGTCATCAAAGCTCACCTACCCTCACCCAATCTTCTACAACCAGTCACCACTGAGTTGACTCCGATTCATGGTGAACCCATGTGTGTCAGAGCAGAATTGTTCGGATGCACAGTGTTTTTCAAAGGCTGATTTTTTGAAAGTAGATCATAGACTTTTCTTCCATGGTGCCTCTGGGTGGACTCAAAGCTCTAACCCATTGGTTAGCAGCCAACCTGGGTTAACTGTTTGCACCTCCCAGAGAAAAGGCTTTTGAGTGGAGGATTCTGGGTCTTTTGGTTCCAACCTATATCCTTCCTCTACTATGGGCCCCTCTTATGTTTGAGGGGGGTCCAGAAGTCAAGGTTCTAAGTGGCTTCATTGACTTCTGCAGAAGGATGTTGGCACGTAACTCAACATCCGCTATTGAGCTGCCCCACTAACTGAGGCCTGGTGCCTACTACTAGCTCCACAGTGACCAATAGGAGACTGCTCCACTCTTAGGACCCATAATTTGTCTCTACAAGCAGCGAAATTAACTAGAACAGCTAATTAATCAGAGAAATGTGCAACATCTCTATGATTTTTAATTCCTCACCCACATTAATGCATTATTGGTTTATTTAAGAACTAATTCACAACCCAGTCTTGATAGCCTTATCTCGGGGTTGCCAGCTCCAGGCTGGACGTGCAGAAAACTCTGTCTCTGATTTCCTAGTCCTTCAAATCATCTCTAAGCACATTAGAGTCACATAAACAGGACATGTAATGAGACAGCCAGACTTTGCTTTGATACTTTTAATTACCATCCTGAGAAGGGAGGTGGGGGGGGAAGGGAGGCTTGGAAAAGATGAGATGCCTGGGGTCTGGTGCAGCCACACATGATGCCTGCTGCAGAAATAAAACCAAAAACAACTGGCTTTTCCCTGAACACCTTCCCTGCCCCATGGACATTGGGAGTTCCCAGCAACAGAGAGACTCAGGAGACACATGGGGAGACACGTGATATGTGCTGATTTGAAGTACACAGAAAGAAGTTATTTTTTTTCTGTATTTTCCCAAATTCTTCTCTCCATAGAATGCTGAAAATTCTGGGAGGGAACTTCTTAAATAGGGAAATGTCAAGCAGAGCTGACTCTTCCCTCATGCAATCATTTATTCATGCAACAAATGCTTTTTGAGCACCTACTATGCTCCAGGCATTGTTCTAGGTACTGTTGATCCATCAGTGACAAACAAAGCATCCTTCCCAGCCCTCATGGAGGAGAAATTCCATCAGAAGACTCACATAACCAATAAACATCATAAACAAGTGATTTCCATAATTTGTTAGTGTCAGGAGACAATTATCTGTGGGGCTCTCACATTTCTGCATGTCTTGCAAGTGAGACATTGACCACCTTTTTCTTTATATTATCCTTTCAGAGATGTTTGTGTAACAAGCAGGCTTGGAGCAGAGGGCAGGCACACTTATACTCAGTATAATAAAAAATACTGTCTTTTTCTGCTTACTGCCCATTTGCAAAAAAGGCATGGAGATAGTTTATTCTGACCTCTTCTAACTTCACAAGGGGGAGAGAAGATCAAGATGAACATCAACAGCTCAAGGCTGGGTCCTAAGGGGCAGAGGTCAGACATGCTGCCACCTCCAACATTTTTGCAAATTCTGACACCAACTGTTCCTCCCACGGCACTCCCCACATCTGCTAGGTTTGATGATTCATTGCAATGACCACACAGATCTCACAGACAATACTCATGACTATGGGGTTTATTAGGGAAGAAACAGGTTGTAATTCAGGTTCAGGAACACTCAGGATACAATTCTTTGATCAGTACAGCCTCACCTTGGCCATGACCATAGGCTATATGGCCTCTTTGGCTCTCAGCCTCTCAGCCTGGCCTCTGCCTTGTGAACGCAAGTGTTACAAAGCTCCTTTAGTTCAGCTGACAGGTGTACCCTACTTCACCAGCAAGCCTTTGGAATGGACAGTGCCTGAAGGCACATAGCTTTCTCGCTCTGTGGCTTGGCAAGCTGTCTGGTCTGTCTTGTGCCAGTTCCTTGGTTCTGCTGCTTCTGCTACTGCCTTCTCTATGCTGGCTCTCTTCCAAGGAGTCCAACAAAGGATGTGCTCCACTCCTCGTTCTTCCTTGCTGGCAGTGAGATCCCCACTTTCTGCCTTTCCACCCACTCTATCTTCAGGTGTCATCTGGTCTTCCTCTTATTGTGCTATGGAATCAGGGCTCAGATAATGGGTGTAAAACTTATATTAGATAATGTGGTGATAAATGTGTCCCTTACTTTACCTAAAATGTTCAATGTTCAATGTTCAACTGAGATGGTAACCTCAGTCTTGGAAGACATTCAAGCCAGCATCAGCTACTGCTCAGGGTTGTTATGGATGATGGGATCGCTCTAGACTTTCTTCTGGCAGGCTAAGGTGGCATCTATGCAATTGTTAATAAACTCATTGCCATTGTTTCATTTCTGACTAATGGTAACCCCATATATGTTACAGTAGAACTGATCCATGGAGTTTTCAAGTCTGTGACATTTTGGAAGCAAATCAACAGGCCTTAATTCCAAGGAGCCTCTGGGTGGGTTCCAACTGTGAATCTTTCATCTGACAGTCAAATGCTTAACCACTTGCACCACCCAGGAATTGCAATTGTTAATACATCTTGTTATACCAGGAAGGCCCCTAAGAGGAAGAAGCAGCATTTTGGCAGGGCACAGATGGACCAGGCCCCTGTAGGAGCTCCCCTGACTGGTCTGCCCTTGGTGATCACTGATGACTCTCATCTTCTTAATAATTAGCTCACGTCTTCCAGTGATGTGGTAGATCTTTTTCATTTCCCCTTGGGTGTTCCTTTGGTCTCATTAACTAGATTGTAAGATCAGGGCAGGAATGTTGCCAAGTCTCTGCAATTTGTCCCATACATGGCAGAGAGTTCTGCTACTCATAAAACATCAATGAATTCTTGGTGACAATAATTCCACAAGCCTCCTACTCCACACCAAGTGTTGCACCTGTCTGTAGCTCCTGTAACCTGTGGGTGGGTTGGGGAGAGAAGAGGAAGCAATGTTGGAGCTGGGCTGTTGAGGCACTGCAATGGATCATAATGACTTTCTCTCTCTCTCCTCCATGGCGATCCCATGTGTGCAAATAGAACTATACTCTACATAGTTTTCAGGGCTGTTACATTTTGGTAGCTGATCATCAGGCCTGTCTTTCAAGGCACCTCTTGGTGGTTTTGAACAGTCAAACTTTTGGCTAGTAGTTGCACATTTAACTCTTTGTGCCACTCACCCACATGGGGTCACCTTGAGTCAGAATCAGCTGGATGGCAGCTAACAACAAACAACTGCCCAACTAACTGGCCTACCCCTTCAGCCTACTCTGGAGACCAATCCACTTCCCAGGGGCATAGTCACCGGCTCACTACCTATTTCTGTAAATGAATGAGTGTCTTCCTCAGCCAGCATCCACCTTGGCCCCACCCCAGAACCTGGCCTTTCTCCTCCACACCCAAAAGCATCCCTAGAGAGGAAAGTGGGAAGCTTGGTTAAGTAGTTTCCATGTCTGCATCCTGCTCCCCCAGCCTCTGCGACTATTATTGGTAAGTGAACCAATTTTCTCTCCTGACATCTGTAGCTCTTAGCAGTGAATATATTTGAAAAACCCTTTATGATTACTTGAAATCTTCCCTGCAATTTGATTCCTGATATTTCTCTTTACTCACTCAATGATTCTTTAACTCATTATTTCTTCTACTGCAGGCCTGCCCATCTTTCCCACTGACTCGCACCTTCTTAGATTTCTATCTACCTCTACAAAAACCAACAGAGAAGTGTCCCAAGCAGGGTGAACTGAGGACCTGCAAACCCCACCACCACCACCACTATTTACTCAGCCTGAAGGTGTCCCCCTCCCTAAGCTCACATTCAGCCCAGAGCTTTGTGAGAAGGAAGATTTCTCAGGGAAGTGGGTCTCTCCTCCCCACCAACTGTGATCCACACACATCACCCCCTGCTTGTTCTTCTGATTATTTCCACTCCCTTCCTGAACACTTAGTGTTCCAGCCTCAGCATGTGGAGTGACTTTCCTCCAGGGGGAAACTATACTGTAGGGATTAGTAATAATACCAGTGATCATAACAATATAAATTAGAATGGGTCTCAGAGTACTCTGCTGCAGATGTTTGGGTGTGTGTGGGGGGGACTGGGTGGTAAATGGAGCCTCACTTGGCCCTAGAGATTTAGCAATGCACCTTCCTGCAGTGGTGGGGGAGGGAGGGAGTGTTAAAGGCTCTCAAGGTAGAAAAACGGAGTTGAATCCCAGGTTTACACTGCCTGTGCCTAGTGATGTCAATGCAGCAGGTGTCTGATCAAACACTAAGAGTGCATACACCCCCAACAGCACCTTTCCTGTTTAAGACCTTTTTGTCTTCCCAGTGCCAAGTGTCCAGGATTCCCCTTGATGTAGACCCCAACTATCTCCTCAGCTGTGTTTGTCACTATGTCTCCCATTCATTTATTTGTCTGTTCATTGGTTCATTTGTTCTTGTAACAAATAGTCAATGGGGACCCGGGATGTGTTAGGCAGTGTACCTGTGAGCTGCCTACATGAGCTCCTACAGTCTAGCTTGGGAGGTGAAGATAGAAGTATCCATGGAATGACAGTCTCTGCAAGAGGTGAAATAGCCTAGAAGTTAAGAGCCCAAGTTCTTGAGTAAGACAGTTGGAGTCCCAGCTCTACTACTTGTTAGTAGTGAGACATTGACAAATTCTATTAACTTTTCAGTGTCTCAATTTCCTCATCTATAAAATGGGGCTGTTAATAGTACCTCCCTTTATCGAACTCATGTGTGTTAATATATGAAAACTGTTAGGACAGAGACTGGCTCTTTTTAAAGTTTAGCTATCCATATTAAAAGAAATGATTCATTCACTTTCCCTGGTACATTTGTTCAAAGAGGTCTTATTATACTGACTATCATTTAACCCTAAAACTTTCTGTTCTTGAGACAAAAGAAAATCAAAAGACCTCCACTTCTATTTCACCAAAAGAAGAATTGAGACTGGAAGAGGTTGGAAAGATCATTTGGGGGAAATAAGTATCCCAAAGAGATAAACTGAGTCAGAGAGGTAGGAAGTACGGGCTGCTATATGCAAAAGGGGTAGCCAGTGCCAGACTCGGTCCCTAGATTCCTGATCTAGTCAGACAGCATGTCTCTGTTCATGCCCTGGTTCAGGAACTGAACTGAGACTCATGCAGTGAGGTGAAGGAGACTAAGACAGGCTGAGAAACAGACCCCAAGCAGTCTCCTCAGATTACATTTCCCAGGTAGCCACTCCACTCCAAAGGTCTATAGCCTTCTGCCACCCTGCAGATATCTCTAAATGCTTTTTAATGGCCTAATGCAAGGGTAGAAGCTCTGGTGGCATAGTGCCTAAGGCATTTGACTGCTAACTACAAGCCTGGCAGTTCAAGCCCACCAGCCACTCCTTGGAAGGAAAATTGGGAAATCTACTTCTATAGTGATATCACCGTGGAAACCCAAGAAGGGGTCGCTATGAGTAGGATCTGACTCGACAGCAGTGAGTTTGGTTTGGTTTTGGTTTAATGCAAGTGTAAGGCACTCTGATGGTGTGGTGATTAAAAAATGCAAGTGCTAAGCAAAAGGTCAGCTGTTGGAACCCACCAGTCACTCCATGGGGAAAAGATGAGGCAGTCTCTCTCTATAAAGATTATGACCTTGGAAGCCTTGTGTGGCAGTTCTACTCTTTCCTAGGTGGCTATGTGTTGGAATAGACTAGAAAGCAGTGAGTTTGGAATGAACAGTGTATTTGCTTGTTCCAAAAAGAAAAAAAAAAAAAAAACTGTTATAATCAGGTATTCATGTAAGTTTACACACATAACCTTTCTTATCCCCACAGCTTTCTATATATAACCACTTTGTAATTTCTTCTTCTTATTAAGGAACACAGGTGACAAAGTGGTTAAGTGCTTGGCTGCTAACCAAAAGGTCAGGAGTTTGAACCCATCAGCCACTCTATAGAAGAAAGCTGTGGCAATCTGCTTCTGTAAAGATTTACAACTTTAGAAACCCTATGGGACAGTTATACTCTGTCCTATAGGGTTATTATGAGTTGGAATTGACTCGATAGCAGTGGGTTTGGGTTTTATTATTATTAATAATAATGCAAAGGTCACATTGTGCTCTCTACTTGAGCTGAAAGTCTCAAAGTATGGAGCCATGCTCCCCCAACAAAACTGGAAGGTGCTACTCTGGAGCAGGGTCTCTAGGTACATGCTGGCCTCTGCTTAGCCCCCAAAATGCTCTCTGCCCACTGGGCTCAGGTCAGATTGGGGAGGTGGGCAGGGGAATGGAATGCTCTGAATCCTGGGGAGCTGTTCTCTGAGCTGGGAGCATCCTCTCTGCCCTAATAAGCTTTGTACACAGATTGGGTTCTCATCCTAGAACCATGTAGTCCTGTTCCCAGGCCCCCACTTCTGCATCCACAAGACCTTCAGACTCATCCACCGGGAGGTAATGTGGACACAGATGGTCTAGTGTACTGCTCAGAAAGGCCTACTGGGAGGAACCAGAGGGTACTTGGTCTCTAGCCCTTGTGCCTGGAGGGACCTTCATGACATAAGGAACCTCAAAGACCAGGGCTGGATGCCAGTAGCATCCTTATCATTTCATTTTTTTGTAAAGCTCATAAAGCAATTCACACCTATTATATTAAGTAATTGGCTTCCACCTCAGACCTGGGCTTTATTCTTCCATTTCACACATCAGAAAACTGAGGTTTAGAAAGATGAAGAAGCTTACCTGAGGGCACACAGCAAATAAATAGGCAGTACAGGCCTCTGGTGGCATAGTGCCTAAGGCATTTGACTGCTAACCAGAAGGCTGGAAGTTCAAACCCACCAGCCACTCCTTGGAATGAAGATTGGGCAATCTACTTCTGTAGTGATACTCCCTCAGAAACCCAAGGTGGGGTTGCTATGAGTCAGATCTGACTCCACGGCAGTGAGTAAGACAGATCCTATAGCCAAAAGTTTTCTAACTCTAAAGCCAGTGTTGACACTCAGACCTCCTGTAGTGTGTTTGTGCTTCCTGCTTGCCTCTGGGCTTACAGCAAAGGAAAAGCTCAGAAACACAGCGCTGTAGGAGGAGTTCCGGGGATCACCCTCACTCCCATCTCTGGAAGTCAGAGGCTTCTGGTTGTCCCTTTCTGAGTCAGAGTTTGCCCCTGTCGGGAAGCCTGGGGTGCAGGTCACAGGGCTAGCATGTGCCGGTAAATGAGCAGCTGCAGGACACACGTGGCCTAGTGCAGTGGGGCTGCTGCTGCCGGAACCATTACTGCAATGATTAATTAGGCTCCTTCCAAGCACAGTCTTTGGATTCCTGGGGCTGCTTGTCAAAATTGCAAGGCTCAGCAAAGTAGGGCACCAGCCTGGAACCACTATCCAGACCTGCTGGGCTTGGAAGGAGGGGGGCAGTGGTCTGTGACATGCTCCAGTTCTGTGCCTGGGTGCAGGCTCATCCTGAGTTGGGGACTCGAGTTATCAAAGTGAGTATTTTGTTGCTTGCACTGAAGGGCTTAAGGACTTCACCAAATTAAATTCTCCTTTACTGAGGAACTGCTATGTGTAACTAACACCCCAGGTACTTTTGTGGGTGACTATGTGTCATCCCCACTGCAGTCCCATTTTTCAGATGAAGAAACAGGCTCAGAGGAGCAAATAACTTGTTCAAGGTCACACAGCATAAATGAGGGGGCAGAGTATAGATCTGTCCCATTCCCAAGACTAAGACCTCATGGCTACTTTATCAAGCCTAGGAAGAGAGGGGATCTCCATAGCCTCCAGCCTGATGATCCTTAAGAGTCAAGAATGAATTCAAGAATGTGACCTAGGCCCCTAATTGAAGACAGGTAAAAGTAGAGAAGAGTCAAAGAGGAAAAGGACCACATGGCCACTTCAATGGCAATCCCTGAGGACATGTCTCTTGTCCTTAGAACACCAGTCTCTAATTTAGATAAATATTTTTAGAATCTCCACAAACATAATTATCATATTCCTTGCATGGTTCCATCCAAGACACATCTTCTCTTCTGGTCTGTGGTTGGCATGGGATAAGTGAAAGAGGTAATGCTTGCGTTATCATTCAAACACAGGCCAATGGAAATACTCACCTACAAATGTCCACTTGCCTCTTCTCCAGATGTAGGCTGGAATTATTTGAAAAAACAGATTACAGTCATCTTACTTTCTGGACTATGCCATCTCCCCATTTCATAGTTTAAGAAACTGAGGGATCAGTCATGTTAGGACCATGAATTAAGGTCAGAATGAAAATAATGGCCAAGATCAATCAAATCATCACCACCAGTGAGATCACTGGTACTTCTCCATGGAGTCTAGAGTCTCTTCAATATCTACCAGTCAACCTTGAGCATGTGCATAGAGTGCTAATTGCAAGGAGCTACCTGTTCAGAGGTAGAATTTTCACCTTTCGTGAGGGAAGAACACTGAAGAATTGATGCATTTGAATTGTGGTGTTGATGAAGAATATTGAATATACCATGGACTGCCAGAAAAACAAATAAATGAATCTGTCTTGGAAGAAATTCAGAATGCTCCTTAGAAGTGAGAATGGCCAGACTTTGTCCATTATACTTTGGTTATATTATCAGGACAGACCAGTTCCTGGAGAAGGATATCAGTTGGTAAAGTAGAGGATCAGGAAAGAAAGGGGAACACGCTCAATGAGACAGGTTAACATACTAACTAAGTTTAACTAACTTAAACATGCTAACAATTGTGAGGATAGCACAGGACTAGACAGTGTTTTGTTCTGTTGTACATTGGGTCACTATGAATCAAAACCAACTTGACAGCGCCTAACAACAACAACAATGTGGGAGACTCGTATTTGATTCCCAGCCAATGCACCCCTTACGCAGTCACAACCCATCTGTCATTGGAGGCTCCTATGTTGCTTTGATGCAGAACAGGTTTCAGTGGAGTTTCTAGATTAAGATGGGCTAGGAAGAAAAGCTTAGAGATTTACTTCCGAAAATTAATCAAAGAAAATCCTGTGAATCACAACAGACCGATCTCCAAAGACCATGGGATGGCACAGGACCAGGCAGCATTTTGTTCTACTGTGCATGGGGTCACCATGAGTCAGGTGCAGACACTATGGCCAAAACCAAAAAAAAAAAAAAAAAAACTCACTGCCATCGAGTCGATTCTAACTCATAGTGACCCCCTTTGGGTTTCCGAAGTGATAAATCGTTACAGAAGTAGATTGCCCAGTCTTTCTTCTGTTGACTGATGGATTTGAACAGCCAACCTTCTTGTTAGCAGTCAAATGCCTTAGGCACTATACCACCAGAGCTCCTTGCAGCTAACTACAAAAACAGGTATAGAATGGGTGCAGTGAGGAAAGAGGCTGCTTCTGTCCTTAAGGAGCTTTCTGGTTGAGGAGACAGGGTGCATGTGGCTGGTATGAATGGTGCACATTTGATGAATGGAACAAAGGTGTTGTAGCCCTAGGGGGTGGAAGAGAAGGAAAGGAAGCCAGAAGAACAGGGAGTGGAGATAAAGCTCTTATCTGAGGTTTCTGCAATGGAGGTAATAAGAATTAGGAGTAAAGGGAATGGAAGTGTAGAATTCAGCATAACCCTGTGGAGTTGCCTGGTAAGACTGGCCCAGAGCAAGAGTAGAACCCATTTCAAAGAGGTCATAATGTTTATTTGCTGACCATCTATTATGTGCCAACTTCTGGGCTCAGTGCTTGGCTGGCATTATCTTGCGTAATCTTCACAACAACTCCATGAGGGTAGAAATGCTAGTGTTCCCTTTTGGCAGATGCAGAAACTGAGGCTCGAAGAGGGTAAGTGACTCCCAAGTTTGCAGAATCAGAACAGGCAAGGTCAGGATTCACACAGGACCTGACTGCAAAGCATCTGATAGTCCTGTTCTGCCATGCTGCTCTGAGGGTCAGATTCAGCAGCTGGATTGACTGGGTGAGAAGTGGAGGAGAACGCCAGTGTATCTAGGTCAGGTGTGACTTGACTGGCTGAAGCTGGATGCAGAACCACTCTTTGCACCTGTAAAATGCTAAACGTACATAGATTGCCCACCATATCCTCATATCTGTGGTGAAGTAGCTTTTACACAACCAAGAATGAGCAGCAGGAAGAGGACATGGATACTATTTGCTGAACACAGATAAAGGTGGACAGAAGTCAGGAGGTAAGGGGAGGATATTAAAGTGGATCTTTCTGACTCTTTGTGGGGCTCAAAGGACACATCCCAAGCAAATGGCCTAACCCTAAAATCTCACCAACCAGCATCATTCTCAAGGAAGAGGGCTGCGTTAGCGAGAATGGGGGAGGTTGAGTGAACAGGGTGGATGGAGAGGTTGTTTGAGGCTGAGTATGTGAGGATTGGAGAACTGTCTGCCTGCTCATCCTCTGTGGGAAAAGTCGTGTGTGTGTGTGTGTGTGTGTGTGTGTGTGTGTGTTTAAAGGCAATTATTGGTCTGTGTTCCCTGCATCAGACACTGGGATTGGGATGATAGATCTATTAACGTTTCATTCAATTCAAGATACGAAATATGAATCTCTTTTGAGACCCATTTTTGCTGGAGGTAGATGCCTTTTCTTTGAATGTTATCCTTGGAAGAAGGTATGATTCTGCCTAGGTAGGTGAAGAGGGACCTAATAGTGTGTGGCCTTTGCCAGGCACAGGGGTGATAAGATAGCATAGGAGCCTGAGCCCATGGATACATGACCTCCAAGGTGAGGGATGGTATTTAGTTATCTCTGAGGAAGCCTGCAGAGCTCTGATCTTGAGTCTTTGGTGATCTTGAAAACCCTCAGAGCTACAAGTCTTCAGCCTGTGGTTCTCAAACCTGGCTGCATGTGAGGACCACCTAAAGACATTTTTTGTTTTAAGATCTCCAGGAATGTGGCCCAGGATTCTCCATTTCAATAAGCTACCTGGGGGATGCTTAAGGCTCATTGACTTGTACTTCTAGGGTCCTTGTTCCCTTTGCAGGATGATCAGCTGCAGGCACTGGGCCCCTGAAAAGGGTGCTGAGGCTGCCTGATTACATCACACCGTGGTGATCCTATTAGTCCTTCCAGGAGGGAGAGAGAGTCTTCTCGGGGGAGGGCATTATGCCTTTCAGACTCACTGGAGGTAACAGCCTTCCACACTTCTGTCCATGCTCTCCAGGAACACACTCAGAAACAAAACTGTAGTTGAACAGAAAAACTCATAGCAACCCCATTCATGTCAAAGTAGAACTGTGCTCTGTGGGATTTTCAGTTGCTGACTTTTCAGAAGTAGATCACCAGGACTTCCTTCCAAGGAGACTGACTTAAGGTGGACTTGGACCTCCAGCCTTTATGTTAAGACCCAAGAGTCTTAACCATTCACACCACCAACGACTCTAGTAATTGAACAGTTTGGGTTTATTACTTGCTGTAGCAAGAGAGAAGGCACACCATGGGGAACCGAGGAGCATCTCAGTTACAGGGTGCTAGAAAGAACCTATTATAGGTTCTATTATAGGATTTGGGATCCCATTAGTTGATCTGAGGAGGGTCCAAGGAAGTAGAAGTGCACTCTGGATTGAGAGTTGTCAAGAGGACCATGCTATGATTCAGTGTGTCAGTAGGGAAGGCAGACTAGAGCAAGGTGAAAGTGGTCATTGGGAATGCAGTGGCAACAGCTCATATTAACTGGAAGCGGAGGATGTTTGGCATTTTGTGACTTGGACAATGTTGTGGTTGTGTATTTTCTATGGAAGGACAACAGCAGCTGACAAAACTGATCTTTTATCTGCCACTTCCCAGTCACTCTGGCTGATTCCTTGAGTCCCTTCACAATGTTAGGCATGAAGTCTGCTACCTCCTCTGGCTGTTCCCTCCCATTCCTTTATCCACTGCTACTCACATTAAAAATCATACCCTGTGCAAAAGACATAACTCCTGTGTTCATTTGTGTCTTGATTTAATGTTGCTGCTCTGCTGCTGCAACCCCCATGTAAGTATGACTGTCTCTGATGAGAGACCATAAATCATTCTCACTTGCACTTGGTCCAGCCAAACCCCTATAGAAGGGTAATGAGATGTTGAAGTTGATGGTGCTTCTAGTGTCGATTTGGGTAATGATAGTGATAGTGATCATGATTGATAGTGATTATGATTGGCAATGATTGTACTGGAGGATGGGTTAAAAATGGTGGTGAGGTAGTGATGAAGATGATGATAGTGACAGTGGTGACAATGGTGATGGTGATGCAATTGTTGGTTGCTGTGGTGGTGATGAGGGTGATGTTGGAGGTGGGGGTAGTTATGGAGCTCATAGCTGTATCTTCATAATAGCATGGCAATGGTGATGATTATGATAAAGATTATTTTGTGGATTCAGATCTTTCACAGTGTTCATGGAATAATCTCAGAAAGTTTATTAAGTCATTCTACTTCTTTCTTGAGGCAAGAAAACATGATATCAAGTTTCTAAGGTTGCTCTGGGACAGTGATGCAGAATGAAGCTAGTAAGACAGATTTCCTATAGAGTCTATTCCATGGCTGCAGCCTCAGGTTTGCCTCATTGCCAGGCTCACAGAAGGGAGATGCAGATACCAGCTGCATTTCCAGCAGTGTCCTCAGGCAGATGGGAGCTCTCTGATGGGCACTGGCAGCTGTGAGGAACTTTGGGAAACTCAAGAGACCTGTGTCTGACAAGGCCTGTCACATGCAGTTGTGGACAAAGATGCATAAGCATAAAAAGCACTGGAGCCCAAATCCAAGACTGTCTCAAAGGGCAGGGCACACTGAGCAGATGGTCTAGACCAGTACATTCAGAAACCCAGAGGCAGGAAAGTTTGGTGAGACAAATCTATGTGAGCATACAGGAGTGGGGAAGTTGGGGTTACAACCTGGTATCAAATAAAGCTAAGGCTTCATGAAAAGTCAGTTGTTAAGACAACACCTAAGGCAAGAGGGCCCTAGAACTAGGTCAAAGATTGCCTCTGACAATTGACTATTATACTCTCCCTGCTACAGGAGTGTCCAATAAACTGACCTTTCTGGACAGGAAAAGCTTAGATCTATAGACTCACTGTCATCAAGTTGTATCTGACTCATAGTGACCACTTGTTGGATTTCCGAGGCAGTATCACTATGAAAGTAGATTGCCCAATCTTCCTTCCGAGGAGTGGCTGGTGAGTTTGAACTACCAGCCTTCTGGTTAGCAGACAAATGCCTTAGGCACTATGCCACAAGAGCTCCTTAGATCTATAGCAGAGGCTGTTATACTCTACCCTGGGAGGACCTCAGTGTCCCTATGGGTTTCCATGACTTTATTCCTCCTTGTGACACTCAGGACTCATAAAGCTCAGGGTACCTAAGGTTTGGAGAGATTCCCAGGGGACTTGTGAATTGCATAGTGGCCTTTGAGGTTCTTAATATCCAAGGAATCAGCCACATAAATCCCCAAGCAGAGACTATATCAGTCAGAATCTGGTCATGAAAACATATGCCAATATATGAGTAGCTACTGGTATCTTAAATGCTTGCAAATGGCCATCTAGATGCAATAATGGGTCTCTCCTCATCCAGAGCTAAGAAGAATGAGGAAAACCAAAGATGGGTGGAAACAATTAGTTCAAGGGATTGGTACACCACGTGATTCTCAGCCTATATGACTATGGGACAAGAAGAACTAGATGGTACCCAGCTACCACTGTCAATCACTTGGAGAGGGATATCTGTAGGAAATCCTGGATGGAGTGGAAGAACAATGTGGAACAAAACTCAAAATCTTTAAAAAAAAAGAGGACTAGGTTTGCTTGTCTGATAGTGGTGGGTGGAATCCCTGAGAGTATGGTGCCTGGCTGCCCTTCAGGTCTGGAATTGAACCCACTTCTGTGGCTTCTACCCAAACAAAAGACAGACATAGGAGCTGAACATTTGCATTAGGTAGATACACTCCTTGGAGCAACCAATGATGAGAGAACAGAAGGGCAGTGTTTAAACAGAGAGATAGCTCAGAGGCCAGGAGTGCATGGGAGGGAAGGACACAGGAAAGAGGTAGCTATGGGGAGGAAGTGGGAAGAGAGCTGTTGCATTGTGAGAAATTACAGTCAATATTATGAGACAAAGTATATATGAACTGCTATATGGAAAATGAATTTGCTCTATAAACTGTCACCCAAATTACAATAAAATTAAAACAAACAAACAAAAGCCATATTTCAATATATATATTTCAAACAGAATTTAATACATTCTTGCTGTTGGAAGAGCTGAGAAGCCAAACAGGGATGCTAACACAACTAGAGGTTAGCAAGAGCAGGAAGACACTGTTACCTTTAGGACTGGTGAGACAACAGAAGATGCTGTTACTAGTATGAAAATGCCAAGACTGCTTGCCAAGAGCTGGAACTACATTGGAGATTCATCCACCCAGAAAACACCCATTAATACAGGGAGACAGAAATATCCCAAATTCTCACTTTTTTTCCTCCAACCTCCCACTATTCTTCCCATTGGCTGACCCTAGGCAAAGACCGTTGACAAGGGAGGCTGGAAAATGTAGTACAAAGAAGGGCAAAAAAAGAGGTCTAAAAGCAAATATGTGTTGATCACTGTGTGTTCCATCCTTAGGAAGATAGTTGAGCTTTGCGGTATTTGATGAAGTCAAACATCACTTCTTCTACACCTAGTTCAGAACTTTATAAGAAATGCAGGAATCAGGCAGATAGAGATCAAAATATTACCTTCAGTTCTAAAGCACACCGTTTTCAATATTAAAACTGTGGAGAATTTAAGGTCCCTTATCCAATTGTCTTGCTAACATCTCATGCCTGCATTTGTAGCCTTACTAAGTCTTAGGTAGGGGAGCTCTGGTAGCATAGTGCCTAAGGCACTTGACTGCTAACCAGAAGGCTGGTGGTTCAAACCCACCGGCCACTCCTTGGAAGGAAGGTTGGGCAATCTACTTCCATAGTGATACTGCTTCAGAAACCCAAGGAGGGGTCGCTATGAGTCAGGTCTGACTTGACGGCACATAACAACAACAACAACAAGTCTTAGGCAGAGCTGGACATCTGCAGTCTCACCCCAATTCCATGGTGAGAAGGAGCAGAAACTATGTACTTTCTGTAAGCAGGAAGATCCCAAAGAATGGCAGATATTCAGATTCCCTCCAAAACTTTCCACTCAGACATGTTGCCTCTTCCCAAGAATGGCAATGAGAGAAGCGATGGAGAGAGGAGATGATTATTTCTCTAATGAAGGTTCCTTCATGTGGAACCACAGATAAGATGACATGAAATCATGTAGTCTCTGGTTGCCAGTGCTGAATCACCTCTACAACATCCCTGGCAAGTGGTTATTCAGCCACTCTTGAAAGTCATCCATGATGGGGACTCAGAACCTCCCAAAGTAGCCCATTCCATTACATACAGTTATGAAGGTTAAAATGTTCTTTATATTAATGTGAATTCTTTCCTATGATTTCTATTTCTCCCCCTGGGGCTTCACATAATACCTCTGATCTTTCTTCAATAAAAAGGTTACTTAAAGATGGCAAGTACATCATCCTGGAATCTAACTATTCTAGGCTAAATATTTCCAGTCCCTTCAATTTCCTCTTATATATGTCCATGGTTTCTCAACCATTAAACATCCCAGTGATGTTTTCCTGGACACAACAGAATGTCCTTTTAAAAACCTGGCACCCAGAACCAGCCATATCAAGAAGTCACCGCTGTCATCACTGCCATCAAAGTGACTACCATGAGGCCCTCCTCCATACATAGTTTACAACCACCACCACTAATCCTACCCAATGGATTGGTGTAATTGCTTACCCCATTTTGCAGGTGGGGAAACTGAGGTTCAGAGAAGTTGTGACTTACCCAGGATCACATAGCTAGCAAGTGACTCAGGTTTATCTGATTATAAAACCCATGTCTATTCTGCTATAACATGTTTTCCTAGCACTAAGATGTAAAGCAAGGAGTAACTCACTTGCAGACAATGGAGTTGATGGAATGCAAAGGAGATGTGAGATCCTGAAGCTTGCAAGCCAGAGGAAATGAGAGGAAGAAAGGAAGAAAAGGGAAACAAGAGGGATATATAGCCTAGGGCTCCTTCTCTACCCAGACATGGTCTCTGCGCCTCCTTGGCTAGCTGGTATCCCCGCCCTCTTGACTAGGGGACTTGACTCTGGTCTGGAGCTCCTAGCCGGGCCTCTTCCTTGCTCAAAAAAACAGAGGAGGGAGGTGCACAGAGCAGCAGAATCTCCTGGCTGCTCACCAACAGGAAACTCCCAGAGCACAGAGCCACAATTTTCTCATGTTTATTTTAATGTGTTTTAGGCAAATAGCTTGGATAGAAATGCTCATCTCTGACTGTCACTGAATAAAGCCCTCAGTTGTTCCAAGTGACTAAGATGGAAAGGAAACCACATGTTAATAATTCATCAGCGGTGTGAGTACATGTGTGTGTGTGTGTGTGTGTGAGTGTAAGGCTACCTGAGAACAAATCTCATATTTCTCATTTATAGGCCTCTGATATGATCTGACAGAAATCCGTTCTTAATAGAAATATTGATAGATTTACTCTACAGTCTTAAGTGTGCCTTCTAAATTGCTGTAATTAAGTCCAGGAAAGAGGGGTGGCAGCAGAGAGTGGAGACCAGGGATCCTGGGTTTGAAAACACACACAAACACACACACACACACACACACACACGTGACTGGTGATTAACTGTCAATAGCCTTAAACAAAGCTGATGGTTGAATTCCAAAAGAGTAGAAAAAAGGCATCTCAGAGTCCTGCTCCCAACTCAGTCTCCCTCCCTGTCCAAATCTAATTTGGATCTAAACTTTTGTCTAGTGCTGCTATAATAGAAATACCACAAGTTGATGGATTTAACAAACAGAAATTTTTTCTACCTTAGGAGGCTAACGCAAAAAACTCACTGCCATTGAGTTAGTTCCAACTCATAGCGACCTCTTCTTGGGTTTCCGAGACAGTATCTCTATGAAAGCATATTGCCCAACCTTCCTTCTGAGGAATGGCTGGTGGGTTAGAACCACTAGCCTTCTGGTTAGCAGTCAAATGCCTTAGGTACTACACCACCAGAGCTCTTCCATAGGAGGCTAGATGTCTAAATTTAGGGTGCCAGCTCTAGGGAAAGGCTTTCTTTCTAAATCGGTTCCAGAACAAGGTCCTTGTCTCCTTTCAACATCTGTAGGCCCACATTCCTTGGAGATATCCATGTTTCTTGCCATCAACCTTCCCCTGGGTCTAGGAGATTCTCAGTTCAGAGACTCAGAATCCAAAAGGATGTGCTCCATTCTTGGCTCTTCTTTCTTGGTGGTACAGAGGTCACTCCTCTCTGCTAGCATCTCTCTCCCTTTATCTCTTATAAAAGTTGTAACTCAGGCAAAGGTGTTACCTTGAATAAGGGTGTGACTTGAGTCACTTTCTCTCATCAAGCTGTTACTCAAAATACAATCTGCCCTAATCCTTCTCCATTCACATATGGAGGTTAGGATTTACAACCCATATCACAGAATGAAGGTTAATTACATCAGATCTCAAAATGGAGGCCAACTACATAATACTAGTAATCATAACCTAGTCAAGTTCACACATACTTTGGGAGGATACAATGCAATCCATTACATTCCACTCTTTGACCCCCCAAAATTCACATCCTTGTCATTTGTAAAGCATGTTCACCCATCATAGCATCCCAAAAGTTTTAAATCGACTCCAAGTCCAAAGTCTCATCCTCTGAATATGAAAATCAAATATGGGTAAGATTTAGGCATATTCTGTCCTGAGACAAAGTTCCTCTTCTGAGAAATGTGTATTATAAGTTATCTGCTTCCAAAGAACAATGGTGGACCAAGTACAATGTAGACATTTCAACTATAAATGGAAGAAATTGGGGGAAAGAAGGAATAACAAGTACCAAACAAGTCCAAAACCCAACAGAACAAATTAAATCCTCTATTCTGTGACATAATTCAGGTAATGTCTCTGCCCTCCAGAATCTGAGTGTTTGCCATACTCTCTGGATTATGGGTGGAGGACCCTCAGCCTTGAACTTCAGCTCCACCTTCTAGACCCACTGGGACAGGAATTCTTCTTCTGTGGCCTTGGGCAGCTCCATTCTCTGTGACAATCTGAGTGACCACCTCACATCTCCACTCCAGTTGGCACCATTCTTCTGTCCTTGGGCATGGCAGTCGTTCCCCTCAGTTTTGGATAGTGGCTCCATCCCCTGTCACCTTAGGGCAGCCCCACACTCCAGCAATGAGTTGGTGAAGATCTGACTCTTTGAAACCTAGGAGACTGTGTCCCCACCCTTTGAAACAAAAGCAGCTCTGCTTCTCAAGCTCCTTCCAATCATTCTGCTGATCTCTGAGCTGCTCTGGGGATGTTTTTTTCTTTTCTTTTCTTGGAGGATGAGAGCTATAGCTCCTTTGGCCTCATTCCTTGTAGAATTCCAAGAGACAGATGGCATTCTCTCCTTTTGTTCTTTCTCTGTCCCCTTCAGCCTAAGCTGACAGGTTTTCTGCTCTAGTGGTTGGTTAGATCTATCAGTTACAGGCTTTATCTTTTTAAGAAAAGTTTGTGCAGCCATGTTCTTGGTGAAAATTCTAGGACATGTGTCCTTAGTTTGTACAACAGAATTTTCCAAATCTTTAAGTTTTGTTTTCATTAGGCATAGTTCATTGTTAAGTCCATCTCTTTCCTCTCACATTTTACTATAAGTGACAAGGAGAAACCACAAAGTCCCTTTAAGAGCTTGCTTAGAGATCTCCTCAGTCAAGTATTCAAGTTCATCACTTACAAGATCTACTTTCCACCAAACATTTGAACATAATTTAGACAAGTTCTTTGTCACTGCATAAAAACCATCTCTCTTCTTCCATTGCTCATTCACATGTTCATCATTTCCTTTCAAATCCTCACCAGAAGCATATTTAATACCCACACATTCTATTGCTGGTGCCATATGTATTCTGTAAGACAATAGAGAGGTTCTCTATAGTTCTCACTTTTGAGCACTGACTAGAACTGCTTTTGACATCTATTACTCTACCAACAGCCTTTCTAGGCAATCTAAGTTTTTACTATTAGATGCTTTAAAACTCTCCCAGCCTCTACCCATTACCCAATTCCAAAATGGCATCCTCTTTTAGATATCCATTACAGCAGCACTCTATTCTTCCATTACCAAATTCTGTCTTAGTTATCTAATGCTGCTATAACAGAAATGTCACAAATAGATGACATTAACAAACACAAATTTATTCTTTCATAGTTTAAGAGGTTAGAAGTTCAAATTCAGGGTGCCAGCTCTAGGGGAAGGGTCTGTTGGTTCTGGGGGAAAGTTCTTATCTCCTTTGAACATCTGTGGGCCCAGTGTTCCTTGGAGATCTCAATGTGTCTTGGCATTAATCGTCCCCAGAATCTAGGAAGTTCATAGTGCAGGGTCCCTGGATCAAAAGGATGCATGCACTTCAATCTCAGCTATTCTTTCTTGGGGGTAGTCAAGTACCTCTTTTCTGCTCATTTCTCTCTCCTTTTATCTCTTGTAAGATAAAAGGTGTGATTCAAGCAAGGGAATGACTTGAATAAGAGCAAGACTTGAGTCACCCCTTCTTATAAGGCTGTGAATCAAAATGCAGCACATTTGATTAATCCTGCCTCATTAACATTTAGAATTAGAATTTGCAACATATATCACAAAATGGAGGATAATTACATCAGATCATAAAATGGAGGAGAACCCCAATATTGGTAATCATAGCATAGCCAAGTTGACATATATTTTAGAGGGACACAATTTGATCCATGACAACTGTCTGCCCTGGCCCTTTATAGTGGTCCAATGGTAATTTCAGTGACCACACACACTCATCACTTGTGGCTCTACTGACCTGACACTTTCAAAGACTCTGAGAACCAGTTTTTTAGACAAAGAGATACACAACTCAAGGGTTGAGCCATGGTTCCTCAGGAAGGGATGGGGAGTCTGTGATGGAGGTAGTCATCACCAGGACAATAGGGCATGAGGAGGTAGCAGAATGGGAACTTGAGACTCAAGGAGGTGTGGTTGGGCTGGGAAAGACAATAATTGTTAACAGTAACACATGGCATGGAGTGAAAGAAGTTTGCTACAAACTCTAGTTTACAATGCTATTGAACAGCATGAAGAAAGGTCCTGTGAGAAGGTGAAAATAAGTAGTGTAAGGGGCTTTGTTTATTGGGGAGACTTAAGAGGTTTTTTTTGTTGTTGTTGTTCGCTTGTTTGTTTCTCCTCCCTTATGTATCTTTTCTTCATTATCAGCCTTTCCTTTGCTCCCTCTTTCCTTCCTTCCTCCTTCCTTCATTCCTCCTTCCTTCTTTCATTCCTTCCTTCCCCCCTCTCCTTTTCTTCCTTCCTTTTTTCCTTTCTTTCCTTCCTCCTGTCTCCCTTCCTTTCTCTTCTTTCTTTATTCTTTCCTCTCTTCAGCTTCCTCTCTCCTTTTATCCCCACTTTCTTCCTTTCCTTCTTCCTCTCCTACCTTTTCTCTCCTTTTTGTCCTTTCTTCTCTGAGGCCAACTCAGAAGCAATGGTAAACATTTATCAGGAAGGCTTTAATTAAAACATTAAACACTCAGCTGCAGTACCTATTCCTTCCCAGTACTATGTCCTCTCAGCAGTTAATTATTTAAAGTAAAGTATTGGTGTTGTGTTCTGTATATAAGAGATTAACATATTAATGGCAATGTAATTATGCTATAACACTGGCTCTGTGTTGTAAGTATTGCAGGAGTTGCAGCTTCAGTGGGTTGTTCCCCCAGGGAGGACTCAATTTGCTGCACAGACTCAGGTGGCCTGTGTCCAACTGGATACCTGAGCAGAAGCAGAAGGCCCAGGCTCCTTTCTCCTAGCAATTCATTCTTCCTATTTGTGGACTTGCCAGTCATCATTGGGAAATGCAAGAACTGAAGGAAGGGAGAAAGACAGGAGCAAAGTATGATGATGGAGAAACTATTCCTTTCAGATGAGGTTGAGGAAAAATGCAGAGAAGTGGAAACTACTGCTGGGTTGGGAATGGGGGCCAAGTGGAATTGTTGGTGAAATGTCTAGCAGCTGACATAAAAGGATACACTAGAAAGGGAAGCTAATGCCTTCCAGATTTAGAGGTTAGGAAGCCTTTCAGATTAGGTGAATGGAGAGAGGGTGGGAAGAGAAATCAGACTTAGAGTGGGGCTTCTCTTGATAGATGCATTTATTCATTCATCCATTTATTTGATTTTTCAACTGTTTATTGTACATGAGCAACATGCCAGGCACTATTACACATTGGAAGCCAGAGCTAAAATGTATATTCCATGGTCTCAAGGAGTCCCTGAGTGGTGCAAACAGTTAAAGAGATTTGCTGTTTACTGAAAGGTAGGAGGTTCAAGTCTACCCAGAGGCCCTTTGGAAGAAAGATATGACAAAAGATCAGTCACTGAAAACCCTATGGAGCACAGTTCTACTCTGACATATGAGAAGTCACCACAGGTAGTCAAGTTGACTTGGCTGGTTTGGTTGGCCTCAAGGAACAACCTGATACCATATCACCTGTGTATATACTTAGTTTCTAGTTGTCTCCCTGAGACAGAGAGCCATATTATCAGCATTTCTAGTGTGCAAAGGTCATCAAAAGGGTGACAGGAATGGGAGGCACATAAATGAGCAGGACAAATGCCTCCTCCCTCTTACATCCATCACTTGTCCTAAGACAGTGGTACATAGTATATCAGAATTGGAAGGCCTTAGAAACAACTGTGGTAGTCCACATATTGTCTTATATATCTGGAGACTGAGCCCAGGGAGGAGATAGACTGTTCCAAAACCACACAGCTGCTCTGTGACTGTCTTGGGACCAAAGCCAGGACAAGAAAGCAGCCTTCTGACTAGCCTTTGGGTGCCCCATAGACACTTGGTCAGAGGGCAACATCAGACAGGGGGTCTTGTCCAGAAGAATGAAACTGTGTCATATGCTTGTTGAGATCATGTTCTCCAGATCTGCTGGGCACCTAGCAGGTGGTAACTCAGAGCTTAATTGTCTAAGGAAGTGCTTGAGCCAGGCCATCTCCCCAGGGCCAACTTGGCTACAGGTCTGGAGGTCAGACCTGAGGCCAGAAATAGTGGCTCAAAGTCTTTACAAGTAAAAACGTAGGTGCCTAGCCCTCAAACCTATGTCCTGAATGAGTAAGTAGATCAAGTCATGTATGTGTGTGTTTTGGTTCTTTAGTGCCATTCTAACAGAAAATACTACAATTGGATGGTTTTAACAAACAGAGATTTATTCTCTTACAGTTTGGGAGGTTAGAAGTCCAAATTCAAAGTATCAGCTCTAGGAGCTGAGTGAAAGCCCCTCACCTTGGGCTTCAGCTCTGCCTCTTGCTCCCAGCTCATTGGAGGTAAAGGCATCTCTTCACTCAGGCTGCTGCTGACCACTGAGGCTGACAAACCCAAGGTTGATAAACAAAATGGCACAGTCCAAGATTACCAAGCAACATGGCAGGCCATTAGGTAAAGTCCAGATACAGGCCCAAGAATGGCAAGAAATATGGCAGGCTGCTGAATGAAGACTCAGCTACATTCAGGGTCCAGGCATGCCAAAAAGCTCAGAGATTTTTCTCACCACTTCTCTTTATATACTGGAAGGAGACCACATCCCTAAGCAGCTACTCAGCTGTTCCAGTAGATTCCACCATGGAGTTGATTACCAGTCTCATCATGGGGAATAACTACATCCAGCTGCCCAGTCACTCAAAACCAGGCCCAGCCAAGTTGACACACAACTTAATTACCACAGGGTGTGTATGTATAATCTTTGAAAAAGGTGATTATGTTGTTGTGAAGAGGGAATAACTGACCTTCCCAATGGTTCATAGCAGTGGAAGCATAGTGTAGAATGAATGAGTCCAAAGATCTGGATCCAAATCTAGCTGCAAACTCTTAGTTCTGTGAAGTCTTGTACAAACTACTAAAGTTTTGGAGCCTTGTTTGCCTCATCTGTAAAGTGAATATAATAATTCCTACCATCCCCAGAAAGATTAAGATGTACATAAAGTTGCTGATACATTTCTGGCCTAATAGAGATCAATAAAAAGTATCATTGCTGTTACTAGCTTGGGCCAGGTTCTAAAGCTGGGGCAGGTGGCCCAGGAGTTTCTGGAACAATAGGGCAGACAGTGTTTGAGTACTTTTACTTTCCACAGGCCATCCGCTTACGTAATTACTCACATGTGGATAATTGGGAATTAACTCACATTTCCCAGCATGAGGCATAAGGGGTGAATGATGGAAGGGGGAAACGTGTCCTTCACATTTCAATTTTCAAGAAACTTCCTCTGCTATATCATGTCTATAATCCAGCCTTCTCACTTCCACCTGGCAGGGGAACCATGAAGCCACTGCAGAAGGTCAGTAAATCCCTGAAAGGATATATTGACTAGCTGCTCATTTTTCTGAGAAGAGAGTCTATAGCTTTCCTCAGAACCCAGGCCTCAGTAAGCTCCAGTCTGAGGCAGACATAGACTCAGGGAGTTCCAATCTGAAGGGGAAACACAGCCCTGCCCTCAGGGAGCCCCAGTCTGAGAAGGAGACACTGGCCCTGCCTCAGGAAGTCCCAGTCTGAGGGAGGTAAGGGAGTTCACATCTGAGGGAGGGAACACACTGCCATTCCCATTTAAGAACTCTGACACACACCAAGCAGCATTCTGCCAGCTGAGCCCTGGGCAGTGGAGAGAGATGCCACAAAGGCAGGATCACAGCAGAAGGCAGTGCCTTGACTCACTCTTCTCTGAAGCCTAAACTTTAAAGCTCATGCTAAATTCAGGCAGCACATGGTTACAGACCCTTCAGCAAGTAATTAGTATTCTAAACATGAAATTAATTTGTCCTACAAATATGAGAACCTAGTAATTTGTTTCACTTTTATTTTATTGTCAGATAGGATTCATTTTCTACATGATTTTATGGTTGGATAGGATTCATTAGAAAATTTCCCCCAACTACTGCTATTTAAAAAAAAAAAAAAATCCCTCTCTGTGTAGCCAGCAGTTGAGTTAGCCCTAGCTTTTCCTTTGAATACCCCTGATAAGTGCCCATTCCCATACACAGTGCATCACCATAGCCCCAGGATCTGCTCCTCAGTCTCACTTTAATTTCCAATTTTGAAGAGGCAGATATGAACATGGAGATAAATCTTTCTGGAAGCTCCTGAAATGGGACCTTCGATAATGGAATGGTCGGGAGAGTTAGTGTCTCTGAGGTGCCTTCATGTTATTTACTGACATCACAACCTTCTCTCTCTCTCTCCGAATAACAACTATCATTTATTTAGCACCTATCCTGGGTGGGTGCTGACTTAGGTCACTTAAATTTGTTATCTGCCCTCAACTGTTCTTTTGCCTTTGCTCTCTTTGACACCCAGACCACTGAAATAGATGATTAGGAGGTATGCCCTGCCTATGCTGGACAGGATAGCTCAGTGCCAACCCTAGCCTGTCTTCCAGGATGCTTCAGTCTTGACCATAGTCTTTGCTTTGGGTGGCTGTCCTGCCCACCCACCTCTGCTGTATGCTTAGAATTTCTGTTTTTGCTGGCTGTCATTGATTTGGCCCCTGGCTCATGGTGACTCCATGCACAATGGGACAAAATGCTACTTGGTCCTGCACCAACCCCAGGATTGGTTTCAGATTGGATCATTATGATCCATAGGATTTCACTGGCTGATTTTTGGAAGGAGATTGCCAGGTTTTACTTCCTAGCCTGTCGTAGTCTGGAAGATCCACTAAAACCTGTTCAGCATCTTGGCACCACACAACCCTTCACTAACAGATAAACGGTGGGTTAGGTCCCTGTATATCCCCTTTTTATTTATAAGAAGTCACTTGGCCTTCATCTCCTCCACTAGGCTAGAACCTGTCTGAGGACATGGGCAAAATCTCCCCCTTCAGATTGAATTCTTCCTCAATGAAGATATAGTGCCTTCTCATTGGACCAGAATATGCCTGAGAGCAGGAGCTGTATACAGCACACCCCCCACCCCCCACCCCCTGCCCATCAGATCAGGATCTACTGAGGCTGGCAGGGGGCAAGTGTCAGGGTCATTCTCTGATACTCAGGCCCAATCTCTTCTCATATGTTCTTACTGTATCTCTGCTTCTCTTTGGGAGCACAGACCTCATTGTAGTTAATCTGCATAACTATCTGTTTAATGACTATCTTCCCCTCTGGGAGGTTCATGAGAGCAAAGACAAATCTGGCTTATTCATTGCTGGCAGCTTATTCACTCCCAGCACCTGCCACCCTGCTTGGCACATACCAAACAAAACCCATTGTCATCAAGTCGATTCCAACTCATAATGACCTTATAGGACAGAGTAGAAGTGCCCTATGGTTTTTTGAAGGCTGTAATCTTTATGGATATAGACTGCCACATCTTCCTCCCATGGAGCAGCTGGTGGGTTTGAATCATCCATCTTTCAGTTAGCTTTTGAGTTCTTAACCACTGTGCCACCAGGCATTCCTGCTTGGCACATAGGAGGTTCCCAATAAGTATGTGTTGACTGAATGAACAAGGAAAAGAATGAAATGTTCCACGTACACACATTCTGTCTTGGAGAGGTCAGGAATCATATCCCATACCTCTGTGGGGCTGGGGAAAATTCCTAAAGAATAGTGCATCATCTCATGTGCTCCTCCCAAGAGCTCTATGAGATGGGCATTCAAAGGCAGTGTAATAGTTAAGGTTGTGTGTCAACTTGGCTGGTCCATGATTCTAAGTGGGTTAGCACTTATGATGTAGTTATTCCCCATGATAAGATCTGATATAATCACCTCCATAATGAGATCTGCTATGAGCAGTCAATCAGTTGAAAGGGAGTGTCCTTCGGGGTGTGGCTTGCTGCTGGTCTTGAACCCTTAACAACAATCAGGCTTTTATCCTTTTATCTTTCCTGTGATATGAGTCAGGTTTGACTTGATTGCAGTGTTTTTTTGGTTTGTTTTGTTTGTTTGTTTTTTGTGACTGGCCTTGGTAATTAAGCTCCTACATCTCAGAAGGTGTCTTATCAGGAAACAAGTCAATCCTTATGTTACTGCTGTGGGGCAATAGAAAAATGAAGACCATTCCTACTTCTGATGGACAAGAGGAGGAGTGACAAGAGGAAAACCATGAAAGGGCTGAGTCCAGGCATCCAGAAGGGACTACTGAGGATGATGCCCCAAGATAGCCACAGGGTCCTTCTATGACCTGGACTCCAATCATCTCTGAACTCATCTCCTACCACTCTCTGCCTTAATTATGGCAACCAAACATCCTCCACCTTAAGGATCTTTGTATTTCCCAGGACAGGGACCCAGTTCAATCAAGTTATGGTCTGTGATGGATTAGATACACGTACACTTGCTGCTAGCCACTTCCATTGTGGGTGGTGCCTAAGATGGTGAGCATCTCTGCCCCAGCCAGGGTGGGGAATAAGATCGTGAGTTAGTGCTGGCCTTCTGAGAAGCAGATGTTAATATATGCTAGAGAAAAGATGTGCCTGTGAGGAAAAAGCTGGAGGAGGCAAGAAGAACTGACAAGTAGCAGTGCAGGTCTGACCTCTTTACAGGAGAGAAGAAAAGAAGGATTGGATGGAAAAATCATAAACCAAGCTGCAGTTTGAAGAAAGTTAAACCAATGGGAAAAGGCAACAGGGATCATCAAGCCAAAGTCTCCCATCAGAAAAGCCCTGTCTTTTGCTAAGAAATCTTTTGAAACATACTCTCTGCAAAGAATTTCTGTATGAAAACACAACTGTGCGAAATCTTAGGCACAAGTGGCATGACATGTCATGCTGGAGTAATCGATGGTGAGTTGACTGGTTCTTTTTCTCTCAATTGTCTTCTACCAGTTGCCTTTGTAAGCTCTCCAGACATTCCTTAACATTATTGTAACCATAAAACTTGTCCAAATGAGAACAACGTGGAACAAAACTAAAAATCATTTGGGAAAAAACAAGGGGGGGGGCAGGTTTGCTGGTCTGATAGAGCCTGGTGGAACTCTGAAACTATGGCCCCTAGCTGCCCTTCAGATCTGGAATCAAATGCACATCTGTGGCTTCTAGCCAAACTAAAGACAGGCATATGAGTTGAACATTTACCTGAGTTAGATACATTCCTTGGAGAGAACAATCATGGGAGAAAGAAGGGCTGTTTATATGCAGGGATATAGCTCAGGGGGCAGGAGTGCATGGAGGGAGGGACACAGGGAAGAGGTAACTATTGGGAGGAAGTGGGAGGGGAGCTGTTGCATTGTGGTAAATTGTAGTCAATGTCATGAGACAAAATGTATGTGAACTGCTGTATGGAAACTGAATTTGCTCCCAAATCATAATTAAAAAAAACAAAAAACAAAAAACTTGTCCAAACAAATGAGGATCCTTGTAGCACAGCAGCCATCATGCTTCCAATAGTACTTGCAATTGCAGATCCCATGGCAAGAAGGACACATCCAATCTAGATCCAGCAGACCAGATCTCACGTCCTCCCTGTAGTGGTTCCACAGGCATGGTTCACAGTACTGTCCACACTATCTTGGTGTCAGTGGTCTTCTACTGATACTGATGGCAAGTGTTGCCCAGAACTTTATCACAGATTTTATCTCAGACAGTCATGGCCACATTTTCTAAGTCCTCTTCAGTGATGTCCTCCTCTGGCCAAAGAAACATGGGGAAGTTGTCTATAGTCTATACACCTGATATTGCCCCCATCTAATCATCTTCCTTTTTCTGAAACTATAAAACTCTTGCAAATTTTGTGGCTGAGACAGTGAAGTTCTCCATGACAAACTTCTCCAAAGGCCATGCACTCTCGGTAGGGTACATGCAGTGCAGGATCTATCACTTCAAGAAGGCCTACTGCCCAGGTTTCTTTTTTAAGCTAAGTTTGGGGTTCATACTGGGAAATAATCCAGCATAGAATTCAATTCTGCCAGTCAGTAATTGAGCAATCATGGCTTTGTTCTCCTTGATGTTCATGGTCTTTTCCAGCAGGGCATCTGAGCTTTCCTGGGCCTCATCCCTAGAGTCAGACTCAGAGGCAGAATCTGCCTCTGCTTCCTGTCTGTAGCTCTTCTGTCTTCCAAAAACTGTCTTATTGTCCTGTAAGCATGAGCTACAATGCGTTGGCTCAGAGGAACTGTTTTTCTTATCTGATTTGGCAATTTATTGGGGGAAAACTGAAAGGCTACTTGAATACCAATACTGCTTCTTCAAAGCCTGCTTCTTCTCATAGGAACAAACCCACCTTCATATCTCTGCCATGCTCAGTCATTGGCTGAGAACAGCCTGAGGAAACTGTGACCTCAGCACCAATGCAGTAGCAGATTCAGAGCATAGCAGTTGGGGCTGTCAGTCAATTGCGATCCCTGTGGAAGGAGAGGCACAATAGACTGAGGCTTCCAGTGGCCAGTCCCCTGCCTCTGAGAAGCCCATCCCAGAAGCCTTTGCCACCAATAACATCCTTTCTGCCTCCAGTCAAGCAAGGCAGCCTGAATTCCCTACCATTAGGCACCACCTATCAATGCCAGACATGGGGCAGGCACATTGGTGAATTACCTCTAGCCATAAATTGACTTCCAAGGGCGTTGGAGGAAAAACTCTAAGGAAATGGTCAGGGGCTTCCTCCTCCAGAGATAGTAGCTCTTGGGTCTGAATTCTCCATTTTCATGTTTCTTCTGGGACACTTTTCCTGTCAGGCCTTCTGTAATACAGTCCAAACCAACTTACCATGATGAGGTAATAGCAGGGTCATGATCAACTAGTTACAGGACAAACCAGTAACTCAGTAGGCCTTGGCACCAGTTACTTCAAGCTTTGACCAGCCCAGTCTCTCTCCAGAGGAGGATTCAGCAGCTTTTCATGGGTCACTGTGAGGATTAAACAGGAGAAGGCAGATGAAAGCAATCAACTGAGAGCCTGGCTCCCCACAGACCCTCCTGCAAAGTGGCCTTCCTCCCTGCTTCTCTCACTCCTCTGATCTTGTGCTCGTCAGCAGACGTGCCAGCTCTGATGCCACTGTAATTTGCTGGTTACATAATGTGTGTTCTCACTGGGTGGCAAATCTCACTCACTGGAGAGGTTCCATATTAATAATCTATTATTCATGGCATCTACAGTCTTTCTCACAGACAACATCAATAAGAAGGGAAAGAGAGGGAAAGAGTATCCTTGGGAAGGCTCAGAGAGTCAGACAGACCATAGATGGGAGGCTGCTGACCTGACAGAGCCCTTCAGGGTGTCTATGATGAGCCTTTTTTCTTTGCTTCCTGGTCAAGGTTATCAGCAGAAGAAACAGAGAAGGAAGCAGCTCCTGAAGCCTGAGGATGGGCCTATACAAGACCAAGCTGAGTCTCTCAGGTCTCCCTAAGCACTGACATCACTCCAACTCTCTAATATAAAGCCCTTTCTTAGACACTAAGATGAAGCTGAGGGACAAGAGATGTAGAGAAGGGAAGAGAACACAAGTAGCTCTCAGTTTGAAGGGGGCCTATGCAATCCCTGCCCTTAGGGACCCCCAATTTGAGAGGGGAAACTGCCCTGCCTTCATGAAGCTCCTAGTCTGAAGGAAGAAACACAGATCTCCCCAGACTCATTTTTCTGTGTGTAACAGAGAGGAGATTTCTATTAATCTTGATAAACTAGAAGGCAAGGATGAAAAAGTGTAAGACAACTAGGCTATCCCTTGTGTTTGGGGTGGTGGAGGATATTAAGGACTAATTTGCTTCACATACTGAAAATTGATGCTATAGTTCCAGTGTGTGACAAATATAACAATCATTCATTTAGCTCTGATCCTTCCTAAAATTCTAAAATATAAACAATAGAATAAAAATGGTACAAATAAGATATGGATAAAAGCAATTTTAAGGAAACAGAGACAGACTGCAGATGAAAATTAAAAATAAAACTTGAATAAAGACATCACATTTATGAAACAAGAACAGTAAGCTACAGAAGAGAAACATTCAGAAAACCAGAATGAACATTTAGAAATTAAAATTTGATGGCCAAAATTTAAATATTCAATAGCAGGAGTAGAATTTAAAAGTTGTGGACTTTTTTTTCAAAATAGAGAAAAAAGAAAAAGAGAAGGAAAATAGGAGAGAAAAATTAAGACAATTAGACAATCAACCCAGGAAGATGGCATTCCAGAGAAAAACAGAGAAAGTGCTGGGGAGGACATTAACAAAGCAACATATCAGAAAAGTTCCTAGAAATAAAGAACATTAGTCCTCAAACTGAAAGAGATTTGTACAAGAATAACCCACTGCTGTCAAGGTGGATCCGACTCATAGCAACCCCTCCTTGGGTTTCTGAGGCACTATCACTACGGAAGTAGATTGCCCAACCTTCTTTCCAAGGAGTGGCTGGTGGGTTTGAACCGCCAGCCTTCTGGTTAGCAAATGCCTTAGGATAATTATTTGAAAAAAAAAAAAAAAACCCACGTTAAGACACATCATTGTGACATTTGAAGACCCAGAGATATAAAGAAGATCTTAACAGCTTTCAGAGTGGAAAAAACAAGTTTCATGGAAGTTTGAGACATCAGTATGGCATCTAACTTCTTAATATCAACATGGAAAGCTAGAGGAAAAATGGAACTCTGCCTTCCAAACTCTGGGGTAAAACCTTTTACAACCTAGCATTGTATAACCATATAAATTATCAATTGAATGAGAAAGCATTCAAAACATATTTCAGTTACGAAACATTCCACAATTTTTACTTTCCCTCCACCCTTACCTAAGAAGCTAATGAAAGATTTACTCCATCAAATCAAGGGAGTAATTAAAAAAAAAAAAAAAATCACAAGATTCAGGAGAAAGGGAACCCCATACTAGAGAAAGGTGGAAAGAATTTCTAGGAATTGATGAAAGTGTCATCTCAGGACTGTAGCTGCAGGAGTAGAGAGCAATCATACAGAATGGAGCAAGAGGACAGAGGACTCCTAGAGTGATGTTTCCCACTGGGCAGAGGGAGGACAGATTACCATATTGCAAAGGGTATACAATTGTGTTGGAGCTATAGATATTGCAGTGCAATGAATTACTTAATATGACCTTTCTAGCATAGTCCTCCATTTTGTGAAGTATTGTAAAGCCTAGCTTCTATGCCTGTGGTATGCCAGAAGAACAAACAAATCTGTCTTGGAAGAAGTACAGCTGGAATGCTCCTTAGGACCAAGCATAGTCAGAACTCATCTCACATACTTTGATCATGTTGTCCAAAGGGACCATTCCCTGGAGAAAGATATCCTGTTTGGTAAAGTGGAGGGTCAGAGAAAGAGGTGAAGACCCTCATTGAGATGGATTGACACAGTGGCTGTGACAATGGGCTCAAGTACAACAAAAATTGTGAGGATAGTATTTTTCCTTCAGTCATACACAGAATAGCTATGAATCAGAGCCAACTCAATGGCACCTAACAACAACAATGCCTGTGGTTATGGTCCATTTTGGAGTGAGTTGTCTGTTGTGTTAATGAGGCAGGATTAGGTTGGGATGTGTCTTGAGTCCCATCTTACTAGAGGATGTGACTCAAGTCACCACACTTCATTTCCTTGAGGGTATATATATGAATGATATGAATGCTCCAACAAAGTCCATGCTCTTGCTCTGGATCCTGTATCTGATTCATCATCAACTCACCCCTAATTCTTGGGGATTGAGACAGGAGCTAGGCATTGACCTACTGATTTAGGTTCTTTAGCCCCTACAATTGCTTAAATTAGGAGAATCTTCCAGACCTACAACTGACCCATGGATTTGGGACTTGTAAGCATTTCATTAGCAGTTCATGAGTTCTGTGAGATGTTACAGAGAAATATGGAACCCTAAGACAAGAGGGAGAGTACTGAGGAGAGGAGGAAGAGTTGATGCTAGAGATGATGGAGTGGTACAACAGTTTGGAAAAATTGAACAATTAGGATATCATTAACCTCTATCTCATAGGAACTAGCCTTGTGCTGACTCTTGTAAAAGAAATTATTCAAGCAAATATATAGAAAGCCAAGCCAAACATGAACAAATAAACAAACAAATATATAAAACAGATGCAATTATTAGTTCTAAAAAACTAAAAGTAGTCCAAGAAAGAAAATATTATTACACATGTTGTTATTAAGTGCCATCAACTTGGTTCCAATTCACAGCAACCCTACATACAACAAAACAAAACACTTCCCACTCCTGTGCCATCCTCACAATCATCACTATGTTTAGAACCATTGTTGCAGCCACTATGTCAACCCATCTTCTTGAGGGTCTTCCCCTTTTTCTCTGACCCTCTACTTTACCAAGCATGATGTCTTTCTTCATGGACTGGTCCCTCCTGATAACATGTCAAAAGACGAAGTCTCATCATCCTCTCTTCTAAGAAGCTTCCTGGCTGTACTTCTTCCAAACAGATTTCTTTGTTCTTCTGGCACTCCATGGTATTTTTAATGTTCTTTTCCAACAGTATAATTCAAAGGCATCAATTTTTTGGCCTTCCTTATTCATCGTCCAGCTTTCACATGCATAGGAGGTGATAGAAAATACCATGGCTTGAATTGGGTGCACCTTAGTCCTCAAAGTGACACCTTTACTCTTTAACACTTTAAAGAGGTCTTTTGCAGCAGATTGTCCCAATGCAATATGTCATTTGATTTCTTGACTGCTGCTTCCATGAGTGCTGATTGTGGATCCAAGTCAAACGAAATCATACAGAGCTATTTTCTAAATAGCATTTATATCATCAAAAATGTCAATGTAAACATTAAATATTTATATTTAACCATAAATTGTGATACAACTATACTGGGAATCTGGGGGGAGTATGATTATGTTTTTTGGGGTGCAATAGATGACTAATCTAAGAATGCTAAACACTCAAGCTCCATAGTAGGAAATCAATAGATAATGTCTCAAAGTAAAAAATCAAGAAAGAACAGTAACATGGACCTAAATGCCAGAGGAGATAGCTGAAAGAGTTGAAGGGTTATCACACAGGAGATGGATTCCGAATGGGAGAGATGAACTGGACATTGTTCTTTTACATTATGAACTTGGTAATGACGTGTGTGTGTGTGTGTATGTAAATGTGGATAAAAATAAAAATTAATATATTGGTTAATAAAATGAGGATGCTGTCAAATCTATGATATTTGAAATGACCAATGTGTTGACCCAATCCATAGTTAAAACATCAAAGTGGCTTCACAGGAAAGGGACTATCCTGGAGCCTGTTGCCACAGTCCTGGTTACATATAATGGGAATTCTGCCCAAATATGTACTAGGTGGGTGGTGCAGGACAGGGTCCAGAAAGGCTAACTCCAGATGAAAAGGATCAGCCACAGAAATGCTTAAAGTGGACAGTCCACTCAATCAAGTCCAAACTCCTGCTTTTCAAAGCCTTTAATATCATCACAAATATGTCACTTTGCTTATGTCCAACCTTTACAGTTTTCAAAGCTCTTTCACATACGTTATGTGACATGTCAGTCTGTACTCCATCAGTTCAATAATACTTTTCTCCTACTACAGAAGGCAAAAATAGAGCTTGATAAAGAAAGCAGTTTACTCAAGATTACATCATTAAGGGATGAAGATGGACACCTCAGTGGTACTCAACCCTAGTGATACTTTGAAATCTACTGGGCAGCTAAGAAAATACTTGTGGTCAGAACCAACCCAAGTGAACTTAAATCTTTGTGGTGTTTATTTAATGTTTCCCCAGGTAATTCTGATGTACCCTACCAGGCCACCTCTGATCCAATCTTAACTAATTCAACACCATGTCTCACTACTCAATACATATCCTTCTGTGGATGTCAGGGAAGACTAGCTAATCTGCAATAAAAAGTACCACTAATATTTGATGGGTTTAATATCATTATCACAAAAGATGTTTCAAGGTCTGTCCTGAAGTACAATGTTGTCAGTGATAGGATAATATCCATACACCTACAAGGAAGACCAGTTAATATGACTATTATTCAAATTTATGCACTGACCACCAAAGCAAAAGATAAGGAAATTGAAGATTTTTATCAAGTTCTGCAGTCTGAAATTGACCAAACATGCAATCGAGATGTGTTGCTTATCACTGGTGATTGGAATGAAAAAGTTGGAAACAAAGAATCACCAGTAGTTGGAAATTTTGGCCTTGGTGACAGAAATAACACTGAAGGCTGCATGATAAAATTTTGCAAGACCATCGACTTATTCATTGCAAATACTTTTTCTCAACAACACAAACGGCAGCTATATATGTGAACTTCACAAGATTGAGTACGCAGGAATCAGATTGACTACTTCTGTGGCAAGAGGCAATGCTCAACTGCTCATATCCAAGTTCAACTCGAAGTTGAAGACAATTAAAACAAGTCCCTGAGAGCCAAAATATGATCTTGAATATATCCCTCCTGAATTTAAGACCATCTAAAGAAAAGATTTGATGCATTGAACACCAGTGACTGAAAACCAGAAGAATTATGGGATGACATCAAGAACATTGTCCATGAAGAAAGCAAGAGGTCATTAAAAATATGAGAAAGAAAGAAAAGACCAAAATGGATGTCAGAAGAGACTCTGAAACTTGCCCTTGAGTGGAAAGTAGTAAAGCAAATGGAAGAAATGACAAGATAAAAGAGCTGAACAGAAGATTTCAAAGAGAAGCTCAAGCAGACAAAGCCAATTACTATAATGAAATGTGCAAAGACCCGGAGTTAAAAAACCAAAAGGGATGAACACACTCGGCATTTCTCAAGCTGAAAGAACTGAGGAAAAAATTTAAGCCTCGAGTTGCAATATTGAAAAATTCTATGGGCAAAATATTGAATGATGCAGGAAACATAAAAAGAAGATGGAAGGAATACACAGAGTTATTGTACCAAAAAGAACTGTTCGATCTTCATCCATTTCAGGAGGTGACAAATGTTCAAGAACCAATGATATTGAGGGAAGAGGTCGAAGCTGCACTGAGGGAATTGGCGAGGAACAAGGCTCCAGGAATTGACGGAATACCCATTGAGACGTTTCAACATACGGATGTCCCACTGGAAGCACTCACTTGGTTATGCCAAGAGATTTGGAAGACAGCTACCTGGACAGCTGACTGGAAGAGAACCTTATTTGTACCCATTGCAAAGAAAGGTGATCCCACAGAACGTGGAAATTATCAAACAATATCCTTAATATCGCATGCAAGTAAGATCTTACTGAAGATAATTCAAAAACAATTGCAGCAGTATATTGACAGAGAACTTCCTGAGGTGCAGGCTGGATTCAGAAGAGGACATGGAAGAAGGGATATCATTGCTGATGTCAGATGGATCTTGGCTCAAGGCAAAGAATACCAGAAAGATGTTTACTTGTGTTTTATTGACTATGCAAAAGCATTTGATTGTGTGGATCATAACAAATTGTGGATAACATTGAGAAGAATGGGAATTCCAGAACACTTAATTGTACTCATGAGTAACCTATACATAGACCAGAGGCTGTCATTCAAATAGAACAAGGGGACACTGCATGGTTTAAAATCCAGAAGGGAGTGTGTCAGGGTTGTATCCTTTCACCATACTTATTCAATCTTTATGCTGAGCAAATAATCCAAGAAGCTGAAATATATGAAGAAGAACATGCCATCAGGATTGGAGGAAGAATCATTAACAACCTGCGATATGCTGATAACACAACTTTGCTTGCTGAAAAGTGAGGATGACTTGAAGTACTTACTGATGAAAATTGAAGAATATAGTCTACAGTATGGATTACATCTCAATAAAGAAAACAAAAATCCTCACAACTGGACCTATAAGCAGCATTACAATAAATGGAGAAAAGATTGAAATTGTCAAAGACTTCACATTACTTGGTTTTACAATCAACTCCAATGGAAACAGCAGTCAGGACATCAGATGACGTATAGCACTGAGAAAATTGGATGCAAAGGACCTCTTTCAAGTGCTGAAGAGCAAAGATGTCTCCTTGAGGACTTAGGTGCGCCTGACACAAGCCATGGTATTTTCAGTCACCTCATATGCATGTGAGAACTGGACAATGAATAAGGAAGACCGAAAAAGAGTTAATACTTTTGAGCTGTGATGTTGGCGAAGAATGCTGAAAGTACTGTGGACTGCTAAAAGAATTAACAGGTCTGTCCTGGAGGAAGTGCAGCCAGAATGCTCCTTGGAGGCGAGAGTGGCCAGACTTCATTTCACATACTTTGGTCATGTTGTCAGAAGGGACCATTCCCTGGAGCAGGATGTCATGCTTGGTAAGGTGGAGGGTCAATGAAAGAGGGGAAGGCCCACAACGAGGTGGATTGACACAGTGTAGCAAGAATTGTGGAGCTGGCTCAGGACCAGGCGGTGTTTCATTCTGCTGTACATAGGGTCACTATGAGTTGGAAATGACTCAGTGGCACTTATCAACAACAACAATATGAGAAAAATTTACTTATCTCTCACACAGAGTCCACTGTGGTTTCAGACAATTCTTCAGTGCAGCTATCCTTCAAATGATAGTTCAATGTCCTAGGCTCCTTTAATCTAGGACTCTGCTATCTCAACACATGCTTCCATGGTTGCCATGGCAGCAGAAAAAAAAAAACAAAACACTGAAGATTCTTGCATCATCAATTAAATGTGTTAGTATTTAAAAATAATATGCATCACTTCCACTTGCAACCCATTGGCCAAAATTGGTCATGTGAACTCCATACCATATAACAGCAAATACAAGTTGGAGGAAGAAATACTCTCATGTGTCTCAAAACAGAGAAAAACCAGACATGGGTAAGCACTAGCCACACCTACCACATTCTTCATGCCAACGTTGCTGTGCTTGCTGTTCCCCACTTGGCAATCCCCTGTCTCTCCATTCTCCTTATCCTTCCTACCCTTCAAGGTGTGGCTGAACCCATCACCTGTTTGTCACTTCTTTTTGGAGAGGTTCTCTTGGCCTGGCCACCAACCATTCTCATCATCTGTAGGATGCATTTTGGTGCTGACATTTCATTAAGCACTTTTCAGTCTTCATATGTTCTCTGTTGCAAATAATTTAATCTCCTGGACTTTGGACAAAGTAATAAAATGAATTATTCTTCTGGTCAACAGAGGAGAGTTTATCAGAAAAATGGAAGGGATGGAATCTTTGAGAGTAACCCCTTGACTTTTGAGCATTTGTGTATTGCCAAGGAGGGGAGCTAGAGAGACAAGTGAATCCTGAGACTTTGGGAGGCAATTTTGTCTTCAAAAGCTCCTCGTCCTGAGAAAAAAATACCCAGTACCATCAAGTCAATTCTGACTCATAGTGACCCCCATAGGATTTCCAAGGCTGTAAATCTTTACAGAAGTAGGTTGTCTCATCTTCCTTCCACAGAGCAGTTGGGGGTTTTGAACCACCAACCTTCTGGTTAGCCAAATGCCTTAACCACTGCTCCACCAGAGCTCCTTAAAAAGTAAACACCAGTTAAGAAATTTAGGCTTGTGGACAGGGGAAGGCTGACTGTAAAACTGCTAATTATCTTAAAAAGGGAATAGGAAATACGGAGGGAGAGCATAGATTTCAGAGGAAGAAGAAGAGTCAGGAATAAGAGGAGGATTTGGAATATGTGGCTAATTGCTTCCATGTACAACTGCCTCCTTTGCCATGAGACCAGAAGAACTGGATGGTGCCTGAGAACATTACAGAACATTTTAGTCAGATTCTATAGAAGACTCCTGATCAAAAAGAGGAAAATGCAGAACAGAATTTCAAATTCTAGAAAACTTAAGACTTTATGAAGCCATGGAGGCTAAATGAACCTCAAGAACTGTTGCCCTGAGATAATCTTTAAATTTTAAGTAAAAAATATCCTCTTAAGTCTTCTTAAAACCAAGTAATAGTTTAGCTTAACTAGTAAAAAAAAATATGTCTGGCTTGAGCATTATGCTATTTTAAGAACTATCTATATATGGGATCAAATGGACAACAGCAACTCAAAAGATTACATAGAAACTTTAGGGGGCAGTGAGGTTATGTTAATGTGGGAGGAACAATTCAGAAAAGGAAGGTGAGAAAAATTGCCTAACTCAAAGAATTTAATCAATGTCACTGAAATTGTACATGGAGAAACTGTTGAATTAGTGTATGTTTTGCTGAGTATATTCTCAATAAAAGCAACAAGAACAGAATGGGAAAAAAAAAAGGCATAGGTTGCATGGGAAGCCCACCAATGAACTCAAGACTTAAAAGGCCATGTACAAAAGATCAGAAGTGAAGGGCGTAACCTCTGAGCTCTAATTTCATCCTGAACAGATCCAGTCCCTGTGTTTTCCACACACCATCAGAACTTTCTCCTGACATGCCCATTCATTTATTTTAACTTAATAAGCATATAAAAGTAAATATGTACCAGGCACCATTCCATGTGCTTTATGAATATTAAGTCATTTAATCTTACCACAACCCTCTTGACTTATGAGGAAACTGAGGTTAAGTAACTTGCCCAAGATTATCACTCATGAGAGGCAGAGCTACTAGCTTCTACACAATAGGGGCATACCTTTATATTCCAAGCAACTAACAATAGTAAGCTCACAGGAGGCTTTCTAAATGAATGAATGTTCTCTTCTTTTCCTCTGAAGCCAACCTGCCTGGGTTCAAATCCCAGGCAAGTTATTCACCTCTCTGTACCTCAGTTTTCTCATCTGTGAAATGGAGCTAATAATAGAAACTACCTCACAGGGTTGTTGTGAGGATTAAGAAAATTAAAGAAGTTAATGTATGTAAAGAATTTATTGCAATGCCTGGCACAGAGGAAGCACTCAATCAGATGTTAGTCATTATTATTTCATGTTCTATATCTTAGCTCATCAATCAAACTGCAACCTCCTCTAAATCTACATTAACGATTTCTTTTCATTCCTGACTCTGTGTAGAATGTGTGAGGTGCATAATCCTAAATATTTTCCTAAAATAGGAGAAGGTCTTAATTATTACCACATAACAGAACTTAGAAACTGAAAACAAGATACGTTTGTTATCACACAATTTCTGTGAATGATGAGTCTTGGGTCTTCTGCTACATGGTTTCTCACAGGTCTGTTATCAAAGTATAGGCCAGAGCTGTGGTCTCATGTGAAGGGTAACTGGATAGGATCTGCTTCTAAGCTCACTCAGTGGTTGTTGGTAAGAGTCCATTCTCCAGAGCTGTTGAACCAAGTACCTCAGTTCCTTGCTGGCCATTAGTCATTGGCAGCCCTCAACTTCTTGCTGCATTGGCCTGTCCAGTTCACTTCATCACAGCAAGTTCAGGAGAAGAACAGGAAGGGAGAGAGAACTAGCAAAATGGAAGTCACAGACTTTTGTAATACAATCATGGAAGTACAATACCATCATTTCATTATATTCTATTGGTTATATACAAGTCACTAGGTCTAGCCCACATTCAAGAGGGCATGGACACCAGCATATGAGAATGGAATTGAGGGTGATGTCCATGTCAGAAGCTGCCAACCACAGAACTCAAACATATTTGTTGACTTAAGGGGCAACTTGCTTCAGACAAAAGAGGGCAAGGTGAAGAGGTTAATGTATAGGGTTCCAACTTCATCTCTGCCTCTAGAACAAACTTCTTTAAACCTTCCTGGGGCTTTAGTTTCTATTCTATAAAATGAACAGCCTAGCGAGAAGATACGTAAGGTGCCTTTCCTTATGCACACTAGAATTCTAAAAAAAAAAAAAAAAAAAATCCAAACTCACTGCTATAAGCCATTTCCAATTCATAGTGAATCTTTAGGACAGAATAGAAACACCTCATAGGGTTTCTGATGCTATAAATCTTTCTGGAAGCTGACTGCCTCATCTTTCTCCTGGCTGGTGGGTTCAAACTATTGACCTTTTGGTTAGCAGTACGATGCTTTAACCACCACATCACCAGAGCTAGAACTGTAAGCCCTTGAGTTTACTAGATCTTAATTCAATTAAGCTGATGAAGTTGGATTTCTCTGTACTCTTGAAAAGCTCTCAGATACATGATCACGTAAATCCTTTTCAGACTCCCAGACCAAGGTGAGAGATAGATCAATGCCTCCTTCCCCAACAACCATACTGACCTGCCCCACCCCACCAGCCCTGGTAAAAGAAAAGATGTGGGGCAAGAAGAGCCTTTAGGAAAAGAAAGGTCCCAGTTTTTCCATTTGCCTTCTTCCTACTTCATCGTCCAGAATTGCTCTGGAGGCTAAATCATAGCCCAACACAGCTGGCCAGGCAGGTCAGCATCAAACCCTTGACTAGATGAAAGGCCTTTCGAGGTGTATAATTCAGAGCAGCAAGCCTTGCACAGAGCATGTGATTAGAATAAATGTGTGTCCCTGAGGCTGAACATGGCTCTGCAGCGTGGCGAGCTCCTAGTGCACTCCCCTTGGAATCCTTCTTACCTCTTGTCCCACCATTCGCTCTTTTCCTTCTGACAGCTCAGAAGCCCACTTAGCAGTCCCTCCCTTTTAAACAACACCCTCCTGCCCCTATAAGAAGGAGAGATACAGAGTACAAGAAGTCAGAGGAACAGAGTGGGGCATTAGGAGTTTGCAGAAGCATTGGTGGTTCAGTGCTAGAATCATCACCTCCCATACATGAGACTCAGGCTTGATTCCAGATCAATGTACAACCTGCATATCCACAACTCATCTATCAGTGGAGACTTGCATGTTACTTTGGTGCTGAACAGATTTCAGTGGATGTTCCAGACCAAGATGGACTAGGAAGACAGAGCTAGCAGTCTGCTTCGAAAAACCATCCAGTGAAAACCCTATGGATCACAAAGGTCTGATCCACAAATGATCATGGGGATGGCTCAGGACTGGGTAGGATTTTTGTTGCATGGAGTACCCATGAGTTGAGGACTGATTTGATGGCAGATAATGACAACAAAAGTGCAGCTGGAATGCTCCTTAGAAGTGAGAAGGTAGGCTTCATCAAGCCTACCTTGGTCATGTTGTCAGAAGGGACCAGTCCCTGGAGAAAGATAACATGCTTGGTAAAAGAAAGGGTCAGTGAAAAGAGAAAGACCCTCAACAAGATGAACTGACACAGTGGCTGTAACAGTGGGCTCAAGCATGGCAGAGATTGTGAGGATGGCACAGGATCAGGCAATGTTTTGTTCTGTTGTACAAGGGGTTGCTAGGGGTCAGAGCTGACTTGATGACAGCTGACAAAGACAACAATAGTATGGGATCTGGCCATGTTCCTAACTGGTAGTGTGCACATGAGTGTGTCCCTTTCTCCACTGAGCCTCAGTTTCCTCATTTATTCAATGGCAAGTTTGGAACAGATGACTCTCAAAGTCTCTTCCAGCTCCGAAATCCTGTGGCTTTCACCTTCTCCTGGACTAAGCAAGACAATTTGGACTCACTGGATGAATTAGGATGTGTTTAGCTATAAGTAACAAAACCTCCAAGAAAATGTGACTTCTATACTATGCACATTTATCCTACTTAACCAGAAGTATAGAAATAGGCACTTTTGGGTTTGGGACAGTGGCTCAGCAATGTCATTAATAGCCTTGTGGTAATTAAGTTTGTGTGTCTGTTTGACTGGGCCTGGTTGAGTGACTGGGCAGCTGGATATAGTATTCCCTATGATGAGACTGGTAATCAACTCCATGGTGGAATCTACTGTGAGCAGCTGAGTAGCTGCCGTAGGGATGTGGTCTGCTTCCTGTATATAAGGAGAACCCTTGGTGTACGGTCTCTGGCTATGGCATGCTTGAACCCTGCATGTAGCCGAGTTGTTGTTCAGCAGCCTCTCATGCTCTGCCAACCTTGGGACCTTTAATGGACTTGAATTAATGGCATGCTATGTGGTTTGGTAACATCAGGACTGTGCCTTCTTACTTGTCGACCTTGGGCTTGTCAGCCTCAGCAGCCAGCAGTTGAGTGAAGAAAAGCTTCCAGCTTCAGTGGGCCAGAAGCAGGAGGCAGAGCTGAAGCCAAGGTCGAGGGGCTTTCACCCAGCCTCTAGAGCCTGGCACTTTGAACTCAGACTTAAAGCCTCCAAACTAACAGAATAAATTCCTGTTTGTTCAAGCCATCCCATTAGTGGTATATTCTTGTCAGAGTGGCACTAGGTAACCAGAACATAGCCTATGCTTTCCCATCTTCCTTCACTGCCATACTCAATGGGATATATTTCCCCTTTGGGTCCAAAACTGGCTGCCACAGCTCTCAATGTCACATCCTCACACACTGGGGTCAAACCCAACAAGAAGGCAGTGTGGTCGACTCTCCTCTGTGACACTGTGTTATCATGGAAGAGAGCCTTTTCCAAATATTCTCTCAAGTCTCAGCTGCTAGAACTGAGTCACAAGCCCACAATTCTCACCCATAGGTTGCCATGGCCAACTATGGTTCATCTTGTGGAATTAAGCTCATTGCTTCCAGAACAAAACCAGGATTCTACAAACTAGAAGAGTGGATGACTACTGGGTGATCAAATCTAGTACCCCCATTTCAAATATGAGAAAAATGAGGCCCAGAGAGAGGAAGCATCTTTCTTCAATTTCTTCCACCCACCTCCTCCCTAAATGATGTGCCTCTTCACTGTGTGATTACTCCATGGGTGGACTCCTGCCCACTATTAGTCTATGTGGTGTGATTCTGGTTTATACAGATGAGAGCAAATTGCTTAGTGATGATTGACAGGAAGTAAAGAGAGGGATATTTTCAGAGTCTTCCAGCATTTCAGCTCACACAGGATGTTAAAAGTAGAGCTGCTGGGCCTGGGTACAACTCAGATTGGGTGAGAAATGGGATTTGGAAGGAACTACAGCTTTCTTAGAGGCTGGAGGGGGCTCAGTATAAGCTGACATTGGATTGGGTGTTGAAAACAGGGAGCAGAAAAAGAACAGGACACTACAGGGCGAAGAAACGCTTGGCCAGGCCTCTAGAAGGTGTGTTCTTGGAGTCTTGAGCTCTAATGGAAGATTTCCTCATGAAGATCCTCATAAACAGATATCTAAGAAAAAACAATTCTACTCCCACCGTATCTATTAGAATGTCTCACAGGTACCCTGTACCCACATCAACTTGTTTTTCCCCAAAATGTTTATTCTATGTTTTCTGTCCCAATGGACAATATCTCCATTTGCCCAGCTGTCCAAGTCACCACCATGGGTATCACTTTTAACTCCTCCTCATCCAAATTCCTTGTCCCCACCACCTCTACCTCCTTTCACTGAGACCATCATCCTCACTTGCCAAAATTATACCAGTGGTCCCCTACCTCATCTGCCTTTCTCCCATCTCCCTTCCCTTCCCCAGGCCCCCAATCCTTACCACTGGAGTGGCCAGTCTAAGTGATCTTCTTCTGTAAACTCAGATCCCTTATGACCCTGCTTAAAACCTGACAGTGGCTGCCATGATTTCTGCATTCACATCCCATCCTGCTGACTTGCTTTCAAGGCCCTTCATGACCCTACTCCTGCTTCCTTCTAAAGCCTCCTCCCACTGCATTTCCCCAATCACCCCTAGTCTTCCGCTCCATTCTCCACACTCCATAAAACAACTCTTCCAGGACTTCAAACTGGTTCATTCTGGTCTGACACTCTGCAGAGAATCTGCACCTCCACCCCAGAATTAGCATTGACATTTAATGAGATCCTCCAGTGATTCTGATTCAGTCTATCTGGGGCGGAAATGAACCGGTTTGAAGCCCTGAATTCTCCTCAATTTCTGAAGCAAACATGTTCTCTTTCAGCCTCCAGAACTGGGGGGCAGGAGGAAGAGAAAAGACAGGATATCTCTTCCCTCCCTCTCTGCCTTCTGGGACATCTACAGCCACTTGGCTCCCAGGGCTCTGGCTCCCACAGGATACACCTACTGTGATGCCACCTTACACTGCCCCCTGTAAGGTTGGATGAGGTGACTCCTAAAGTCCCTTCTAGCTCTAAAGTCCTGTGTTTCTCATATTCTTCTGAACTGAGAAGGGAAATTAGAAGTCACTAGATAGGTTAGTAATGAAGCTCTGGTGGAGTAATGGTTAAGGCATTTGGCTGTTAAACAAAAGGTTCATGGTTTGAACCCACCAATCACTCCATGGAAGAAAGGTGAAGCAGTCTGCTTCTGTAAAGATTTACAGCCTTGGAAACACAATGGGGGCTTCTATGAGTTGGAATTGACTTGATGGCAGTGAGTTTTTTAAGTTTTGGTAGATGGGTTAGTGAGTAAGACATTTGGTTGATAATCAGAAGGTTGGTGGTTCAAACCTACCACAAGCTCAATGGGAAGAAGATGAGCCAATCTACTTCCACAAAGAGGTACAACCTTGGAAACCCAATGGGGGTCACTATGAGTAGGTTTTTAGATGGCTTAAGATGTTGCCTCTCTAGCATAGAAGTGGTAACTGCTTCCTCCAAACCAAACCAAAGTCACTGTCATCAAGTCAATTCTGACTCATAGCAACCCCTTTGGGTTTCCAAGGCAGTAAATCTTCATAGAAGTAGATTGTCCAATCTTCCTTCTGCAGAGTGGCTGGTGGGTTTGAACTGCCAACGTTCTGGTTATCAGTCAAATGCCTTAGGCACTATGCCACCAAACCAAAAAAAAAAAAAAAAAAACCTCACTGCTGTGGAGTCAGACCCGACTCATAGCAACCCCTCCTTGGGTTTCCGAGGCAGTATTTCTATGGAAGTAGATTGCCCAATCTTCCTTCTGAGGAGTGGCTGGTGGGTTTGAACCATCAGACTTCTGATTAGCAGTCAAATGCCTTAGGTACTATGCCACCAGAGCTCCCACTATGCCACCAGAGCTCCCTAACTGCTTCCTGCTGTTGCTAATTTCCATGGCCTTTTCTTCACCTGTTAACCAATTTCCTACATTAAATCCCTTCAGTCACTAGGTTTCTGTTTTCCTGATTTCACCCAATTGACATGTTGTTGTTGTTATGTGCCGTCGAGTCGGCCCCGACTCATAGACCTTTCCTATAGCACAACTTAGTACCATCTTATGTTTATGCAAATAACAAGCACATTATACATTTTTTTTTTTTTTTTTCACTCTCCTCAATACTTTTATAAGCATTTTTTTTTTTTTTTTTTTTTTGCAAACCATGCAACCTCTCACATGTTAATTTCCTATGCACACTATGCAGGTTATATGTGTGTTTACATTATTTACATGGGCATATTATATGCTAAAAATATGGTTTTCATACTGAATGTTGGCAGTTGGTTTACTTGTATCTGTTTCCCTCTAGTCTGAGTGCTCCATGAGGGTGAAGGACTATGCCTGCTGGTTTGTGATTGTACCCCTAAAACAGTGCCTAGACACAGTAAGTATCCAGTTAACACTTGGGTGAGCTAATAAATGAATGAACGAATGAACTGTTCATAGTCAAGTTTCTTGCTCATCTCTCTTTCCAACTGCCCCATTAAGTCCATTTTCTCCTTCTCAATCTTCCATCCTGCCTACACCTCATAGCTTTCCTCTTTTTTTTTTTTTTTTTTTTACTTTGTTATGTAGGTGGATGCATTATGAGGTAAAGTATTCAAAGATTTGTGTCCACGCAGGGCTTCCCATTTCTATGGTACATCTCCTCGGTAGGGGCCTGAGCCACTGTTGTTGACTAGAGAAGACAGAGAAGTTGAAAGATACAAGGAACCCACACTAACTAAGCTGGGTGATGGAGCTCTGGCCGTGGTTCCTGCAGGGAACTTCCCCATGTGGTCATGGGTGTGGATCTGGGTACAGCATCATGATGAGGAAGACCCTGAGTTATCCCCCCTTCCCAGTGTCTAGCCCTGCAGCCTAGCTTTTTGGGGTAGGAGTGGGGTGCAAGGAGGGAGAGAGATGCTCTGCCAGATCAGGAAAATGTCTGGCTTTGTTCCCAGATGTGGGCCGTGTGGAAGGGCCATGCCTGGTTTGACAGCCTAGCGTGGGAGGGGTGGGGTGCCAGGTGCAGAAGAGAAGCATCAGCACTGACCTAGGAGGACAGCTGTGGTCCAAGCTGCTGTTTTTCCTCCCTCCTTCCTAAGCCCACGCAACACAGTTCAATCAGCTTCAAGAATCTGTGCAACAGCAGGAGATGGGTTGCAGAGATGCAGAGCATCCAACACAGCTTTCCCAGCCCTGAAATACAACTGAAAATAAACACAGGGACAATGCATAGCAGCGGCTTTCTCGTCATGTGCAGCAGAATCTGTTTTAGGGGTCAAGCTAAGAGCCAGCAAGCAAGATGGGAGAGCAGTGAGACACTTAGGCAAAGATTCAGGATCACATGTGGGAAAGTCTTGGAGTCAATTTGTCCATCCCTCTGGCTCTAAGACAACCTGGGTCAGGCAAACCGTTAACATTCTTGAAGACTCCAGTCTGATGGAGGAGGCACCGTCCCTATCCTCTTTGAGCATCCAGGCTTATGGGGGAAATTTTGCTCATCTTCTCAGAGAGTTTCTACTTGAGTAGTGTTAATGAAGCTCAAGTGTCTGCTTTTATAATAAAAGGGACCTAGTTTCAAGTAGGGAGTCACCATATGGTACAAGTGATTAAAGCAGCCGGTTGCTAACAGAAATGTTGGTGGTTGGAATTCACCCTGAGGCACTTCAGAAGAAAGGCCTGATGATCTACTTTAAAAAATCAGCCATTGGAAACCCTATGGAGCACAGTTCTACTGTGATGCTCATGGGACAACCATGAGTCAGTGTCAACTCAACGGCAACTAGTTCTGCCTCCAAGATGAACTTCAAAGATTCCATCCCAAGGACTCTTTCAGCTCCACCTGGGTAAAGAGACACCCCAAAAGGTAAAGTACAAAGTTGCCATATATCTCAGTTATAGGAGATGGCTAAACAAAAGACCATCTGAAATAGTGCAAGGACGGACAGAAACCCCTCCCTATGTCAACCATAAGCTCCTCTTGGAATGTAGGGATCGCCGAATGGGGTGATGAGGAAAGGGTGGGCAGAGGGAGTTCTGAACAAGTGCTATAAGGAGTGGGGAGGAGTAAGGGGGCTGAAGATCAATGCTAAGGGGATAACAGTGAGTGTCTGCCACTTACTGAGCACTCTCTAGGCACCAGGAATGGTGCTCAGTGCTTTCTGTCCTCATGCCATTTAATCTCTGAAGTAACTCTCTCAAGTAGCTGCTATGGTTCTCATTTTACAAATGAGGGAAACTAACGGTCAGAGAGGCAAAGAGGCTAGGTAGGAGCATGCAGCTCAGTGTGAGTGGACCAGCCAGGTCTGTAAACCAGGCCTACTCTCCTTGCAGTGGCGTTGGTGTCCTGTCACCAGAGTGGGGCTTAGGCCACAGCTCTGCCATGGTTTGTAGAGGAGTGACAGCAGAGCTGATGTGCTGAATAGAGGGATCCAAGAGTCTGGGTCCATCTGCCCAGAGGCCTTTGGTTATGGCAGTTGGAAGCCCAATGGTTGCATCTCATGCTTCTAATACCTTTCCTGGTTATTCAGGGGAGGAGGTATTCAGCTTCCTCTTTGGTCCTGTAGCCTCACAGTTACCAAGCGCTTAAACCAGCCTTCTCAATCTCTTCCCTGTGAGCTTTCTGCCACTGCCTTAGCTCAAACCCTTGTCATTGCTTCTGTGAACCATTCCAGCAGCCTCCTACCTCAGACTTATCTTCCTCACAGCTGCCACTGCAACCCTTATCAAATGCAAATCTAGTCATGTCCCCTGTCTTTAAAAAACAGCTCTCTCAGGACTGCCTGTGGGATAAAGTCCAAATTCCTTAATTTGTCATTCAAGCCTTTCCCAAGCTGGCCTTAACCTACCCTCAGAATACTCCCTCTTCCCACATCCTCCACACTCCAGGGAGCAATGTGGCCTGCCTGTGTTCCTGGACGTGCCTGGCATTTCCACACTTCCTTGCCTTTGCTCCCTCTCCTGCTCCTTCTGTCTGGGTTGCTTTCTTTGCACCTGATTTTTTCCCTGGGCAAAATGTCACCTTTCCTGCCCAACTCAAATACCTTCTGCTCTATGAAGTTTTCCCGGCAACTTCCTCTCTTTGCTAACTCTTCCCTAGCAGACTCCTTCTGTGTCGGTGATCAAGAAGACAGTGACAATAAAAGCAATAATGGCTGACACTGTTTTTCACTAGATTGGCATCAAGTGCCATTCTAAGGACTTCACTTGCATTAACTCATGTAATCCTCACCAAAGGAAAAAACAAGCTACTGCCATTGAGTCAATTCCAACTCATAGTGACCTCCAATGGTTTCCAAGGTAGTAAATCTTTACAGAAATTGATTCCCCCATCTTTCTTCCACAGGGCAGCTGGTAGGTTTGAACTACCAATCTTTTGGTTAGCAGTCAAATGCCTTTGGCACTGCACCATCAGAGCTCCTTTTAATCTTCAAAACAACCCTAAGCCAAAACCGGGGTTTTCAATGGCTGTGACCTTTCACAAGTAGATTGCCAATACTTGCTTCCAAGGCACTTTTTGGGTAAATTTGAACCATCAACTTTCAGTTAGTAATTGGGTGCTTAACTGTTTGGGCCACTCAACCCTAGGAGGTGGATACTATCATTGCTCCCATTTTGTACACAGAAAGTGAGACTTAGAAAGGTTAAGTAGCTTGCTCAAAGTCACACACCTAGTAAGCGCAGAGAAGCCAATAGTCCGCCTTAGCTGTGTGGTCCTAGAGTCTGTGCTTTTAAACATTCCCCTAAGCCCATTCCAAGGACCCCTTGCAGTATAGTGGTTAAAGCACTTGGCTGTTAACCAAAAGGTCTGTGGTTCAAACACACCAAACGCTCTGCGGGAGAAAGATGTGGCAGTCTGATTCTGTAAAGATTACAGCCTTGGAAATCCTATGAGGCAGGTTCTACTCTGTCCTATATAGTATGACTTGGAATGGACTTGGTGGCAATGGGTTTGGTTTTTGGTTTAAGCCCCCTACCCACAAAGAATACTCATAAACTGCATATCTACATATACCTTTATGGGAGGAGTGCTCATCTTATCACAGAGGTTGTTATTCATCCATCTCCCCTGATCTCTGTGAGCTTCTTGAGGGTAAGCTCTGTCTTATGAATGTCTACATTTTTTGTGCCTAGCACAGTACTGAGGACAAGGATGAATAAGGACAAATAAGTCATTAATTGGAAAGCACAAATGAATGACATACAATGATAATTTCTTGGAGTATCATTCTAGCTGGTTCACCATAGGAGAGTGAGGAAGCCCCCAAAATGATGGCCCAGTTGTGAGATGACCCACTTCTCTGTGCTGTCTCCCAGGGATGTGGGAAATGAGGCCAGGAATAGTCATCTCTGTGAGGGGAACTTAATGAGGCCTTGTGCACATGGGGGAGGGATGTCATTCATCTGTCACTGTCCTTTGGGCCAGGGACTCTGGGCAGGGGCAGGGAGCACCTTCTCCTTTTTCTCAAATACCCACATCTCAGATAATACTCCTGGGCTATAATCTGTGGGCTCTCCAAGTTCCACAAGGCACAGCCACCTGCCCTTTCTCTGACCCATACGCTTGGCTGTAAAGAGGGGAGCAAAACTGGGACTTTCAGAAATCTGCAGGGAGAAGAAGAGAGGTGAAAGTGACATAAGCCACTCAATTCATCATGTTCCACTCTGAGCCCATCATCTGCACACCCTCCAGACTTGCTGTTATAGGTTGAATTGTGTTCTCTGCAAAGCTGTGTTGAAGTCCTAACCCCCAATATCTGTGAACATGACCTTATTTGGAAATATAGTTTTGCAGGTGCAATCAGTTGAATTCTCATGAAGTTATCATAGAGTAGGATAGATCCTAATCCAGTATGACTGGTGTCTTTATAAAAAAGAGTAAAAGAAACCCAAAAAGACAGACACAAAGGGAAGATGGCCATGTGAAGACAGAGGTAGAGATTGAAGTGATGCTTCCACAAGCCAAGGAATGCCTGGGGCTACCAGAGCTGGAAGAGATAACGAAGGATCCTCCAGTAGAGACTTTAGAAGGAACATGACCCTGTTGATATCTTGATTTTGGTCTTCTAGCCTCCACAACTGTAAGAGAATAAATTTCTATTATTTTAAGTCACCCATTTGTGGTAATCTGTTAAGGCAGCCACAGGAAACTAACACTGCCTGTCTAGGTCCTACTAACCATCTAGTTATCCAAACTAGAAACCTAAGTTCCCCTAGGACATATCCCTCTCCCCCATCCCATCTTCAGTCCCTGGGTCCTATGATTCCATTTCCTAAATATATCAGAATCTTCCCCCTTCTCCATCTCCATAATCTCAGCTCAGGGCTCATCGCTTCTGATCTAGAATGTGAAGGTCCCTCCGCTCCTTGCTGATCTCCCTGTCCCTAGTACCACCCTTGTGACTTCTTCTATTTCTTCCTCTACTGCAACAGAACACTTTGTAATTTATGAATATAATCATGCCACTTCCCTCTTTAAAAAACTTCAATGCCTCCCCACTAGCCAAAGCCTGTAACCTTCCTCTCTTACCTTTCATGTTACCTCCTAAGTCCCCTTGCACACCAGGCTGTTGTCACAGCTCAGGGTCTTTACCAACCTGTTCTTTCTGCACAGAGTGACTTTTCTATATCCAACTGCCTCTTCTTTACCTTTATCTTCACCTTCATGTGTTACTGTGGAAGACATGTGTGATAGTTGGAGCTGTGTGTCAACTTGGCTGGACCCCAGTTCTGTGTGATTGTTCCCATGATGGGATCGGATGACTGTGTTCTGAGTGGCCA
>NW_006921646.1:11123060-11131910 GCF_000298275.1 Orycteropus afer afer
CCTGCTTCCAAGATAACCAGGGACATCCTGGGAAGAGACACATTCTTTGAGGGATTGGAACCCTGGTGTGCGGACTTCCGTGAGTGAGCAGCCCACCACTCGGCCTCGAGATCTTGGATTAGTCTTTTGTTGGAGTCAACAACCAGTGTACTGCCTGCCAGACTTGAATTTCTCAGCCTCCTGCACTTACGGAAGCTAAAGCTGCCGCCAGCCCATTTTCCTCCAGAGACTTGGACTTGTTGGCTTGCACTTGTCAGCTTCTATACGCTTGTGAGCTGTTTTCCTAAGATAAATTTCTCTCTCTCTCTCTCTCCATAAATATATATATACACTTTGCTGGTTTTTGTGTTTCTCTAGAGAACCCAATCTAACACAACATGGTTCGATATCAGCTCCTCCAGGAAGACTTCTGTGATGCTCCTTCTCTGATCTCCCCCTGCCTCCCCTGAACTCTGAATCTTGTGCTTCAATGTCTTCCTATATCTCTCTGCATATAAATCTTAGGAAACTTGCTACCTTTTGCTGAAATCCTCCCATTGCATATGATTCCCCAATGACCTGTTTAAGGACAGAAGCCCTGTCTTATTAAAGTTCCTCTTTCTTGTCCTTAGGTCCTTAGTATGACACCTGGAACTTAGTGGGTGCTTTATGAATGTATCTCAAATTGCACTGAAATTATCTTTTAATCATCTATCTGATAACAGGCAAACTCACAGAGCCTACCTCCTAGGATTGCAGTGAGCACTAAGGGAGATAATATTTCTAAAGTGCTTAGTATGTGCTCAATGGTTGTTCACTATGATCGTTATCATTATTACTATGACCCAAGTAGGGAGCTCTGGTGGTGTAGTGCCTAAGGTATTTGACTGCTAACCAGAAGGCTCAAACTCACCAGCCACTCCACAGAAAGAAAACTGGGCAATCTACTTCCATAGAGATACTGCCTTGGAAACCCAAGGAGGGATCACTGTGAGTCAGATTCGACTCTACAGCAATGAGTTTATGACCCAAGTAGCGTACCTGAAAAAGCACTACATTAGGCGTTAGAAGACATAGCTTCTAGTCCCAGGCCAGACATGAACTATCACAGTGACCTTGGGCAAGTCGATTATCTTCTCTGAATTGATCCTCAATAAATGTTATTTACCTTTCTTGCTTCATCTCCAATATTGAACAATCCCTATATTATTCCCACTTCTCTCTTTCTTCAGCACAGATAATTAAGACTTTGCAGAGAATTAGCAGCACATCTTGACTTATGAACACTGCATTTACGAATACCCCAAACATATAAACAATCACCTTGAGACCCACTGCAAGGTGACTTCTTCCCTTCCTCTTTGCTGAGCCCTCTCCATGTCCCCAATCCATTCTTACATCAAAAAGTAAAAAAAAAAAAACTAAAAGACAGTCCTTTAAATTAAGTACATTTAGCTTTCTGATAAGCTCATTGTTGCTGTTATTGTTAGCTGTTATCAAATGGCCCACGACACATGGTGACCCCATGCACAATGGAACAAAACACTGCCTGGTCTGTGCCATCCCCACGATCAGATGCATGTTAGATCATTGTGATCCCTAGGGTCTTCATTGGCTGGTTTTTGGAAGTAGATCACTAGATCTTTCTTCCTAGTTTGTCTTAGTCTGGAAGTTCTGCCGAAGCCTGTTCAACATCAATAGCAACAAGCAAGCTTCCACTGACAGATGCCCGGTGGCTGCCCAGGGGGGCATTGGCGAGAATCAACCCCAGATCTCCACATTGAAGGTGAGAATTCTACCACTGAACCACTAATGGTTCTTATTTTCTCATTTTTTTGCAGACTACTGAAACTTCATTGTAAATAAACAAGCATCAGCCTGGACCAAGCCCTAGAGGATAGCTATAGGGTGTCCACACAGAGCACAAGCTACCTCCTGGCTATCAAATTCCACTCACCTATCAAGCCCCGGGCCCACCCAGTGGGGAAATAGCAACTTCCACCAGCAGAGAAAGAACAGGATATTATCAGAAACAGCATTAATGGTCTGTATCACAGTAACTTGTTCATCCAGAAAATCACTAAACTATGTCAGGCTACTGGAAAAAAAAAAAAAAAAAAAAACTTGTTCCTGAAACAATACTATTACTCTCATCAATTCTGAAGAAAGGACTAGGGTTTCCTTCCTAGAAAGCTCCTTGGCGATTTGAAGCTTTTTCCTTCCTATGGTGCCAAGGAGGAGGCCACAAACTATATTACTCAAAAGTCCTTGCACTAAATCTGGCCTGACCCATGCTTTCCATTTGGACAGGCAGTGGTCCAAGTTAATAAATAGGCAGAGAGAATCTCCTGCTCTGAACCCTAAAGACCAATCAGAACCTGAAACTGAGGACCATATTCTCATCTGTCCCACGGAGAAATTGGGAGTAGGAGTGGGGATGGGGTGGGAAGAGAGGAATGAAAGTGTTAAATACAGTATACCTCCTCAGAAGGAAGATGGGACAATTTACTTCCGTAGTGATACCACCTCCGAAACCCAAGGAGAGGTCGCTATGAGTCGTATTCGAATCTACGGCAGTGAGTTTGATTTTGGTTTAAGGCTCTTTTGGGAGCTCTGGTGGCATAGTGTCTAAGGCATTTGACTGCTAACTAGAAGGCTACCAGTTCAAGCCCACCAGCCACTCCTCAGGAAGGAAGATTGGGCAATCTACTTCTGTAGAGATACTACTGTCTTGGAAACCTAAAGAGGGGTTGCTGTGAGTCAAATCGTCTCGACAGCAATGAGGTTTTGTTTTTGTTTGTAAGGCTGTTTTAGGAAAGATAGAGAACAAATAGGGCAAAAAACACTTGACCGGAATTGCTCCTTTAAACTATAGCATGGGTGAAGCAAGGCTAGCGCCCAAACCAACCTAATCACTCATCCCACAAAAAGGGGATTGTTTGTTTAATTTTTCATACCTAAGTCTTAGAGAAAATCCTTCTATTCAGGAAGATGTTGATCTGATGGGAAAACACAGCCTCTGCCCCAGAGAATTCTCAGTCTTCTAGGGGAGACAGCCTCTGCTCCAAGGGAATGCCCAACTTGGTAGAGACACACCCTTTGCCCCAAGGAATTCCCAGTCTACTAAAGGAGATATAGCATCTGTCCAGGGAATTCCCAGTCTGGTAAAGGAGACACAATCCTTGACCTCAGGGAGCTCCCAGTCTGAAGAAGAAGACATAGCCTCTGCCTTTTAGGGAGCCCCAGTCTGAGGGGGAGCCACAGCCCTGCCTCAAGGAACTCCCCAGCTAATAGAAGACCAAAGCTCCCTTCTTCAGGGAGTGCCCAAGTGGTGAAGGAGCCCAGAGTCCAGCTTCCCTTCCTGACTCCACCCAACTCTCTCCCAGGTGCCCTTTGGAGCCAGCTGAGCTATTTGTGTGGCTGTGATGGACATAGGTGCCTAGGTGTTTATCTTTGCCTTCCCTCTACCAAGCTTGAGGCTGGGCTGGCTGCGGAGATGAACGGGCAGTTCCCATGCCAGGGAGAAGAGCTATTTGGAATTTTGCAGCCCCATCAGGGGGCTCACTGAGGGCAAAAGGCTCAGGAAATCTTCTTAGACAGAAACCTCTACTCATAGCCTCCTACTATCTAGCCCAGAATACTCTTCCTCATCTTCTCTTTCAAAATGTGGCCCAGCTCACATCCTTTAAGAAGCTGAGAGTTTACCATCCCACTTCTACCACCTATATTCTGCATATGGCAGGCCCACTGCCACAGATACAAACTTTTTCTGATTCAATATCCTTTCCCCTCTTGGGTATGTTCTGGGACCTTTGGCCTTTTAAGAAGCCCCTAGACTACTCAAAAGAAGGGCTTGAGTCACCCCCTTTCAGATGATTTCTCTTCTGTCTGACCACATGTTCCTCAAGGCCAGGATCTCTATCTCCGCTGTAGTTTAGGGTCTCTGGGAGGAAGGAAATTCCCAGATAATGTGGGATGTTAAAGTGTTTAGCTGCTAACCAAAAGATCAACAATTCAAATCCACCAGCAGTTCCATGGGGAAAAGATGAGACAGTCTGCTGCCATAAAGATTTACAGTCTTGAAACCCCATGGGCAGTTCTACTCTGTCGTATAGGATTTCTATGAGTCAGTATCGACTCAGTGGCATTGGTTTGTGAAAAACGAATGTGGAATGGCAGCATCCAACTTCCTCCAGCTTCACAAGAGGGAGAGAGAATCAAGACGAACATCAACTACCCAAGGCTGGTTCTCATGAGGTGGAAGTCAGACATCCCACTACCCTCCAAACTTTCTACCAACTCTGATACCAACAATCCTTCCCACAGCACTCTCTACTTCTCTGCTGGGTTGGATAATTCATTGCAATGGCCACACAGAACTCACAGATAATACTCACAATTATGGCGTTTGTTAGGGAAGTAACAAGTTACAGGTTCAATAATGCTCAGGATACAATTCTTTGATCAGGACAGCCTCCCCTCAGCCATACCCTCAGGCATGCCTCTTTTTGGCCCTCAGCTTCTCTGCCTGGCCTCTGTTCTGCTCAGGGGCAAGTGTTACCAAGCTCTTTTAGTCTGCTGATAGGTGCACCCTACTTGGCAAGCAAGCCTCCTGCCTGAAAGTACTCAGCTTTCTCACTCTGTGGGCCAGCAAGTCTCCTGACAAAGGCACTCAGCTTTGTCCCAGCCGGTCTTTTGGTTCTGCTACCTCTATGTCTATGTCGTAATCTCTGCTGTCTCTCTGCAGTCTTTCTGCCACCTCAGTGCAGAGATCTTGGGGCCAGGGACACACTCCACTCCTGGCTCTTTTCTATCCTGAATATACTGAGTTTCCCCTGTCAGCCTCTGGGATGGCTCATTTTAAACCTAGCAGAATACCAAAACTGACCAATCCCCATGTTAGGATTCCATACAACTTATATGCATGGTTCCACTCCCACAGGGGTGTCATATACTTTATTTACATTATTATCAAGCCATCCAGTCCCCTTGGTGGGCCACAAGCACCTTGTATTTGCATAGTTCTGTCTGGTGGGAGTCACAAAGACCATGACTAGAAGAGTCATACCAAGTAATTCCCTGCACCACAGTTGGTTTTTTTTTTTTGGTATAGGTGGTCCCCAATTTATGATGAATTTGAGTTACAAGGACCCGTACTTATAATTGTCCTTTTTTTTTGTACATCCTATATTAGTAATAGTACTACATAAAATGTTGTAGTGTATAATGTGCTGATGTTATCATTCTCACACCTATTCTCAAAGACAAATAAAGACTAAGTTTATAAAGATACTTATAATAAAAGGTAATAATAATGAAAACTAAAAAAGAAAAAAAAAGATATTCTACTTCAGAACCAACATACAAGATAGGGAACAGAAACCTGTTGGAAGTTGGAGACTACCTATATTTTAATGTTAAACTTGCACTTGCAAGCTGGGTTACCTTGGTTAAGACAGTTAACTTCTTCAAGCCACACTTCTTTGAAAAAAATAGAAAGAATATGAATATACCTTTCAATTCAAAGGGTTGGTGAAATTCCTTAACGAACTGTTAAAACCAAAACCAAACCAAACTCACTGCTGTCGAGTCAGACCTGACTCAGCAACCCCTCCTTGGATTTCTGAGGCAATATCACTATGGAAGGAGATTGCCCAACCTTCCTTCTGAGTAGTTGGTGGGTTTGAACCACCAGCCTTCTACTTAGCAGTCAAATGCCTTAGGCACTACGCCACCAGAGCTCCCAACAAACTGTTGAGCTCTATAAATATTAGTTACAATTGTGGTTAAGCTCAGTTCTCTGAGGGCAGCAAACATCCAGCAACCTCATGCCTAATATATAAAAACAGAGAAAGTGGAGCTACTCAGTTTATAGCTAGGACGGGGTTCCTCACAGCCTCTTCAACTTCCTTTCCCTGCTAAGGACCCCAGAGTGTCCAACGAACATGGTTATAAGTTAAAACATCACCAAACAGCAAATCACAACTCTGGAATTCTGCTAGGTACTTGTGATTTGCTGACTTGAGTATGGGTGAGGTTCTTTACCCACCACATGGGATTAAAAGTCCTCCTTCAGAGATGGGCTGGGAAGATGTAAGTGAGACACTGGGAAATGTGAAAAGCTGTTATCATGGATCATACTCCAATATTTCTCTCTCTTGAGGTTTTCATTCATTTCATTTGTGGTTTTCCTTTACACACTCTGAAGGAACCCTGATGGCACAGTGGATAAAGAGGTCAGCTGCTGTCCTAAAAGACAACAGTTTGAACCCACCAGCCACTCTGTGGGAGGAAGATGTGGTGGTCTGATTCCATAGAGATTTACAACCTTAGAAACTCTGGGACAGTTCAACTCTCTCTTACAGGGTCACTGTCAGTTGGAATCAACTCACAGGCAATGCTTTTTATTTATTTTTGTGGTAAGCTGAGAATGCATTTCATAATTCCAGAGATGACTTGGAAAGAGAGGGTGGTAAGGAAGAGATAGGAGACAATGCTGAATTGCCAAGGATTGAGTTTAGAGGAAAGATCCTCTCTGTTCCTTGAGAGGCAGTACTGGTTAAGATGGGGTTAAAATAGCAAGAATCTAAGCTCACTGAGGGCCAGGGCAACTACTCATCCTACAGAGAGGAAGGGATAGAGACAGAAGCCCTGTAACCACTAGGGACCTGCTCCAACACCACACCCTTGAAGCCACTTCTATTCACTTCATTAACAACCATGTCGGGAATGCTGAAGCTTCAGTGACTCTAACAGTCTGGTCTTTAGATACAGCCTGTTTTTGACTCATCAAATGTATCATTAGGAATGCATTCAACTGCAATTAACAGGAAACCCAACCACAGAGCTGAAATTAAAAGGTAGTTATTTTTCTTAAATATCAAGTAATCCTAAAATAACTATTTATTTAGATGTTTAGCCATGTCATCAGGGACCCAGGCCTTTTCTATCTTTCCATCTACCATCCCTAACAAGCTGACTTTCATCCTGATGCTTAAAGTTTCATGGTCACAAGATGGCTTCTATGGTTCCAGGTATTGCAGCCACATTCAAGGAATGGAGGTTTTGGGCAGAGGAGGATAAGGATGATTTGGCGACTGGGAAAATACTCTGGGATCATGACACATCTAGCAGGTAGACCTCATCCCCACTGGAGGAGCAGGTGAGACTGTGGAAGTGGATACAGCTTTGGGGCCAGTGGTCTCACTTTCCTGCATCTTGCTGGTCGCCCAGCTCAAGTTTCTTAAGGAATGCCTGTGGAACTATGTAGTCATCAAGTGCAGAATCTTTATCTCTTGTAAGATGGTGAGGGGTAGGGTGGGTAGAAGACTCCATTTTCTGTAGTTTCCTCCATCTTCTGCTGGCATGCAGGCTTCTTCCAGCTACTGGAGATGGACCTCTGAGGACACAATTGTATCTATAGGAGGTTGCCAGCTTAGTTACTGTGATGATTATTCGTCTCAACTTTGTCTCACTGCTCCTCTCCACAGCAAACTGATTATAGGTACATAGTGTTCTAGGCAGAGTAGTTAGCCTTATTAGAAATTCAAGAGCATAAAATGGCCCCCTCCATGTAAATTGTCTCTTCTACAGAGGTACTGGCACACATATTTGAAGAAGGCAGCATTGGGTTCATTTATTAAAATTTCATATTGATCTGCTGACTTTTATCACAAGGACAGGAGATGACTCAGTGCTAGAATGGGCATTTGCTGGGAGTTCAATCCCAACCCTTGGTCTTATCACTAACCACTGTGTGGTCCCAGGCAAGTAGCTTACCCTCTCAGTCTCCTTATGCATAAAATGGAAATGATAATTACATGTATCATGAAGAGCTTTTTGGCCATTTAACACCCATGTTAGGAACTTATAATAAATTTGTGTATTCTGGAAGTTCTTATAAAGATAGAAAGCTGTTGTTGTGTGCTATCAAGTCAATTTTGACTCTTAGTTACCCTATAGGAAAGAATTCTATAGGATTCAGTAGAACCTCACAGTTTTGCAGAGTTCTATAGCCATTCAGCAAGGAGAGGACAGAAAAGGCAAAGGAAACCAGAACAGATTGAGGAGTCAGCCCCAGGGACCCAGGTGAGGAGAGGGAACCCAGGCCACACCCACAAGCAGTGATGCAGGAAGCAGGGAGAGGACAAAAAAGGCAAAGAGGACCAGAACAGATGGAGGAGTTAGCCACAGGGATCCAGGTAAGGGTGGTTGGAGGGGTTTCCAACAGCTAAGGGAGACAAACTTGTCTGTCGGTTTGTCCTACTGTGGTGACGTATTACTGTGAGTCTTGAGGTTGTGCCACTGGTGTTTCAAACCCAGTGCGGTGAACCTGGTGCTCAGGTATCAGCCTGGCTTGCAGACTGAGACAGACTAGGAAGAAGGAGGAGGCCATCCACTTCTCAAAGAACTGGCCAGGGAAAACCTTATCAATAGCAGAGACATACTGTCTGATACATTACCGCTCAACTTTATAAATAGTCCAGAAACATTGTCCAATACGAAGGAGGAAGATGAGTCATTTATCTTAGAAAGCTCTCAAAGTAGGAATGGGAAAGAGCTGCACTATCACAGTAAAATCAGCCTTACTCATATGGATAAGTTAAAGCTTTCAAGACCTCCATTTGCTGATGTGGCACCACTCAAATTGAGGACAAACAGCAGCAAAGATCCATTAATAATCAGAACATGGAATGTACAAAGTATGAATCTAGGAAGATTGGAAGTTGTCAAAAATGAAATGGAATGCATAAAGATTGATATCCTAGGCATCAGTGAGCTGAAATGGACTGGTTTTGGCCATTTTGAATCAGACAACCATATGATCTACTGTGCCGGGAATGACAGTTTAAAGAGGAATGGCATGACATT
>NW_006921646.1:11140155-11147176 GCF_000298275.1 Orycteropus afer afer
GACGTGTAGCATTGGGAAAGTCAACTGCGAAGGAACAGTTTCAAGTGCTGAGGAGCAAGGATATCTCCTTGAGGACTAAGGTGAGATAATGGTAGACTGGGCTAGATGGTAACAGTAGAGAGTGAGATGTGGTCACACTGAGATAGACATTGAAAGTAGAGCTGATAAGATTTGCTGATGGGCTGGAGGTGGGATATGAGAAAAAGAGAATTAAGATTATGCCAAGAGAGTTAAGATTATGGTTGAATGGAGGTGCCACCTACCCACTCTGATATTCTCTCTGGAGTAGGAAAGAGCAGGGCAGGTTTGTTGCTACTTAGTTTTCCAAGGAGTGCACATACCTGTAGCACCTCCTGACTGCATCTCAGTATGGGAGCAGATGATACATGTCACATTATTGGACTCCAGTAGAATAGTAAGAGCCATAGTACACACAAGGCGTGAACACAGATTCACACACATACACATGCACCCTCCTTAAATAGGAGTCCACACAAATATATTCACAAACACACAAAATGAAAATGGTATTGTTAGTACTTACTGTAAGTCAGGTGATATCCAAAGGCCTCCAGATGTTTCTAATTGAAGGCTCACTGGAACCCTTTCTAAACTAAACTCACTGCCATTGAGTTCATTCTGACTCATACCAACCCTTTAGGACAGAGTAGAACTGCCCATAGAGTTTCCAAGGCTGTAAATTTTTATGGATGTAGACTGCCTCATCTTTCTTCCTCAGAGTGGCTGGTGGATTCTAACTGCCAACCTTTTGGATAGCAGCCAAGTGCTTAACCACTGTGCCACCAGGGCTTCTTAAGAACCCTTGAAGTAGGTGATATTATTATCATCATCCTCATTTTGCAGATGAAGAAACTCATTGGAGGTTACCTAGCCGTAAGTGGTAGAGCTGAGATTCCAGCACATGTTATCTGTCCCCTGCAGTCTGAACCACAACCCTCCTGGCTTCCCACCATTACACACACCACCCCCTACACATGTCCTCACATACATGTTGACTCCACACCCATCTCTTCATATCCACCCCACCCCCCAGCCCAACATACACACATAAGCATACACACCATGCTCCTCAGAGGAATAAGTGCAAAGGCAACGGCAACCAACATTTTCCCTATCCTTCCTGGCAGGGAATGATAGCACCTTCTGATGCTGCTCTGAGACTCATTGGTCCACTTCCGGTCCTCAGACACTGGAGCCTGAGAAACAGCTCATTTGTCTCATTCAAATGCAGGCAAATTGCTGAGATAGGTTAAGTCTTTGTTCAAGCTTCTTGGCGCTAGGCAGATCAGGAACAGAAGCAAGAAGTTTAAATCATCTTATCTAAGTCCACAACATTTAATAAATCTGTGGCCCGGCGATTTTTAACTTGCTGCTGGCAGTTAAAGAAAAGGGCAGTTTTACAGCTAAGCCCTAATATGCTTCTCACAAAGAAATCACTCCTTGTTCTGACTTATCAGACTCCATTATCACTCCTTTAAGCAGGAACGTAGTGTTTTGTTCTGGCGCTAACACCATTAGCTCAACTTGCACTAGAAATATCAAAAGGGATGGGGAACCACCAGTCTCTAGCAAGTTCCTGGGGGAGCGAAGCCACTCCAGGTGGGGAGAGGTGGGACCAGAGGAAGAAATGGACACTATCTGGAAAAGAAGAGTTGCTAGAGTACTACATGTGGAGCTCTTCTCCACACGGAATGTCTTAGCTGTCCTGTCCCTAGGCTGCAGAGAGGATGTTTGGGCTCAAGACTTGGCAGGGACAAGGATAACAGCCACTCTTCAGCCTTCCAGAGCCAAGCCTGGTCCCAGGAAGTATTAGTAACATATGCTCTGAGTTTGAAAACTGGTCAGCATATGCTGACCATGACATAAGATAAGGCAGGTCAACCACTATAAGCCTCAATTTCCCACTTTGTGAAATGGAGGTGGGGAAAAAATACCTATTTTATAGAGTTCCTGGAAGAATTAAATAAAAAACGAATTCACTCTTAGGATCCTTATTTCAGAAAATATTTCATCCCAAAGAGACAAAGCCATTTTGGGAAGCCCTCAGATGACCTGGTCTTGTCAGTATTTTCCTTGGCGGGGGAGGGCTGTTGTTGGAGAGGAGAAATGAACTGTTCTAGATCATAGGTGCTCAAGGCAAAGAATACCAGAAAGATAATAGGTGCTTAAAGCAAAGAATACCAGAAAGATAATAGGTGCTCAAGGCAAAGAATACCAGAAAGATGTTTACTTGTGCTTTATTGACTATGAAAAGGCATTTGATTTTGTGGATCATGACAAATTATGGATAACATTGAGAATGGGAATTCCTGAACACTTTATTGTACTCATGAGGAACCTGTACCTTGACCAGGAGGCTGTCTTTCAAATGGAACAAGGGTTTAAAATCAGGAAGGGAGTGCTTCAGGGTTGTATCCTTTTCCCACACTTATTCAGTCTATATGCTGAGCAAATAATCCAGAAGCTGGACTATATGAAGAAAAACATGGCATCAGGATTGGAGGAAGAATCATTAACAACCTGAGATACACTGATGATACAACTTTGCTTGCTGAAAGTGAGAATGACTTGAGGCACTTACTGATGAAGATTGAAGAACACAGTCTGCAGTATGGATTACATCTCAATATAAAGAAGACAAAAATCCTCACAACTGGACCAATAAGCAGCATCACGATAAATGCAGAAAAGATTGAGATTGTCAAAGAATTCACGTTGCTTGGTTCTACAATCGAGGTCAATGGAAGCAGCAGTCAGGACATTAGACGACGTTTAGCACTGGGCAGGTCGGCTGCGAAGGAACTCTTTCAAGTGCTGAGGAGGAAGGATGTCTCTAAGGTGCGCCTGCCACAGGCCATGATATTTCCAATCACCTCGTATGCATGTGAGAGCTGGACAATGAATAAGGAAGACTGAAGAAGAGTTTATGTTTTTGAGTTGTGATGCTGGCAAAGAATGCTGAAGGTACCATGGATTGCCAAAAGAACTAACAGATCTGTCCTGGAAGAAATGTAGCCAAGATGCTCCTTGGAAGTGAGGGTGGCCAGACTTCGTCTCACCTACTTTGGTCCTGTTGTCAGGGGGGACCATTCCCTGGAGAAGGATGTCATGCTTGGTAAGGTGGAGGGTCAACAAAAGAGGGGAAGGCCTTCGATGAGATGGATTGGCACTGTGGCTGCGACAATGGGCTCAAGTATAGCAAGGATCATGGAGCTGGTGCGGAATCAGGTGGTGTTTCGTTCTGCTGTGCATGGGGCTGCTATGAGTTGGAAGCGACTTGAAGGCATCTAACAACAACAACAACAGATAATAGGTAAAGAATGTCAGAATTTAGAAATGGGATCTGGCCACCAAGAAGGCCTTCAGTGATTTCATCTTCTGGTATTTACCTCCTTGTGTGATCTTCTCCCACACTAAATCAGAGTGGTGTAACCAAGAGAATACCGTGGAGTATTGATGTATGATTTCTGATGCCAGGTATTAAGGGCATTGTGTCTTTTACTTTGATGATTGTAATTGCCTGCTCTAAGGGAAGCCAACCAGCTTGTCATGAGGATGCTCAAGCAGACCTTCAGAGAGGCGCACATGGAAACTGAAGCCTCCAGCCAATAGCCAGAACCAATTTGCCAACCATGTGAGGGAGTCACCTTTGAAGAGGATCCTGAGTTCCACTGAAAGCCTTCAGCTAACTGATTATATCCCAGAATCATTTTTGAGTGCAACCTCATGAGAGAACCTGAGCTGAACCACTTAGCCAGGCCACGCCTATATTTCTGACCCAAAGAAATGGTGAGATCATAAATGATTAATGTTGTAGGTTTTGGGGGTGAGTTTGACACAGTCATCATGATCAGAACAGATTTCACAGATTGGAAATCTGAAGCCCAGCAAGAAGTGGCTTACCCAAAATCGACAGAAACACTGAGACTAGGATCCAGACTCCTGGGTCCTAATCTGCGTCTTGGTAATTATTGGTTTGAACCTGGCACCTGGTCCACCTGCCCTCTGGAAGCTGGATTGCATAGAGTCAGGAAAGTTTCACATACCACCTTGCCCTGCCCCCATGGCCCAGCCTCCATTGATCACATTCTGGGACCTCAATCTTAGGTAAGGTCCCTCTGTCAAAGCTCCTAGTGCTATCCTGGGAGTTAGTTAAAGACCTTTTCAACCTAAACTCATTGATTGTAGTCCGTAGAGATATGCTTCATCACTCAGCCCCACAAGAAGCAGAGCTTTATACCAGGATCAACAATCATAGACAGGGAAAGGAATTAACTTTTACTGAGAATCCCCCAAGAGTGGGCTTTAAATACTGTAGTTTCACTGGATCATTGTAACATCTCTGTCAGATATTCATTAATACTTCTATTTTGTAGCTGAGGACTCTGGGCCTCCGAGAAGTCAGGTGGTTTAGCCAAGGTTACACAGGTGATGAATGGTAAAGCCAGGATTCAAATACCTGACCTTTTACAAGGTGCCTCTCAATCTCCTCCTGTTGGTGTGTTCCTTTGAGTGGGGAGGAAATAGGGGAAAGGCTGAACATGGGGGAACGGGAAAGAACAGAAGAAACTGATTTGGGGGGCTGTGCAGAAATAAAAGTAATGAGAGAATAAAGAGTTAGGGAATTTAGAAAAGCAGAAGAGCCTAGAAATAGCAAGATATGGAAGGGCATGGTGGTTTTAGGGAATGAGTAGACATTTGCCATTCTTTCTCACTGCCCAACACCCTTGGAATGTTCTTTCTATGTTGAGAAATTCCTATCTCCTCAAGGAGGAATCCAGAAACTCACATGCAACTCCTCTTGCAGCATGTAGTTCATGCTCAACAATCAGATACCCCAGTGAGGTGAAGACTCATAGCAAGCCTATAGGACAGAGTAGAACTGTCCCATAGAGTTTCCAAGTCTGTGAGTAGGAATCAACTCAACAGCCAAAGGTTTTAGTTTATTGGATATGAAGACATATACATCAATGAAATTTCCCACTAGTGAAGCTGACCAAGAACATTTAGCTTTCACAGGAAGCGCTTCCCAAGGTCCCATGGGTTGTGATTGGTTCCCAGCATTGCATTCTTAGTGTCATTAGTGGTACATGACCCAAAGTAGCAGATAGAGTCTTTATTGAAGCAATTAGATACTCTTCCTGCCTGTGTAGCCTCTAAGACCAAACCTCTAAACCGTGAGTTACCTAATGTCCTTTCATAAATTCCTTTTCTATTAAACTAAAACAAAACAAAACAAAAAAACCCAAACTCACTGCTGTTGAGTCAGATCTGACTCATAGCGACTCCTCCTTGGGTTTCTGAGGCAGTATCACTAAGGAAGTAGATTGCCCAACCTTCCTTCCAAGGAGTGGCTGGAGGGTCTGAACCGTCAGCCTTCTGGTTAGCAGTCAAATGCATTAGGTACTGCGCCACCAGAGCTCCAGAGTATATTCTGTTGAGGGCAGTTTAGAACTCTGATACAGATGCAGAGGTCAAGAGAGTGGAGCCAAGGAGAAATGAAGACAAGGAAGGGATTTGTGGAGAATGGGCACTGAGTCCTATTTCCAGTCATGAGTCAAAACCAACCACAGCATCTTCCTTTTAAATTTTTCTTTCTTCTTTATCTTTCTCCTCCCTCCATCTCACCTCAAATGCTTCCCTCATTTTTCCTCCATCTTCCCTTTGCTCCCTTCCAGGACAGCTGCTTCCCTCTGAACATAGTTTCTCCTTACTTTCTCTTGATTGTGACACAATGATTTTTGTGTTCCTGAAATGACTCCATGTCTATTCTACCTGTTCCCTCCATGCCCCTGGTGGAGCCAGATGCCCAGGCCCTTCTACATCTTTGGTGCCTGCATCCTGCAGCCCAGAGGACTGGAAAATCAATGGCTTATGAATCGGCTGTCTTCACACAGCTGTTTATCATAGGGAAAGCTTTCTCACTGGCACTAGACATCAAGGCAGCTGTGGATAGCAGCTGGCATCTAATGAAAGAGGCTGCAGATTTAAGTGGAAGGAGCACTGAACTGAGAGTCCACACTGATGAGCTGTGTGATTTTAGGCAAGTCATGTTCCATGAACTCTGGACCTCTGTCCTCAAATGTAAAATTGAAGGGGTTGAAATAGATGCTATCTAAGATCCTTTCCAGATTTGACAGGCTTTGGTCCTAATTATTGAGGGGTTTCTTATGAACATATATTCCCTGCCTACTCCACCCCCACTGGAGTGCACTGTCTACCATAGTGCCTTGATTCTAAAGGCATATTTTTTTCCCACAAAATAGTATTTCTGAAATCCAAAAGCATCTTTTAATCAAAATAGACACTTAATGTAGTTTTCCCCAAAATAGCTGTTATTAAATTGTGCTAGGGACATTCAGCACTCACGAAATATCCCTGAGCTCCTGTATAGCTCTCATTTTCCCTTGAAGTTACGTTAAGATGTGTGACTACTTCTGGCCAATGGGCTAAAAAGAGAGGTAGTGTCATTTCCGGGCCCAAATATTTAAGAGCTGGTGCAGGACCCTTAGCATTCTCCTCCTTTGCTTCAGCCACCTGGAACCCACCTATTCCAGAGAGTATATTTATATGACATATGCAGCCTGTATCTCTGAGTCACTGCTTGGAAAAGAACCTCTCTGGAGAGCCAACAGAGCCAGACCAGAATTTACATGAATCAAAAATAAACCTATTAAGTCACTGAAAGTTCAGAGTTTGTTACTGCAACCTTACCAAACTTAGCCTGATTAATACACCATCTGCTCCAGATTACATAGCTACTAGATGGATTAGGATCTCCCACCCCATATTGTACTATGATAGAATGAGAAATGAGCTTTCATTGTGTTAAATGACTGAGATTTCAGGGTTTTGACTGTAATTGTTACAGAACTTATTTTCTCCTTACTATACCTTGGGAGCTCGGGTAACATAGTGCCTAAGGCACTTGACTACTAACCAGAAGGCTGGTGGTTCAAACCCACCAGCCACTCCTCAGAAGGAAGGTTGGGCAATCCTA
>NW_006921646.1:11148107-11149233 GCF_000298275.1 Orycteropus afer afer
GCTACCAGAGCAGATGGTGGTACTAGGGAAACTGGTACTGAAGATGGGCATGGTACCCAACTCTCACATAACACCAATTTCACATAACAACCTGGTCTTTGGAACCTTACCATGTAAGTGAAGAGTGAGGGTAGTAAATTAATCAAGAGTACATATTTTTACCAATGGACCCTTAGAAAAGAGAAAATAGAATAGTGAAAAAATAAAGACAGACACAAATATTATCAGTAAATGTTAGTTTGGGTTCAAGTAATAGCAAACAAAACTATTTGTGTCTAAAACCATGAGGACTTTGTTTACTCAACAAAAAGTCAGATGTAGGCAGCACAAGCATTAGTTAGTAGTTTAATGATGTCATCAAGGACCCAGGCATTTTTCCCTCCTTCATCTATGTGTCCTCAGCTTTCTGTTCTTTATCCTTATTGTCTTATGTTCAAAAGATGACTGCCAAAATTCCAACCATCACATCCTCATATAACTACTTTTAATTCAAGAAGGAAAAGGAAAATAACAAAAAGCACTAAGAGCAAAGTTCAACAGGACAGAAAATAACAAATGCTGGCGAGAATGTGGAGAGATTGGGACTCTAATATACTGCTGGTGGGACTGTAAAATGATATGACCACTGTGGAAATTGGTATGGCGATTCCTTAAAAAGTTGGAAATAGAAATACCATTTGATCCAGAAATCCCATTACTAAGTATATATCCTAAAGAAGCAGGACACAGGACACAAATAGATACAAGTGCACCCATATTCATTGCAGTACTATTCATGATAGCAAAGAGATGGAAACAACATAAATGCCCATCAATGGAGAATGGATAACCAACACTGTGGTTGTACACACAATGGACCACTATGAATCATTAAGAATAATGTAGAATCTGTGAAACACTGCATAAGGTGGATAAACTTGGAGGACATTATGCTGAATGAAATAAATCAATCATAGAAGGACAAATATAGTATTAGTCCACTATTGTAAAAAGTCAAAGAAAGGTTTATACATGGAAGGAAACTTTCTTTGTTGGTTACCAGGGGTGGGAGGGGAGGGGAGGGGGAAGGGAACAGAAAGAATGGAAAATTACTATATATATATGTGTGTGTGTGTGTGTGTGTGTG
>NW_006921646.1:11149333-11152727 GCF_000298275.1 Orycteropus afer afer
TACTATATATATATGTGTGTGTGTGTGTGTGTGTGTGTGTGTTGTTTTTGTTATGTGCCATCGAGTTGGCCCCGACTCATAGAGACTCCTCCTTGGGTTTCTAAGGCAGTATCACTATGGAAGTAGATTGCCCCATCTTCCTTTTGACGAGTGGCTGGTGGGTTTGAATCACCAGCCTTCTGCTTAGCAGTCAAGTGCCTTAGGCACTATGCTACCAGAGCTCCTTACATATATATATATACACACACCAAAGATTATTAGTATATACCAGGGATAGGAGGGAAGGGAAAAAGGAAAGCTTTTTGTGTGTGTGTGTGGAGGGGCATTGAGATTATGTTAGTGGTGGTAGAATATTTTTTGAGAACGATAGCAATAATGATGGCACAACATGAAAAATGTCATCAGTGTCCCTGAGCTGTAAATGGGGAAGTTGATATGTTAGTAAATGTCTTATTGCACATGTTTTCACCACAATAAAAGTAAATAAATAATTCACATTAAAAAAAACAAAAAAAAAAAAAAAAGAAGGGAAGAGGTAAAAAAAAAAAAAGAAGGCTCTGTCCTTGAGTGGTTCTGTCTCATCAGAGTAGTCTTCCCTGGAACCCACAGCAAGCTTCCCCTTCTATTTCATTGTCCAGCACTAAATCATAAAGCTGCCCCTAGACAAAAAGGAATAGGATGCACCCCTTGTCTTTGGGCTCATTAACACATGAGAAAATCATTAGTCTTTTATCAAGAAAGGAGGGTGATGGCCATTGGTTAAGTTTCAATAGTATTTGCCCCTTGTATACATATGTAAGCCACATTGCCAGACATCATCATATTCAATGCACCCACATACACACGTAAATGGTGTGATAATAATTATGACACCATTTTTCTTTCTCTGACAAATCCATCTCCCTGTTTTTCTTCCAGCCCATTCTTCCCACTTAACTGAGGTTTAGAGAGAAAGGGGACTTGTCCCCAAGGTCTCCTGGTGATTGATAACAGAGCTGGCTCTTCAACCAGGCCTCCTGGCTCTTCAATCAGGCCTCCTGGCTCTTCAACCAATGTTGGATCTGTGTCAATATGTCTCATTGTGGGTTCCATGTAACACTTTTCACAAGGTGATTTACAAATTATAAAAAAAATGGCTCAGTAAGTAATTAAATAAGTTAAAGAGATGCTACCTACTTGATCCTCATCTGGTAGTGTAGTGCTTAAGGCACTTGACTGCTAACCAGAAGGTTGGCAGTTCAAACCCACCAGCCATTCCTTGGAAGGAAGGTTGGGCAATCTACTTCCATAGTGATACTGCCTCGGAAACCCAAGGGGGGTCACTATGAGTTGGGTCCAACTTGACGGCACATAACAACAACACTAACATATTAGGCTCTGAGAAGTCCACTAGCAAAGAAACTCATATAAGTTATTACATCCCAAAAATGTACTTAGCCATGGAATTGTCACTTTATGACACCTGTTAACATCTTATGGAACTAGTGTTCTGAAGAACACCATTTGGAAATGCTGCCCTAAACAGAGTGGCTTCTAGTTGTGCCACTCCACCTTGTAATGCAACCACTGTGCTGAGCATATCCATCTGTGGAGACAGGGCTAATTAGTCTGGCATATGCTGCTGTGCTTCCATTGCATTCTGGCACACATTCCACTCAGGTGGTACATTTTTTTCCCTAGTTAATGAAGAGGTTTATTTTTGTGTGCTCATTTAAGAATTGTAATCACTTTTAAGAAAGAATGAGAGTGTGTCATTGAAAAGAATGAGCATGAAGTTGGGAGGTAATGGAGAAATCCACATAGGACTATCTCTGGCTCCCAAAATGCTGGCAAGAGCAGACTGCACATCTCTATCATGCTCCCTGTGCATAAAGCACTGCTGCAGTCATCATCCCATCTGATTCTAAAAGCAACTGAGCAGGGCCCTAACTCCCTCATTGCATGTGGCCAAGGTGGAGTTAGGTCCTTGGAAAGAGACCTAGCCCTGCCAGCCATTGCATATGCAACCTTGGTGAGTCACTTCTCTTGGGTGTGGATTTTCTGTCCATACTGATAAAGACATTGAGACTTGGACTGTTAAAAGGACCTCAGCACAGGGGCAAGGTCTTAAATTGTGGACTGTCTTTCTCCTTCACAATGCTGCCTCTTCAGGAACAATAGAAAACAGAAATGTGTTACCCAAAAATGTGGGCCTGTGCTGGAATGACACAGAGCTAATTCAGTCATATCGAGAGAAGAGAGAAGAGTTTAATCATTTATGCATGAGCAGGGAATGGACAGAGTTTCTGAATACTCCAATAGTCTGCCCACACTTGGTGGGCAAATACAGGGTTAATATTGGTTGAGCTCAAGCTTATGATTATGTATACACGTCCCATTCCCAAGGACTGGGGCTCTTTAAGCCACAATAAAGACAAAAAGAAGTCCCTAAGCTATGACTATGAGGCTTATCTCTTAGCTCTGGAAGGCATCAACACTAGCAACATGTAAACCACCACAGGATGACAAACGGACAGACAAGTTTATCTTCTTTAGTTGTTCCTAACTGCTCACTCTGAGCACACCCATTTCAGGCACTGCCTTAAAATAGAGCCACTCAAAAGCAAAAAGCAGCCCCTGAACCCCAGGCCCACCTACGTTGGCCCTCACCTTAATATAGAGCCACTCCCAAATGAAAAACAGCCCCCGAGCCATTGGCCTGCCTATCTTGGCCCCAGCCTTAAAATAAAGCCACCCCAAAGTGAAAAGTAGCCTCTGAGTCCTGGGCCTGCCTACCTAGGTCCTGGCCTTAATATATAACCACTCCCAGAGTGAGGAAGCAGAGGCAGAGATCTAGGTAAGGCCGGAGACCCAGGCCACACCCCTCCAAACAGTGGGAAAGAGCAGGGATCTATGTAAGGAGGGGCTGGGGAGAGTGGAGAGGTTTTGAACAGCTAAAGGAGACAAACTTGTCTGTCAGTTTGTCCTACTGTGGTGGTGTGTTGCTGTGAGGCTTGAGGCTGTGCCACTGGTGTCTCAAATCCAGTAGGATTGCACATGGTGGACAGATTTCAACAGCTTACAGACTGAGACTGACTAGGAAGAAGGAGGAGGCCATCCACTTCTCAAAGAATTAGCCAGGGAAAACCTTATGAATAGCTGAGAAAATTGTCTGATACATTACTGTGCAACTTTATGAATAGCCCAGAAACATTGTCCGATACAGTGCAGGAGGATCAGCTACTTAGGTTGGAAGGCTCTCAAAACAGGATCAGGAAAGAGCTGCATCATCAGAGTAGAACCAGCCTTAATGATATGGATAAGGTAAAGCTTTCAAGACCTCCATTTGCTGACATGAAATCTGTTCAGCTCTTTTATTTTGTCATTTCTTCCATTTGCTTTAGCTACTCTTCGC
>NW_006921646.1:11166348-11167845 GCF_000298275.1 Orycteropus afer afer
CCGTCTGAGCACACAGATTGCGATCGAACCCCTGTGTGGGCCCAGAAAGTAGGTGGGAGTGGGGACGGGCACAGCCCCGCCCACCAAGCGGGTGCAGGGTGCAGCAACAAGAAGAATGTCGCACCCCTTCAATCCTGTAGGCCCCGATTGTCCTTCAGGACAGATCTTGAAACATCCTTTGTGATGATGAACGCCATGCCATTCCTCTTCAAATTGTCATTCCCGGCATTGTAGACCACATGGTGGTCTGATTTAAAATGGCCAAAACCAGTCCATTTCAGCTCACAAACGCCTAGGATATCAATCTTTATGTGCTCCATTTCATTTTTGACAACTTCCAGTTTTCCTATATTCATGCTTTGTACATTCCATATTCTGATTATTAATGGATGTTTGCAGCAGTATTTCCTCAAATGGAATCAGACCATACATACATTCATGTCTGGCTTCTTTCACTCAAGGGTATGTTCATGAGATTCTTCCATATTGTTGAATGCAGCTGTAAGTCATTAATTCTCACTGTTGTGTAGGATCCCATTGTGTGGATATACCATACATGATTTACCCATTTGACTGCTAACCAGAAGATTGGTTGTTCAAATCCACCAGCCATTCCTCAAAAGGAAGATTGGGTGATCTACTTCCATAGTCTTACTGCCTCAGAAGCCCAAGGAGAGGTTGCTATGAGTCAGAGGTGACTCGATGGCACATAACAACAACAACAACCATTAATAGGTATTTGGGTAGCTTCCAGATTGGAGCTTTTAAAGATAGTGCTGCAATGAACATTCCAGTACTTGTCTTTGGATGTACTGGAATGTCCACTACAATTGGCATAGGGATGCATTTCTGTTGGGTATATTCTACCAAGAAGTAGAAATGACAGATCATAGAGTATGAATTGGTAGGCACTTCCAAACAGTTGCCCAAAGTGGCTTTGCTGATTTACTCTCATCCCAGAAGTACATGAGAGTTCAGTTACTCTACATCTTCCTTAGCACCAGTATTTTCCATCTTTTTTACTTTGTTCATCCTGATGGGTGTGGAATGGCAACACTTTGTGGTTTTCATTTGCATTTTCCTATGTAACTAATGATGTTGAGCACCGTTTCATATTTATTTTCCATTTGGCTATTCTTTTTTTGAGACATGCCCAAGTATTTTATCAGTTTTTCTCATGCATTATCTGCCCTTCCCTTTTCTTATCAATATATTGTGGTAGAACCACAAGCGTCTAGTAACACACCTGCCCACACACATTGAACTCTACTGACAGAAATAATGGATTGTGAAAAGTAAGCCCCATGTAGGCAGAGAAGACTCCCCAGAGATGTTGGAAACAGGGGCTAAAGTCCACTCTGCAGTCCCGGATGTCCCCTTCTTCTTCTCAAGACCAGACTAACAGATGAGAAGCAGAAGACATGCTACATTCATACAGTATATAAATGTCAATTCCACACTATGTTCCAAATACAGTGAACAAAACAAGACAGACCA
>NW_006921646.1:11168210-11172126 GCF_000298275.1 Orycteropus afer afer
TGGGTTTGAACTGCCAGCGTTCTTGTTAGCAGTCAAATACCTTAGGCACTATGTCACCAGAGCTCCCTATTCCTTGAAAGGCTTGTTAAAATCCAGATTGCTGAGCCCTTCTCCAGCATTTCTGATTCAATATGTCTGAGGAAGAGACTGAGACTTCCCAATTCTAACAAGTCCCCAGGTGATGCTGATTCTGCACCTATTTGAGCCATTTGCCTCACAGTAACCCCATGGAGTTCTTGTTATGTAGTCAGATGCTATCAAGTCAATTTTGACTGATAGTGACCCCATGTGACAAGGGAGAACTGCCCCACAGGATTTTCTAGGATGTTGTCTTTATGGGAGTAGAGTGCCAGGTCCCTTTCCCACAGAGTCATTGGGTAGGTTTGAACCCCCAGTCTTTCAGTTAGCAGCCAAGAGCTTAATGGTTTGCTGTATGGGGTCAGAAAAACCAAAAGTAAACCCACTCCTATCGAGTCTATTCCAACTCATAGCAACCCTATTAGGACAGAGTAAAACTTCCCCCACAGGGTTTCCAAGGTTGTAAATCTTTACGGAAACAGGAGGAACTGTTATTATCTCAGTTGTATAGTGTGGACACTGAGACACAGACAGGCTAAACAATACTCATGCTTATGGCCACACAGCTAATAATCACTGGAACTGGTATTAGAACCATAGCAGGAAGACTCCAGTGTTTGTAATCTCAACTATTTAACTACAGCACACTACACCCAAGAAGCCTGTTTTTAAAAGCCCTCATAAAAAGTCTAGCTAAACTACAGAAAAAAAGAGTCAGGTATAGCCTGTAGCTTGTTTCCCATTAGATAAATCTGTCCTTTGAGGGTTCTTGGAGGGATGTTTATCTGCTCTCATCCTGCAGAGAGGAGCCAGCTATTATGATGGGTGGGTAAGCAGTGAAGGACAGTGATATACGTGGGGCTTTGCTGTTTAAAGACCCATATTTGAATCCCAATTCCAGTCCTTACTACCTTCGAGACTTTGGGCAAGTCCTTAAGGTATCTGAGCTTCAATTTCTTTGTTATTGTTAAAAGAAAGATAAATGAAGTTATTTAAAACCCCAACTTACTCCAGCTGCTTTATCCTCCAAGCTGAAAGAACATAATTCCCCTGCAGGCAAGACTCTTCAAGAGACTTTCTTAATGGGCCACATTGGGTATGAAAGGAGAGGCCTTTGGGAAGGGGGAGAGAGAAAGAGAACAGGAATAAGAAGCTAGAGACAGAAGAAGGGTGTCTGGGAGAAGCAAGCACGCACAATGCCAAAAAAAAAAAAAAAAAAAGGTCCAGAGCTGAGGGCTTTTCATGAAGCTGATGGACATTGAGACTAGTCAGAGGCATTTTAAGAAAATGAATGTGTAAAATCTAATTTTAAATAATTAGCTTTTTGATGGCATGACGCCATCACCTCCTTGGTTCCCCCAATACCTCAAAATTCTGCTATTTATATCATCATGTGTTCCTGGTTCGTAGCAGAGTAAGTGAAAACCAAACCAGTTGCTCAATCGATTCTGACTTGTGGCACCCCATGTGTTACAGACTAGTACTGCTCCATAGAGTTGTCTTGATTATAATCTTTACTATGTCCCAGGTACTTTGCGCACCATGTGTATTAAGCCAGTAGATATCAAACTTTAACTATATTTACATCCCTGGGAGGACTGGATTACCAGGCATTTCTTTCATGGTGTCACTGGGTGAGCTCAAATGGCCAACTTTCTCCTTGGATTTCCAAGGCAGTATCTATATGGAAGCAGATTGCCCAATCTTCATTCTGAGGAGTGGCTGGTGGGTTTGAACCACCAGCCTTCTGGTTAGCAGTCAAATGCCTTAGGCACTACACCAACAGAGCTCCTACCCTTATATTGTTTGTTGTTGTTGTTGTTATGTGCCATCAAGTCAGACCTGACTCAGTGACCACTCCTTGGGTTTCCAAGGTGGTATCACTACGGAAGTAGATTGCCCAATCTTCCTTCCAAGGAGTGGCTTGCAAAAATGGTGTAGTGGTGGTGTCTGACCTCCTCTAACTTCACAAAGGGGCAGAAGGATCAAGATCAATATCAAAAGCCCAAAGCTGATTCCTATGATGTGGAGGTCAGACATGCCACCATCTGTTTTGCTTATCTCCAGTGCTGCTCTGACAAAAACTTACCACAAATGGGAGGGCTTGAAGAAACAGGAGTTTATTCTCTTACAGTTTTAGAGGCTTTAAGTCCAAGTTCAAAGTGCTAGGCTCTAGGGGCTGGGGGAAAGTCCCTCAACCTTGAGCTTCAGCTCTGCTTCCTGCTTCCGGCCCACTGAAGTTAGAGGCTTTACTCAGACAGCTCAGCTGCTGAGACTGACAACCCCAACCAAGGTTGACAAGTAAAAAGGAACAGTCTGATATTACCAAACTACACGGCAGACCATTAATTCAAGTCTATTGAAAGTCTCAAGGTTGGCAGAGCATGGCAGGCTGCTGAACAACAACACAGCTACATACAGGGTTCAAACATGCCATAAGCTAGATACCATTCCCCATGGCTTCTCCTTATACACAGGAAGCAGACCACAGCCCTAGGCAGCTACTCAGCTGCTCATAGTAGACTCCATCATGGGTTTGATTACCAGTCTCATCATGGGAAATACTACATCCAGCTGCCCAGCCAGTCAACCAGGCCCAGCCAAGTTGACACACAAACTTAACTACCATAACACCCTCCAAATTTTCATCAATTCTGACATCAGCCATCCTTTCCATGGCACTCTCTACTTCTCTGCTAGGTTTGACAATACTTTGCAATGGCCACCCAGAACTCACAGACAATACTCATGATTAAGGGTCTTATTAGGGAAGTAATAGGCTACAATTCAGGATCAGGAATGTTCAGGATACAGTTCTTCTATCAGGACAGCCTCCCCTCAGCCATACCTGAAGGCAGGCCTCTCTCTGGCCTCTACCTCTCAACCCTGTGGCCTCTGCTATACTTGGGCACGTGTTAAAAAGTTCTTTTAGCTCTGATGATAGGTCCCCAGAGAGGCACCCCTCTCCACCAGCAAGCCTCCTGCCTGAAGGTGCTCAGCTTTCTTGCTCTGTGGGCCAGGAAGCCCACTACTCTGTCTCATGCTGGTCTCTTGGTTCTACTGCCTTTCCTCTACCATTTCTCTTCTGCTGCTTCTCACCATCTCTGGTGTCACAGGTTTCTGTCTCCTGAATTGAGGAAGTTCAGCACAGGGATCTCAAGTCCAAAGGATATGCTTTACTCCTGGCTCTTTTTTCTTGACAGTAGTAGTGAGATTCCCCTTTCTGCCTCCATGATGGCTCATTTTAAGCCTAGCTGTATGGCAAAACTGACTAATCCCCAAGTTAGTATTCCATACACCTTATTTGCATGGTCCTACCCCCACAAGCTCGACGGCAAATAACAACAACAACAACAACACCCCCACAAGCATGCCATGCACCTTATTTACATTATTGGTAAGCTCTCTAATTCCCTTGGTAGGCCATAAACATCTCACATTTGCATGGTCTCATCTAGTCATTTGGTAGGAGTTACAAAGAGTATGGCCAGAAGGGCAATGTAAGTAATGCACTGCAGAACAGTAGTGGAGTGTAAACATTTTTCTCCACCCAGGGACCTAAGAAGGGATGAAGTTACATGTAAAGACAATGAGGGATGCACACAGACCCCCATGAAATTGATCTGCCATGATGAAAAGAAAACACATAATGTTTTAAAAATCAGTCTTTTTGCCTCAGGCTAGGGTTCCCTGAGAGTAAGATCCTAGTCAAAGGGCCCTTCCTGCTTTGGACCTGACCTAGATTGTTATGGAGAGGATGGTGATTCTTGACTGAGGTGCAGGGGATGGACATGCTAGATGATCTTGAGCTTTCCTTCCCTGCCCCAGGTCTTTCTTT
>NW_006921646.1:11174691-11176768 GCF_000298275.1 Orycteropus afer afer
TGTGAGACCTCCTGCTTTGTTTTTCTTCTTCCATAGTGCTTTGCTTACCCGAGGTCTCTTTCCTTTCCATATAAAGTTAGTGATTGGTTTTTCCATATCCTTAAAGAATGTTGATGGGATCTGGATTGGGATTGCATTGAATGTATAGATTGCTTTGGGTAGAATTGACTTTTTCACAATGTTCAATCTTCTTATCCACGAGCATGGGATGTTCTTCCATTTATGTAGCTCTCTTATGGTTTCTTGAAATAGTTTTTTATAGTTTTCTTTGTAGAGGACTTTTGTGCCCAGGTCTTTCTTAACCCAGCATCTGGGCTGGAAAAGCTGAGTGTGCTGGTAGAGTGGAATGTCTTGGAGGTTTTTTATATCTGTGCCACTAAGCCCAGATAGTAGATATCAGAAAGTTTCTCTTTATAGATGTATTCCAGCTAAGAAATAAAGAATTCAACTAATGAATAAAGAAAGAATAAATGTGTGAAATAACATCATCTTGAAACCCATATGAATTAATGGATGAGAGCCTTACTCATTGGGCTGCTAACATTACAAAAAGAGAGACCACGAGGTATTTTATACATTTTGATAGGAGACTACGACAACCTTCATGAGATTGTCTTGCGAAAGAAAGAAGAGAAGAACTAGAAAGAAAGGAATGGAGGGAGGGATAAAGGGATAAAGACAGAGGAGGGATGGAGAGGGAGAAAGAAAAAGGGAGAGTGAGGAAGAAGCAAAGAAAGAGAGAGAGACCAGAAACCTGATCTGTTCAAGTCTGTGGATCTGATTTTGAATTTGTAGGAAATACAGAGGACAGTGGAAAATGTTAAGGAGTACCATGGGGATGTGTTCTAGGTTGCTCTAGAGAAGAAAAACCATTGAGGCCAGAACCTAAAACCAGGTATGGGGCTACACACTCAGGAATAACACCAAAGTGATGTTGCAAAATTGGTCCAATGAAGATACCTCTATTTCCAGGCTAGCCCTAAACTTCAAGCTTGCTCCATTGATGTCAACTGCTCACTGGCCATCAAATTAACAGCATAGCTACTATTGTCCCCAGGAATCTTAGAACAGTCTCTGGGGCAGGTGTGCCCAGCTGGCAAATCCTAAACTCAAGCTTCAAAAGACATTAGGAAAGTGAGAATCCATTTCCATAATGGGAGGTGGGCTCTGCCACCCACTGAAACCTCAACACAGAGAGAAATCCTCAGACACAGGGAGAGAGGGAAGTGCTGCCCACCACAAAAGACGAGTGTCACTTCATATGCGTGATCTTGCCTTCTTGTGTTTAAATCTTGCAAAAACACCATGAGAAAGCTATGTCACCTGCATCTGTCAGAACTGGTATCTGAGGGTCAGAAATATTACCTAAAGAAACAGAGCTAGTCAACAGCAGAAAGCCCAGGATTAGAATTTAGGGCTGTCCAAGTCCAGAGTCCAGCTCCTAACCATAACTCTCTAAGCCACCTGTCTGTAGCATTACCAGACAGGAAGGAGCCTATTTAAGACAGACAACATGCTGCAGGAGAGAAAGAGAGCAAGATAGAGAGAGAAAGTGAGCACTGAGCATATGCGTGTGTCTGTCTGAGGGTAAAAAAGAGCTCTGGTGGCACAGTACATAAAACATTTGGCTGCTAACAGGAAAGTTGGTGCTTCAAACCCACCAGCTGCTCTGTGGGAGAAAGATGAGGCAATATACTTCTGTAAAGATGTGCAGCCTTGGAAGCCCTGTGGGGGGGTACTATAAGTTAGAATCAACTTGATGGCTGTGGGTTTCATTTGATTTGGGGGTGATTTGAGGGTAGGGAGTGAATTAGGGATCTCTCTCTGACTTTGTCCATTTTGTGTATCAGAATCTTGACCAAAACAGTTTAATAGTCATGCCCTATCTACCACTGAGGACCTCTGGTGATACAGTAATTAAGGCATTGGGCTACTAACCAAAAGGTCAGTGGTTTGAAACCACCAACCACTCCATAGTAGAAAGATAAGCCAGTCTGCTTCTGTAAAGATTATAGCTTTGGAAACCCTATGGAGCATGGAGCAGTTTTACTCTATCCTATAGTTTTGCTGGGAGTCA
>NW_006921646.1:11176868-11218271 GCF_000298275.1 Orycteropus afer afer
TACCCATTCTCCACCACCCGTTAATCCATGTCCCATACTGTGGTGGTTTGCGTGTTGCTATGATGCTGGAAGCAATGCCATCAGTCTTTCAAATACCATGGTGGCTCATTCATGGCGAACAGATTTCAGTGAAGCTTCCAGAATGACACAGACTAGGACAAAAGGCTAATGATCTATTTCTGAAAATTAGCCAATGAAACCTTATAGATCACAAAACACTGTCTGATTCACTTGTTTTTGCACATCAACAGGAGAAATCAACTGCTGGAGGAAGACATCATGTCTGGTGAAGCAGATGGCCAGAGAGGGCAAGAGAGACCCTTGGTGAGATGGATTGGTACAATAGCTACAATGATGGACTTGAACATGCTGACAATTACGATGATGATGTAGGCCTGGGCAATGTGTCATTCTGCTGTAAATAACTCACAACCTGTGATATGCAGATGATGCAAACTTGCTTGCTTAAAAAGACTTGAAGCACTTACTAATAAAGATTAAAGACTACAGCCTGCAGTATGGATTACACCTCAGAAAACAATAATCTTCACAACCGGGCCAATAAGTAATATCATGGTAAATGGAGAAAAGATTGAGGTTGTCAGAGATTTCATTTTACTTGGATCCACAATCAACACCCATGGAAGTAGCATCGAAGAAATCAGATGGCATATTTCATCAGGCAAATGTGCTGTAAAAAACTTTCAAGTGTTAAGGAGCAAAGATGTCACTTTGAAGACTTAAGTACTCCTAACCCAAGCTATGGTATTGTCGATTGCCTCATATGGATGAGAAAGCTGGATAATGAATAAGGAAGACCCGAAAATTGATGCCTTTGAATTGTGGTGTTGGTGAAGAATACTGAAAATACCATGGCCTACCAGAAGAATGAAAAAATCTGTCCTGGATGAAATGCAGCTGGAATGTTCCCTAGAATTGGGAATGGTCAGACTTCATCTTACCTTCTTTGGTCATGTTGTCAGAAGGGACCATTCCCTAGAGAAGTATATCACGCTCAGTAAAGTAGAGGGTCAATGAAAAAGGAGAAGACCCTCAAAGAGATGGAGTGACACAGTGCCTGCAACAATGGGCTCAAGCATAATAGGGACTGATTGTGAGGATGGCACAGGACCAGGCAGTGTTTTGTTCCATTGTACGTAGGGTCGCTATAAGTCAAAGCCAATTTGATGGCACCTAACAACAAATTGTAAATAAGGTCATGATGAGCTGGAATCAAGTTTATGGTAGCTATCTATATCTATCCATTTCAGATATACGTCTACAACAATAAAGGAGATCTCTAACTCAAGATTATAATGTTGACCAAAAGGACCTGTAAGAAATCTGAATTCTAAATATTTCATAACCAGTTTGTGACTGTCTTTGAGCAGTTGTACACTATTAAACATGCTGAACTGATGCACACTCTCTAAACAGCAGCCCCAATGGTGTGCAACTGGCATAGATCTATAGACACCACAAAATTGAAAGGTAATGTGAGAGCTCCTGAAATGAGTCCCACTGGGTAAACTTCATGTTCGTCTTGTTTACCACCATATCCCCTGCGCTGCCAGTGTCTGGTATATAGCTGGTACTCAACAACTACCAGGAGCTCTGGTAGTGTAGTGCCTAAGGCACTTACTTGACTGCTAACCAGAAGGCTGGCAGTTCAAACCCACCAGCCACTCCTCGGAAGGAAGATTAAGCAGTCTACTTCCACAGTGATACTGCCTCAGAAACCCAAGGAGGGGTCCCTATGAGTCTGGTCCAACTCGAGGGCATATAACAACAACAACTATTTGCTGATTGAATGAATGAGTGGATGAGTGAGTGAATGAATGAAATGGCCTCTTCACTTATGAATTCATAATAACTTTACCCAGCCAGCATGGGCCCTCACCCAGCTGATCTCCACATGGCCCTACTGAAGCTGTGATGTTCATCTCTTGTTAAGAAAAGCAAGGAACATTTGTTTCCACATCGCCACCTCTGCTTATTCATTTGCTTAAAGAGCTCTTTCAGAGTGTGACTTCTGCCCCTATTATTTTTGACAGGAGGGCTGTGAGTCCCTCCAACAGGCCCTGCAAAATCTGGGCAGGAGGTAGGTAGCAGAGCTTTTTGTACCTGGAGGGGAATCTCAGGGTCTGTACCCTGGGGAGCAGGGATAGGAGACAGGGAGAAGCTGGACCGCTGGTGGAGCAGAGCAGCTGTCCTCCAGCCAGGACTCAAAGAACTGCGAAGCCCAAGAGATAACAGAACTAGGCAGCATACACATACAAACCCATTGCCATAGAGTGAATTCTGACTCGTAGCAGCCCTAAAAGACAAAGTAGAACTGCCCCCATGGGGTTTCCAAAGCTGTATATAATCATAAAAGAAGCAGACTGCCACATCTTTCTCCTGTAGAGCAGCTGGTGGGTTCTAACTGTTCACCTTCCGGTTAGCAGCCAAGCACTTAACCACTGTGCCACTAGGGCAGTATACTAAGCTGTGATTGTTTTCCTGACTGTATATTGCACACAAAGCAGCCAAAGTGCCTAAAAGGCTAATAGTATGTTTGATGCTCAGATGACCCACTACAGACCCATGATCTCAACTCCAGGCTTAGTCATCTACTGGAGATTATCTGCTCACTGCATTCCAAAGGTTTAGCAGTGTTTTTCCTGTTGCCCAGACATCTCCACCCTGAGCCTTAAGACTTAGGTTTATGCATCTGGCTACAGCTGGAGCATTGGCATTCAGTGCATGGCAACAGAGGCTATGCACAAACCAACAGAGCTTGCAATCCCCTGCACTGGAGGAAGCCTCATAAAAAGGAAAGAAGTGAGTTTCCAGCCTCTGAGCCACGTCTCTGTGCTCAGTGCTGCTCTGAAGGAGCCTGAACACACTGGCATCACCCCCCTCCACCTGCTCTTTCTCTTATTATTCTCTCTCTTCTCTCCACCAGTCCAAGCCTTCTCTGGCAGGTGAGAAGGGAAAACTACATCACAGACAGGCAAACTGAATGAAAAGGGGAGAGGTTGGGCTGCGAGGAGAGGCTGACAACTTGCTGTTGCTGCTTATAGCAACTGGGGGTGTTGCTTTCTCCTGGGCAGTTTTATTTGCTCCCCTTTCAGCCCTCCTATATGTCTGCCTCCAGGGGGTCCTAAGGAGGGAAAGTAGTCAGGGACAAAGAGCCAGAACCCTGGCTCTGTGATCAGTGGCAAACTACCTAACTTCTTTATCTTAAGCCTTGGTTTCTTTTATCTGGAAAATGGGGATAATAGTCCACTACCTGTCTGTCAGTTTGTTGTACTCTGGTGACTTCCATTTCATTTTACTTGAATCCACAATCAAAATTCACGGAACCAGCATTCAAGAAATCAGATGACATACTGCCTGGCAGCAAATCTGCTGCAAAAGACCTCTTTGAAGTGTTGAAAAACAGAGATGTCACTTTGAAGACTGAGGTGCACCTAACCCAAGCCATGGTATTTTCAATTGCCTCATATGCATTTGAAAGTTGGACAATGAATAAGGAAGACTGAAGAAGAATTGATGCCTTTGAATTGTGGTGTTGGCAAAGAATACTGAAAATACCACGAACTGCAAGAAGAATGAACTAATGCATCCTGGAAAAAGTGCAGCTGGAATGTTCCTTAGTAGCCAGAATGGCCAGACTTCGTCTCATCTACTTTAGTCATGTGGTCAGAAGGGACCATTCCCTGGAGAAGGATATCATGCTTGGTAAAGTGGAGGGTCAGCGAGAAAGGGGAAGATCCTTCAATGAGATGGATTGACACAGTGGGTGCAATGACGTGCTCAAGCAGAGCAGAGATTGTGAGGATGGCACAGGACTGGGCAGTGTTTCATTCTCTTGTACATAGGGCCACTATGAGTTGGATAGAATCAACAGCACCTAATAATCACAACAACATAATGCTAGGAGCTATGCTATTGGTATTTCAAATACTAGCAAGGTCATCCATAGTGGACAGATTTCAGCAGAGTTTTCAGACTAAGACAGACAAGGAAGAAAAACTTGGCAATCTACTTCTGATAATTAGCCAATGAAAACCTTATGGACCACAGAATATTGCCGAGGACTACTTACTTTGGACTTGTCATCAGGAGGGACTGATTGCTACAGAAGGATGGATAACATGTTTGATGAAGTGGAGGGCCAGTGAAGGTGAGGGAACCCTTCAGTGAGATGGACTGACACAATGGCTGCAACAATGGACTCAAACATACCAACAATCATGAAGATGCCACAATGCCAGGCATCGTTTCATTCAGTTATACATGAGGTTGCCATGAATTGGAGCCGACACAATGGCAACAGACAACAATCATACTTACTTCAGAGTGTTTCAATGAACCTTCTGATTCTCATCACAGGGCTGTATTAAGGGATGGGCATGTGTTCTTCCACACGAGCAGACCTCTGGCTGAGCGAGTGCCTGAAGAACAGCACTAGATTCAAAACCTCCTCTAACTTGATTCCCAGGGAGCCATGAATGCTGTGGCTGGAGCTACCACAGACCTTGGTTCTCTTGCACTATCCTGTTGAAATTTGCATCCCCATGCCCCTGAGCTTCATGCTTACTTAATGGTGGGGGACAATAAACAAGCAAATGTGTACTCTCTCAGGTAGAGACAAGTGCCATGTTGTTGTTGTTAGCTGCCAGCACATCAGCCCATCGACCTCATAGAGACCCCATGCACATTGCGATGAAATGCTGGCTGGACCTGCACCAACCTGATGGTCAGCTATGGATCAGACAGTGCTGATCCACAGAGATTTTGTTGGCTGATTTTTGGAAGTAGATTGCCAGGCCTTTCTTCCTAGGCTGTCTTAGGAAGCTTTGCTGAAACCTGTTCAGTATCATAGCAACATGCAAGCTTCCACTGACAGTGCGTGAGGTGCCTTGGCCAGGAGTTGAACCTTGGTCTTTCACATAGAAGGCAAGGCAAGAATTCTACCACTAAACTATCAATGTGTCTTGGTAAAAAGTGTGCAGTTAGATGAAGGGTAATGGGAATAGAGGGTTGTGGGTAGGTGTTATTTTAAATAGGTTTGTTATGGATGGCCACTTTGAGGAGGTGACATTTAAGCAGAGACTTGAAGAAGATGAAAAAGCCAGCTAGGTACTACACATCTGGATAAAACCACTTCAGATAGAGGGACAGTGAGTATAAGGACTTGGCTGCTAACTGAAAATTCAACTGTTTGAAGCCACTAGTCACTCCATGAGAGAAAAAAAGTGTCAGTGTGCTTCTGTCAAGATTTACAGCCATGGAAACCCTAATGGAGCAGTGCTACTCTGTCCTACAGGGTCACTATGAGTCAGAGCCAACTCAATGGTAATGGGTTTGATTTGGAAGAAGGGAATAACAAGAAGGCAGAGTGGAGCAGTGGAGGTAGTGGGGGAGGATGAGGAGATGAGGGTGGATTGGTGTTGAGGGACCAAATTGTAATGTAACTTCCAGAAAGATTCTTCCAGGCATTTTGCATATATTAGCTCATTTAATTCTCACCAAAACACTCTGAGGCAAGTAAAATTATTATCTCTATTTTCCAGAAGAGAAAACCAAGAGATGCTAAGTAATTCCCACACATTGCAGAGCCAGGGTTCAAACAATCCATCTATAGCCTGCACAGCTAACTACTACATTGCCCATAGCAGAAAATCATCAACTTAAAGAGTTGGACAGACCCACATTCTACAATATGGGAGCTATGTGACCCTTGACCATGAATTCACCTCTGTGTACCTCTGCTTCCTCACAGTTCCTCAGAAGGTTAGAGTGGAGCATGAAGCAGAAAACATGCATAATGGGCTAATGCTTGCTCTGTGGATCATTCGTTCCCATCCAGTCCCCTCTTCCAAGCAGATGGAGGCAGACTCCACAAGCCAGGGGTTAGGAGGGACAGTCTGAAAAGTGGCAGTTCAGCTACAGAAACTGTGGGAGGGCGAGAAGGTGAGACCCTGAACCAAGATGCTACTCCTTGATAGGATGTGACTGCTGAGAGGGGTGGGTGACAGAGGGCATGGGGCCATGGCTCTTCTTTTTGAGAGGCTTAGCTCTGAAAGGAAGGAAACCAACAGATAAGAAGAAGCCAGAGCTGGGTCAAGTGAAAGATTTTCAAATGAAAAGAGAGTTGAACCAGCAGAGAAGGAGAGACAGTGATAGGGAAGGTGAGGGAAGGTGATAGGAGGATGGGTGCACACCAGGACAGTGTCTGCAACAATGAGGTGTGACCCATGGTTTGCTGTCCACACCCTAGCTGCAGATGCCCTCACTGTTTGCATAGCTCGGCACTGCATGTCATTATTTGCAGAGCTTGGAGCTGTTTGCAAAGCTTGTCACTGCCTGTATCACCATTTGGAGAGCCTAGCACTGTTTGTCATTTGCAGGGTTTGGTTTTATTTGCAGAACTCAAGATTGTTGGGAGAGGCTAGCACTGTTTGTGTCACTGTTTGCAGTATTTGTCACTGTCTCTGTCTCTGTGGATGTCCACAGAGTCTGTCACTGTCACAGGCATAGTCTGCAGCACCCATCACTGCCTGAGTCCTTGTTTGCAGAGCCTGTCATGGTTGCAGTTATTGTGTCTGCAGAGTTGTCACTTCCATGGTGTGCAGTGCCCATCACTGCCTGGGTCCTTGTTTGCAGAGCCTGTTATGGTAGCAGTTACCATGTTTGCAGAGCTGTCACTTCCCTGGTATGCAACACCCATCACTGCCTGGGTTCCTATTTGTAGAGCCATCATGATTGGAGTTCTGATGTCTGCACTGTACATGCCCTGGATGCAGAGGCAATCACTCTGTGCTACTTTTAGCTGAACTCTATCTCCATTGGTATCACTTTCTATGTCATGGTTTGGAGAACCCATCACAGTCTGTGTCTCTGTTTGCAGAGCCTCTCCCTGTCTGCGATACAATATCAGAACATAGTACTATGGACAAATATTCTTCATAGGTAGTCACAACCTTACCTAAAGCCCATCTTTGATCTCTGGCAACTGCTGCTCCCCCTAACCTAGACAAACACCCATCCTGGGCTCCTCCCCCAAGCCCTCTGACCACTTTTGACTACTGGTCTTGGGAGTCACCTAAGAACAAACACCCTACCTCTGTTCTCTGCCCCATCCTTCAGGCCCTTCAAACTGCTACTTGGAGCTTGAGTCCACTTCTATGTCCAAGTCCCCATAGAATGGTGATGGCTTTGGACTAGAAGATCCAGCAATCTGCAAAGGAGCCAGGGTTGGCAGGAAATAAAAATGATACAGAAACAGAGGCACCATCAAAAAAGATGAAAGGGTTTTGTCTCTTCACCTGACGGGACTTGAAGGCTGTCATTGGGAGGGAGATTGCTCCATATGGCAGAGGGTGTTATTAATTAAGGGTGAGGTGCTGTGAGTGCCAGCAGCTGGTGCAAGTGATAAAGTGGAATCATGCAGCGAGTCCCCAGTGGTGATGGAGATAAGGGGCTCCCATCACATGCACCAGGCTGTCTGCATTCAGGGCTAGGGAAGGGGGCAGGGTACTTTGGAAGGGAAAGATTGGGCAGAAAGCATTTGTGAGTGAAGCTCTGCCTCCTTCAGACTCCAGTGCCTTGCAGCACCTTGAATTTCAATCCCTGGTGGACAAGCCAAAATACCCATCATGCCACTGCTCATTTCTTATAGAGAGAAATACAGAAAATGAGAGCGTGAGTTCAAGGGGAGAAATCGAAAGGAATGGTTAAAAAAAAGGTTAAAAAAAATTTAAAGCATAAGAAACCCACAGAGTATTGGAAAAAGATGGAAAGAAAGAAAATTCTCATTGAAAGCCAGAGAAATGTGTGTGCTGATGATCAAAAGGACTGGAAAGTAGGAAAAAAAAAAAAAGAAAGAAAAGAAAGACTCTGCATGGCTAACTAGCAGAGAAAAGGAGGTCATGGAAAGGGAACAGCATCACTTAAAGGTATATAATCTATATAATATGTTTACATTTGATTATTAATTAATTATCACAAGACAAGGAAAGAATGTACAGTAGGATAGATGCAAAGTTGAAATGAAATGTTGAGGAAAAGAATCAGAGAACGCTCTTGTGAGGAACTCCAAAGCTAGTAATAAGAGGGCTTTAAATACTTCAAAGTCAGGAAGTCAGGTGAAGAATAAAAGGGATCACCCCATGATCACAGTGCAAAGGTGCATGTGGGATGAAAAGGGGATGGCTGACGGCTTGGCAGAATCTGTGCCAAGAAGATGGGCCAGAGGTCTCTGCTCTCAAGCAGCCTTTTGATGGTGAGCCGTTGAAGGCACGAGATCAAATATTAATGATGATGAAGATGGTAACTCTTTACGTGTGCACACTTTATGGTCTACAATCTTTTTTCACTTGCAGCATTTCATTCAATCCTCACATCAGTCTCGAGGATAGATAACAAAGGAAATTTTAGTAGCCCCATTTCATAGATGATATGGAGGTCAACACAGCTTAGGAAGTGAGCACTTTCAGCTAACTGATGTCAGTGCTGGACCGTGACTCTAAGACCAAAAGTCTTTGTGCAATAAATATAATGTGTTTTAGTTATCTATTGCTGCTGTAACAGAAATACCACAAGGGGATGGATTTAACCAATAGAAATCCATTCCATCATAGTTTAGAAGGCTATACATCTGAATTCAGAGCACTGGCTCTAGGGGAAGGCTTTCTCACTGTGTGTCTCTTGGTCCTAGGAGGATCCCAGCACAAGGACCTTGAGTCCAAAAATGCACTCTGCTTCCAGCTTGTCTTTCTTGGTGGTGGTAGCTCCCTCCCTCTCTGCTTGATTCTCTCTCCTTTTATCTCTTGTAAGATAAAAGGTGTTACAGGCCACATCCCAAGGAAATTCCCCTTGCATCTGATTAGGGCTGTGATGCAATTAATGATGTTGCATCCCACCCTAATCCTTTTACAACTGTTCAGCTTGTCACATCAGATCACATCACAGGGAATCATTACATAACTGCTACATTATATCATTCATAACTGCCAAACCACTGAGAATCATGGCCCAGCCATGACACATATTTTGGAGGGGACACAATTCAATCCATGACACCAAGCTGTGGTGGTTTGGTTTTTCTCAGAAGTAAACCTTGAGGGTATGAATGCAAGTAGTTTATTAGAGAGGTGAAGAAACCACTAGGGGAGAAGGAAAGTGTGACAGGGAAGGGAAGGAACCAGTATAGGGTGCATCATTACTCTGATCAATACTATAGTAACTGGGGACTGACTACAGCATAGAACCCGAGTTATCCTTCCCGAGGGATGAGGGTTTGGAGTATTTATCCACCAGTTTTGCACAGTCATAGTGTAAGGACTTCCAGGGGTGTGAATTGTCTGGTACTTCTGTCCTGTCTCAACGAACTCTGCAGGTGGAGAGACCCCCCAGGCAGGGTTGTGTTATTGTTGTTGCAGGTGCCGTTGAGTCGGCTCTGACTCATAATGGCCCTTTGCACAACAGAACGAAACACTGTCTGGTCCTGCACCGTCTCACAATCCTTGCTATGCTTGAGCCTATGGTTGCAGCCACTGAGTCAATCATCTCATTGAGGGTTGTCCTCTTTTTCACTGACCCTCTGCTTTAACAAGCATGATATCCTTCTCCAGGGAAGTCCCTTCTGACAAAATGATCAAAATGGATGAGACATAGTCTGTTCATTCTTGCTTCCAAGGAGCATCCCAACTGCACTTCTTCCAGGACAGATGTGTTTGTTCTCCTGGCAGACCATGGTATTCTCAGTATTCACAATTCAAAGGCATTAATTCGTCTTCAGTCTCTTCCTCATTCATTGTCCAGCTTTCACACATATATAAGGTAGCTGAAACTACCATGGCTTGGATTAGGCACACCTAAGTCTTCAAAGCTTTTTGGTTAACACTTTAAAGAGGTCTTTTGCAGCAGATTTGCCCAGTGCAATATAATGTCTGATTTCTTGACTGCTGCTTCCATAGGTCTTTATTGTGAGTTCAAGTAAAATGAAATCCCTGACAACTTCAATCTTTTCTCCATTGATTGTAATCTGCTTATTGGTCCGGTTGTGGGGATTTTTGTTTTCCTTATGTTGCAATGTCATCCATACTAAAGACTATAGTCTTTGATCTTCATCAGTAAGTGTTTCAAGTCTTCTTCATTTTCACCAAGCAAGGTAACACTTTCATGTCGCAGGGTGTTTATGAGTCTTCCTCCTATCCTGATGCCATGTTCTTCTTCATATAGTAGAGTATCCCAGATTGAATAAGTATAGTGAAAGGCTACAACCCTGACATTCACCCTTCCTGACTTTAAACCATGCGTTATCCATTTGTTCTATTCAAACAACTGCCTCTTCATCTCTGTACAGGTTCCTCATAAGCACAGTAAGTATTCTGGAATTCCAATTCTTCACAATGTTATCCATAATTTGTTATGATCCACATGGTTGAATGCTTTTGCATAGTCAATAAAACACAGGTAACTAAATTCTTTGCTTTCAGGCAAGATCTATCTGAAAACAACAATGACGTCCCCCTTCTACATCCTCTTCTGAATCCAGCAAGGGTCTAGGCACTGATATTTGGCATTTAATACAGCATGAGGCTGAGGAACTATGGCTGGTTACCAACAGCATGCTGCCCCCATTTTTAATTTCATTCAGAAATTGATGTAAATAGACTATCAGGAGCTGTTGGAATCCACCTGAACATGCTGCATGAATGGAAGAAATGAAACTTTAAAACTGATGTCCAGGATAGGGTACTTGTTGTCACAAATGGTTACTGTGTTTGTAAATTAGCCAAACACTCTTGTACCTGAGAATTGGATTCTTGAAATAGGTATTTCTTGTAAGACACCTTGGAAGAAAGGCATAACAAACTACTTCCAAAAAATCAGCCATTGAAAACTCTATGGAGCACAGTTCTACTCTAACACACATGGGGGTTGCTATGAGTTGGAGTCAACTCAGTGTCAACTGGTCTGGTGAGACAGACATTATTGCTATCCTATAAGAGGTATATTATTAAGGTCATATTTTGCAATGTAAAACTTGGGTTCTGGGTAATTAAATAACTTGCCCAAGGTCCCAAAGCTGTTAAGTGGGGAGTTGGATTTGAACTCTGTACTCCTAACTCCAAAATCAATACCAACTTTTCCTATACTTCACAAAGATGGTCCTTTTAAACCTGAAAAGGTAAATTTTTACCTTTGGAAAACCCCTTCCCTTATCCTCTCCTAACCTCCACCCACTGGAGGAGAAAAAGAGGGTTAAAATTCATTTTAGCTTACTTCTTGGGAGACAGATTCTCATGGAAATAAGAAGGAAATGTGGGGCCTGTCCTGTAGCCGTGAGAGTGACCTTACTGACACGTGTCAGAGATAGGGCTATGACCTAGGGAACTGTGGGGCTGCAATAGAGTAGCGATTCTGATGGTCCAGGTGCATGTGCTGGGGTGGAGGGATCTGGTGAGCATAAGCACCAACATGCCCTAGGGGTTGGAGCTAACCCATAGAGAGACCCAGATGGAAAGAAGGTTTGGAATCTGGAGTCCTATGGGCAGAGGGGTGAAAGGATCAGAGTGCCCTGGGGCTGAGAAGATGTTCAGGGCCTCACAGTCTCACATGTGTTTCAAACAAAGATGTGGTGAAAACCTTCTGAAATTGTTCACTATAGGTTACTAAGAAAGCACAAGGAAGCCCGTGCTTGCCTTGCTGATTGGGTAATCTGTTCCTTCTCCCACCAGCAGCAGCTGGCTGCTGCACCTCTGGTCCTCCATCCTGTGAAGTTCCTTCTGCCTTGCTTGCCTTGAATTCCTCTTTTTTCAGAGCAGCAAGCCTAGGGCTTAGAGGCAGTAATTGGAATCTTTTGTTCCACACAGTCCCTGCAGCACTCCTGGGGTTGCAAAGCTACTTTCTGCTGCCAGGCACACAGGGTTTAGCCTTTTTCACATGTTTGAAATTTTACCATCAAAAAGGGGGGTGTGGGGAAAGATAAGAGGAGAGATGGAGACAGGCGATAGAGACAAAGACCTAAAGGAGATAGGGAAGGAAAGAGTAAGGAAGGTCAGAACACTTCCAGAGGTAGATACAGGCAGATGTCCAGATGGAAAAAAATGAAGTGGAAAACAAAGACACTTAAGAATAACAGCCTGAGCAGCAGCTAGAGGCCCGAAGAGCAAGATGGATGGAGAGATCGGAGCTGGAGCCTGAGAGATGGGAAAGATGGAGTCTGAGATAACCATAACCAGAGAAGAGAGAAATGCAGAAAGGGGGCAGGAGGGCACCCAAGCAAACTGGGGAGAGAAAATGGAAGAGGTGGGGATGTGAGCAAAGTACTCTCTCCGCAGTTTCCAGAGTCCTAGGGTACCAGCACACTTATCGGCCAGGGATGTTAATTACACACTTATTTAACAATCCTAAATGCTTGCTTATTCCCTAAAAGCACCTCCCTGCTCTACTCAGTAAGGGAAGAAGCAGAGTCTTCTGCTGGGATCACAGACAAGAGTGAAGCACAGTGGTCCTTAGGAGGAGTGTCATAGATTGAATTGTGTCCACCCAAGATATGACCAACCACTCCTTGGAAGGAAGGTTGGCCAATCTACTTACATAGTGATACCACCTCGGAAACCCAAGGAGGGGTCGCTATAAGTTCGGTCCGACTTGATGGCACATAACAACAACAACAAAGATATATGTCAACTTGGCTGTGCCATGATTCTCAGTGGCTTGGAAGTTATGTAATGATGTAATTTGGCAGTTGTGTAATGATGTCATCTTCCACCATGATGTGATCTGCCAATCAGTTGTAAGGGGATTAGGGTAGAATGTACCATTCTTACTCACATCACTGCCCAGATCTAATGTGAGGGGATTTTCTCTGGGGTGTGCCCTATATCACCTTTTATATCTTATAAGAGATAAAAGGAGATAGAAGCAATCAGATAAAGAGAGACCTGACTACCACCAAGAAAGAAGAACCAGGAGTTGAAGATTGATGCCAAGACACTCCAAAGAGTTCTCCAAGGGACACTAGGCCCATAGGTGTTGAAATGAGGCAAGAACTGGACCTGAATTTGGACTTCTAGCTTCCTAAACTGTGAGAGAATAAACTTCTGTTAAAGTCACCTATTTGCAGTATTTCAATTGTGGCAGCACTAAATAACTAAGCCTAAGGCACTTGACTGCTAACCAGAAGTCTGGCGGTTCAAACCCACCAGCCACTCCTCGGAAGGAAGGTTGGGCATTCTACTTCCGTAGTGATATCACCTCGGAAACCCAAGGAGGGGTTGCTATGAGTTTGATCCGACTCGATGACGTGTAACAACAACAACAGAAAGCTAAGACAAAGGATCACTGCCCCTCTTGGACCAGGACCCAGAAGAGAAGTTGACCAGCTCAGCTGAGGAGAGTGAGTGGAGAAACCAGAGAGAGAGAGGACCCTATGCAGGGAATCTCAGAGGAGGAGGGAATGGGAGTCTTAAGAGATGAGGGACTCCTCAGGATCCCTTTACCTTGTAACAGAGAATAATCCCATTCTACTCCTTCTATTTTGAGATGAGACAGTCCCCTCCCCCACCACCCATTGCAGCCTTTCAAATTTGCTATTCACCACAACCAACTGTCTCAGGGCCTATTCCTTTTGCTGAACCCTTTAACAAGCCCTGGTTTCAAAGCCAGATCCAGTCAGGAGGAAAATGGATTCTCCTTTTCAAGGGCCTTATAAAATCTGAGCTCTGGTGGCACAGTGGATAAGCCATTTGGCTGCTAACTGGAAGGTCAGCAGTTCAAATCCACCAGCTGCTCCATAGAAGGAAGAGGAGGCAATCTACTTCCATAAAGATTTACAGCCTTGGAAACCCAATGGGGACACTATGAGTTGGAATAGACTCAATGGCAGTGGGTTTATACAAACTGAAGAGTCGCTGGGTGGTACAAACAATTGAGAGATCGGCTGCTAACCAAACAGTTGAATGTTTAAGTTCACCCAGAGGCACCTTGGAAGAAAAATCTGACGAACTGCTTCAGAAAAATCAGCCATTGAAAACCCTACGGAGCTTAGTTCTGCTTTGACACACATGGGTTGCCATGAGTCAGAGTCAACTTGACAACAACAGGGTTTTGTTTTTTGGTTTAAATAAAAGCAGAATGCAACTTCTTTCTGGTTGATGACACACATCCCTTTAGTCCACCTCAACTCTGTGTTAAGTCACCGTGCTTCCCCAGACCCTCCATCTAAGATCTGTGTTCAGACCATGCTTTCAAGTTGGGTGGGAGAGGCCAGCTTCAAAGTTGTAATCCAGGGGCTCTAACCATTGCTGTTTGCTCTCCCTTTGAAAAAGGTAATGCGCAGTTCCCCCATTTCCCTCAGCTTCTTCTCTGCCCAGGTTGCCCAGGAAACTCCATGTCTATAACCTCTTCCTTACTCCCCAGCCAGCCTGCCAACCACTGCTCAAGTGGAAAAGGAGGCTGGAGTAAAGTTACATGGCAGGTGACAAAGAGATGAGGAGGCTATTCAGAAAAATCTTTTGCCCGGGTCAAGGGATCTCTTAAAAGCCCTTGAGACCTCTAGTGAGGTTGGCTTTCAGCAGACTGAGGTTTACCAGCCCTACGTCTTCCATAGCCCCAGACTTCAACAGCTCTTCTGAGATTCTGGTGTGGTCTCGGCGCTTTTCAGGAGATGCTTCGTGCACAGGCTTTCTGAGAGCTCTCCTCTCCTGCCACACCCTTGTGCCCCCTTTGCAGCCTCACCCAGACACTTGCCTCCCAGGATCACACACTAGGCCTGCACGTGTGGATGCCAACCACAGGGGCAGGAGTCCATGAGCACGTGGATATATGCCAAGCCCACACACGCATATGCATGCGTGCTGCAGACAGAAATGTCCACAAAAGGAGCATTAAACCCACAGGCCTCCAAAGAGGCAGACAGTCCAGTGCTCCATAAATTAAATATGCACAAACATACCCATGGCAAGTCACCAGGCTCCCTGCTCTGCCCAAGGCAAGGGTGTTAGAATGCGCAGCCTCTGCACAGCTAAGGCACTTTTGATTTGACAAATGAATTACATTTCTTGCACATTAAAGAAAAAGCTTTGAAGTTTCAAAGCCTCAGACCAGGTAGTAGTGACCTCCCTGGGGGGTGGGGCAGTGGGTCAAGTTTTTCTCTCCCTTCTTCTGTCGCTGCAAGACTCTCCTCTTCCCTGAGGCCTTGAAGGGTGTTAAAAATCATGATCATGAGATGGAGACAAGGTCAGTGGGTTCCATGAGCCATGCTGCCTGGCCAGTGGGAGAGGCTGTCCAGCGGTCTCAATGCAGGCACTCTTACCATCCTCCAGGGGGAAGCCCCTGGTGTCTGCCCAAGGGTGCGACTCATCAGTGCAACATCATGCCATCAAGCCTGTGTTGGAGTCTTCCCATTTCCCTTTTAGACACCTCCTCATTCTTTTCTCTAAAACCCCAAAAACCAGCTGTTGTGCATTACTTCCAATTCATGGTGACCACATGGATGTCGGAATAGAACTGTGCTCCACAGAAATTTCAATGGCTGTGACCTTTTGGAAATAGATCACTAGACCTTTTTCCTGAAGCATCTCTAGATGGGCTCAAATGGCCAACCTCTTGGTTAGTAGCCAAGTATGTGTTAACTGCTTGCACCACCCAAACCACCCACGGACTCTGTACTAAGCTAACTCCCTCATATATTAATGATGTGGCCTTGCCCATCTTCATGGGACATCCCTGCAGTTAAGAAAAGGCTTTAGAACCTCACCAACTAGCTTCCTGAGAAAGGAGCTCTGGGATAGGAGAGGCTTCCCAGAAGTATCCTACTTTCCTGAGAGGTAAGCTGGGCCAGAGAGTGGAGGGTGGAGACCCGGGGGTTCAGGACAAGCTGTTCCTCCACCCAGATAGCCCCCTTCTTCCCCTGAAAGTTAATGATCCTCTTTATAGACCAGCTCTTCTGAACAGTTACAGCTAGGGCTCAAGCCCAATTCTGTCTCTAGCTCAGAGTGTTCTTCAGGCAGAGTGTTCCTCAGAACTACCTGTTGGCCTCCCAGATACTTCCCCAGCCTCTCCTTCCACTCCAGGACCCCTGCCAGTCCCTACCTAAAAGCCTTCCACATTGTTCTTAAATGCAGCTAAATCTTTTGAAATGGGCAATATTCTGCAAAGGTCATCACAACATTCAGAGCAGTCTGCTGCCTGGAGACCCCTGGAAGGCACTGAAGGCAGCCCAGGTTGGGGGAGGGTGGCTGATGAGGAAGAGCTTCTAGCCTGCAGACAGAACTCTCCTCTGGTCCCTGGGCAGACCTACCTGAGTCATCTCTCATGTTCATCAGACGAATATTGTACACACACACAACCGTGGGTTGTCAGAATTGAGAAGAACCTCAGAGATCAGCCAAACCCTTGGTTTCACAGATGAGAAGATTGAAGCTCAGAGAGGTGAAATAATTTGTCTGAGGATACACAGCCAGTTAGGAGCAGAGCTGGGTCCTGGACTCAGGCCTCCTTATTCCCATCCCCAAAAAACCACTGCCATTGAGTTGATTATGACTCATGGAAACCCCCATTGAGTTTCCAAGGCTGTAAATTTTTATTGAAGTAGACTGCCTCATCTTCCTCCTGCAAAACAGCTGATGCGTTTGAACTGTCAATCTTTGGGTTAGCAGCCAAATGCCCTCGCCATTGTGCCACCAGAGCTACTTCATTTTCAACCCAGTGTTCTTTAAATGCTAACATCCAAACACAGCAAGACTTCCCTTTTAACATTGAAAGGTGATTATTTATAAATACTTAGCCCTTGTGTCCAGGCTGAAACTTCTGCTTGAAATGACCTCTCTCCTACATCCTCCTCAGCATTTCTTTCTCTGGCAAACTTCTATTCATACTCCAAAGCACAGTGGAGGTATCACTTCCTCCCTGCTTCTCCTCTCCACCTCTATCCCCAAATTTCTACAGATTGAATTGCTCCTTTCCTGGGTCTTCATATATACTCTCTTGGGCAACCCATATTAACTACCTATGTATAAGCTTTTCCCCCTATGTCATGGTCCAAAGTGGGGATCACATCAGAGCCCAGCAGAGTGTCTGGCCCAAATAACATTACTCATTGAATATCAGTTGTCCATATCAGTAGATGTGTGGAAGAGAGGGATAGTTTGAGAATGGTGCTTTGGACTCAAGGTCAAGTTTCTTGAAATATGGCTCAGGCTCAGGAGGGTGAGCCCTTGTGTATTGGGCTCTCTCTCCAGGCTCATTAGCATCTGTGAGGACCTCAAGTGCCACCTACTCCCACTAGCATAGGAAAGATCCAGGGAAGAAGGCATGTACCAGGTAACCTAAGAGGGTACCACTTTATTGTCTTCTGCTGGGACAGAATTCAGACAGAAGCAGTCCCTGGTCTGAGCCCCTGGACACTGGCCTGACCTGGCTGGCTCTGGGAGGTGGGGCAGGCCTGTTTCTCTCCCCTTTCTTTCCCCAGCATTGTCAATAATGACTTGCACACCCTGAGTAGGTGTTAAGATGGTTCCTTCACTTTGACAACAGGTGTGGCCCAGCTTGGTCTGGAAACCTGGGTCAAAAATTAGGTTTGAGGTTGGGGTTTAAGATAAGATTTGAGTGAGATTTGAGCTAAGTGAGTGATATCAGGTTAGGGTTAGATTTTAGAGACTGGCTACATTCCTAGGGAGCCCCTAGCCCCGTGAAGAAACCACTCCTGCCTTCAGGGAGCTCCCAGTCTGATGGAAAAATGGAAGATTCAGAGAAAATGAACAAAAATGTGGACATTAGGGCCCTCTGAGTATCTAGACCTAAGATATGACTAGAGAAGAATGAGTAGGGGAGGGAAGCCCCTGGAGGAGAAGCAGAGAGCACTAAGAGAGAGAGCAGGAGGCTATGTGATACAGTGGCCTAAAGCTGCCTGTGAGCCTCCATGTCTGTGCTGAGTGATGTGTGAGTGTGTGTGTGTGTGTGTGTTTAGCAGGAATGGGAGAGGTGGAATGGAAATGGGACAGGACATTCAGAGATGAACAACTAATTTCTTGTTAATGGTTGGTCGCTGGGCAACCCAGCTTCTCTCTGCCTATTGCCCTGCAAATTGGACTGAAAAACTTTTAGTGTTAAAATGCCTCCTATGGAAATTCAGTTCTAGGAGAGGCTGGCACCCTGTCAGTACCCTGCCCAACCTTGCCCTGCCCTGCTGGGTAACGGAGCAGAGCGCAGTTCACAAAGAACCAAAGCCACAGGTACAGGGCACACACAGCCTGCCATACACTCTCACCGACTTAGTCTCTCCTCCATGAGCAGTCTCACACACACACACACACACACATACACACATACATAACATGTATGTCTATGCAAGCATATGTACACTTGCATAAAAGTGCACTAATCTTTAACTGACACATATCCAATACTACAGGTATGTTTCATTTTATTATGCTTTACTTTATTGTAAGGAGCTCTGGTGGTATATTGGTTAAAGCATTCAGCTGCTAACCAAAAAAGGTTGGCAGTTTGAACCTACCAGCTGCTCCACGGGAGAAAGATAAGGCAGTCTGCTTCTGTCAAGATTTGCAGCCTTGGAAACCCAATGGGGATCAACTCAATGGCAGTGAGTTTTTTTGGTTTTGCTTTATTGTGCTTCACAGACAGTGCTTTTTTATACAAATTGAAAGTTTGTGGCAACCCTGTGTCAGCAGCTCTGTTAGTGACATTTTTCCAACAGCATGTGCTCACTTTGTGTCTCTGTGTCACAATTTGGTAATTCTCACAATAGTTTAAACTTCTTCATAGTGCTACTATACATCAATATATTACAATATAGCATAAATATACTTTTATATGCGTTGGGAAGCCAAAAACTTTGTGTGACTTGCTTTATTGTGATATTTGCTTTATTGTGGTCATCTGGAACCAAATCCATAATATCTCCCAGCTATGCATCTAGTAATTATCATCTGCTACTGTATTTTAGTCCTACCATGTGGTAAGCATTTGGCCAAGAGTTTTGCATGTATGTACCTCTGTATGCACTTAGACGCTAACCAAAAGGTTGACAGTTCAAACCTACTCAGTGGCTCCTGGGAGAAAGACCTGGTGATTTGCTTCCATAAAGACTACAGCCAAGATACAACATAATACATAAAAAATCTTGTTCCACAACGTACTTTGGTGAGTAGCGACTGGAGTCTTAAAAGCTTTCAAACGGCCATCTAAGATGCAGTTAATGGTCTCTTCTCGTCTCAAGTGAAGAAGAGTGAAAAAAATCAAGGGCATTTGGAAACAATTACTCCAGGTATATGATGGACTTCAAGACCAGAAGAACTAGACGGTACCCAGCTACCAATGCCAACCACTTGGGAAGGGATCAAAACTGGAGATCCTGGATAGAATGGGAGGAAAAACATGGAACAAAATTAAAAAACACAATAATGACCAGAATTACTGGTCGGATGGAATCTGATAGGACCCCCAAGACTATGGCCTTGAGATACACTTTGGACCTGGGATAGGACTCACTCCCAAGGACTGGCTCTCAATCCAACAGTAGAAAAATTTACATGTAGAACACCCAATACAGGGCAATGCAACACACCTACTCTGCAGGGATACACCCCTTGGAGCAACTGGCCATGGGGCACCAGAGGGACAGTATTCACATGGAGGAAAAGCTGGACAGCCAGGAGGGCATAGTTAAGAAGGCCACAGGGAGGGGGAGGTCACAGGGAAAGGAAGGGAGGAGACTGGGTTATAGGGTTGGGGATGATAATCGGGGCAGGAAACCTAATATACATGAACTGTTGAATGTAAAATAAATTCTGCTCTGTAAATTTGCACCCAAAGCACAATAAAAAGAAAAAAAAGACTACAGCCAAGAAAACCCTATGGGGCAATTCTACTCAGCTATGTGGGATCACTATGAATCAAAATCAGCTTGATGGCACACAACAGCAACATTAAATCTTCCCTGTGACCTTATTATAATAGATAATAGTTGTTTTGGTTCTCTCCAGTGGCATAGTGCCTAAGGCACTTGACTGCTAATCAGAAGGCTGGCAGTTCAAACTCACCAGCCACTCCTCAGAGGGAAGGTTGGACAATCTACTTCCGTAGTGATATTGCCTCAGAAACCCAAGGAGGGGTCCCTATGAGTCGGGGCTGACTCAACGGCACATAACAACAACAACAACAGTACCACTCTAACAGAAAATACAATTGAGTGGTCTTAAAGAACAGGAGTTCATTCTCTTGCAGTTTTGGAGGCTAGAAGTCTGAGTTCAAAGTGCTAAATTCTAGGGTATAAGTAAAAGCCCTTTGACCTTGGGCTTCAGCTCTGCCTCTTGATCCCGGCCCACTGGAGCTGGAGGCGTCTCTTCCCTCAGGCAGCTGGTGACTGCTGAAGCTCACAAACCCAAGTTCAACAAGTAAAATGGCACAGTCCCCAAATTATCCAACCACATGGCAGGCCACTAATTTAAGTCCACCAACAATCCCAAGATGGGCAGACAACATGGCGAGCTGCTGAATGATGACTGCTGAATGACAGGATTCAAGCCTGCCAAAAGCTAGAGATTTCTCTCAATGCTTCTCCTCATAGGAAGCAAGCAGAACCACATCCCTGAGGCAGCTAATCAGCTGCTGCAGTAGATTCAACCATGGAGCTGATTACCAGTCTCATCTTGGGAAATAACTACATCCAGCTGCCTAGCCACTGAAAACCAGGCCAAACCAAGCTGACACACAACTTAACTACCACAATAGTTAAATGATAATATCATCCACATTTTGTGAAAGAAACAAGAACATACTGAAAATGAGGAAGTTCAGCTGCATAAGCTGTGAGGTCCTTTCCATTCCTTGCAGTTCTGGCTGCACGGCCCTGGTTTTGAGAAGCTTATCATTCATTACCCAAGATTCTCTCTCCCTGCCTCACTGCTCTTTACTTGGGTCTCTGTGACGTTCCTCAAACACCCCAAGTAAGTCCTGTGTCAGCACTGTGCCCTCTGCTGAGATTGCTGTTCCTGCAGATACCACAGTGCCTCTAGTGGAGACTGGTGGAAGTCCTGAGACTATGGTCCTTGTTGTTGTTGTTATGTGCCATCAAGTCGGTCCCGACTCATAGCGACCCCTCCTTGGATTGCTGAGGCAGTATCACTATGAAAGTAGATTGCCCAACCTTCCTTCTGAGGAGTGGCTGGTGGGTTTGAACCTCCAGCCTTCTGGTTAGCAGCCAAGTGCCTTAGGCACTATGCTACCAGAGGTCGTTAGACACCCTTCAAACCTACAACTGAAACTACTCCCAGAGACCACCTTTTAGCCAAACAACAGACAGACCTAGAAAGTAAACAGTAACACGCTCAGGGAACATGTTCCTCGGAACATTCAACAATACAAGACCAAAGGGCAGCATTTGACAAAAGCAAAATTCAAAAGGCAGAAAGGGGAAGGAAAGCTGGCCCAACGGAAATGGGGAACCCAGAGTAGAAGTGGGGAGAGTGCTGACATATTGAGGGGATTGTAACCACTGTTACAAAACAATCTATGCATAAATTGTTGAATGGAAAATGAATTTGCTCTGTAAACCTTCACCTAAGCCACAATAAAACAAACCACAACAAAACAGCACTTATTAGGCATTTTAATAAATAAATGATTGAGTGAATGAACATGTGTGCAGGTAAGTGCACATATCTTCACACACATGCATATACATATACACACACTCAACTTGCACACATTATACACACTTCTGGACACTAAGTGTATCCCAGCACCCTGGAAGCTCTCAGAATTGCACAAGCTCAAAAGGCAATTCCAGAACTTGTTCTTAGCAGGCACCAGTCTGTATAACATAGCACATGGGTATGGCAGTAAAACTTAATGTTCAAATCACATAATAAAATATTTTTATTTACATGTCTTTTATATTCCTTACATAATAAAAGTAACAGTATTTTCATGAATGCTTTTCTTATTCCATGTGTAGCTCCCTCCTACTTCTCCTGGGTCTAAAGGAGGCTTCATTAGCAACACTCAAGGGAAACACTGAAAGGTACAAGGATGGATAATTCACTCTGGACCAGTGACCAATTAGAGGCCATGTAGCCAAAGGCATCCCTCAGGGACCATCCCCACCTCCCCCTTGTTGGGTAGGAGCTTGGGAAGAGAAGCAAAAAGAATGGAACACAATGTGTCCACAGCACGTAACTCAACTCCATTTCCCCCTCCCTTTCTCATTTATGCCCCATAATACATTCATTAGTTCATATTTGCTAGTAGTAAAAAGAACTAGGTCAAAAGGGGAGAGTTTCTTATAGGTACAACTTTTCTGCTTCATGAGTAAATATTGGTATTGTGTTAAGGAAAGAAATAATTTATCTGTTTCGAATGCTTCTTAACAGCTGCTAAACTTTATCATTTATTAATAGACTAATAATTCATTGGACTTAAAAATTAAATGTAGAGCCACTAATGGATTAAATTTAAATAATTAAGCCTAGTATGTAAGTGGAGAGGGACTGCTGTGGAGAACTGTGTTCTGCGAACTGCTCTCTGTGTGTAACAAGCATACTGTGTAGGGCCAGGCTCCTAGGCATACACCTGTACTTGTACGCTCATGCGTTGAGAAATGGGCAGCACTTGGCACAGCAAGCAGAGGTTAGGTAAAGTGACTCTAGACCTCATGGATTATCTCTTGTCTTTCCCTCATTCAGGGATGTTTGCATACCTGGCTACCACAATCCAGGGAAGCCCAGAGAAGCCTATGAACAGTGTGAGAGAGAGAGAAGGATACAAACCATCTTTATATGGATCACATTCAATCCTCCTTGGGGGCATCCAACTTTCCCACCCTTGGACACTGACCAGTTGTCATTAAGACAGCTCCAACATATGACGACCCAAGGTGTGTCAGAATAGAACTGGGCTCCATTGGGTTTTCAATGGCTGGTTTTTCAGATGATCACTAGGATTTTCTTCCAAGGTGCTTCTGAGTAGGCTTGAACCTCCAACTTTCTGGTTAGCAGTCGCACATGTTAACTGTTTGCACCACCAAGGGACTCCCCTTAGACATTACTCTCTGGGAGTTAGCATACTGACTTATTCTAGTTGATCTTTTTGAACTTGACCTTTCTCTGCTAGATCTGTGGAGCCAGCCTCCTTCATAAAGAGTTTCAGAGCAGCCCCAGCCATTCCGTTCCCAGTTCCAGATAGCAGAATCTCTCACACTTCAATGTACACATGAATTACCTGGGCCCAAACCTACTGGTGTCAAGTCAGGTCTGACTCATAGTGACCCCTCCTTGGGTTTTTGAGGTGTTATCACTACAGAAGTAGATTGCCCAACCTTCCTTGCAGGGAGTGGCTGGTGGGTTTGAACCACCAGCCTTCTGGTTAGCAGTCAGATGCCTTAGGCACTATGCCACCACAGCCTGGGAGTCATATTAAAATGCAGATTCCAATTAACAAGGCCATGGTGGGCCCAGGAGTCTGCATTTCTAACAAGTCAATGATGTTAGAAATGGTTCTGGGCCTCACTTTGAGTAGTGATTTGGTTACCTAGTACCACTCTGACAAGAATATACCACAAATGGGATGGTTTGAAGAAACAAGAGTTTGTCCTCTTACAGTTTGGAGGCTTTAAGTCCAAGTTCAAAGTGCCAGGCTCTAGGGGCTGAGTGAAAGCCCCTCAACCTTGGGCTTCAGCTCTGCCTCCTGCTCCCAACCCACTGAAGCTTGAGCCTTTTCTTCACTCAGACAGCTGCTGGCTGCTGAGGCTGACAAGCCCAAGATTGACAAATAAAAAGGCACAGTCCCAATGTTACCAAACCAGATGGCAGGCCATTAATTCAAGTCCATTGGAAGTCCCAAGATCAGCAGAGCATGGTGGGCTGCTGAGCAACAACATAGCTACATGCAGGGTTCAAGGGTGCCATAAGCTAGTGACCATTCCCAAAGCTGCTGCTTATATATGGGAAGCAGACTGCATCTCTAAAGCAGCTACTCAACTGCTTGTGGTAGATCCCACCATGGAGGTGATTGCCATTCTCATGATGGGGAATAACTACCACCAGATGTCCAGCCACTCAACCAGGCCCAGCCAAGTTAACTACCACAAGCAGCAAGGCCTTATGTTCCATGATCTCAGGTCCTCCTGATGCTCTCAGTTTCTACCAATAAAATCCCATTGCTAACTATTGGTCTCTCCCCAACCAGAAGAGAGAAGAGTGAAGCAAATCAAAGACACAGGAAATAATTAGTCCAAAGGACTAAGGAACATAGAACTCCAGCCTCCATGACCCAGAGACTAGAAGAACTAGAGGGTACCTGGCTATCACTGCTGACTGTTCTGAAAGAGATCACAATAAGAGGCCCCAGATATAGTGGGGGGAAATGTCAAACAAATATCAGAACCATAAAAAAGATCAGGCTTACTGATTTGATGAAGACTGGTGGAATCCCCAAGATTATGGCCCTTAGAGATGCTTCAAGCTAAGAGCTGAACTTTACCCCCGTGACTCAACTGGCACCCAAATGATAGTTGGACCTATACTCACTGCCGTCAAGTCAGATCTGACTCATAGTGACCCCTCTTTGAGTTTCCGAGGCAGTATCACTACAGAAGTAGATTACTTGATCTTCCTTCTGAGGAGTGGCTGGACCTATAAGGGGATCAGTAATATCATGAGGGTATGCAGTCATTAGAACAAGCAAGCATATGAGATCAAGACAACAGCATTTGCCCAGGGATAGAGCTAGGAAGGTGGAAGGAAATAGGAAGAAAGAACAAAGAGAAGGGGTGTGTGCAGGGAGGAAATGGGAAAAAGGCTGTTATTAATGTGGCGGTTGTAGTAAATGTCACAAAACAGAATGTGTATGGATTATTGAATGGAAAATCAATTTGCTCTGTAAACTCTCACTCAAATCACAGTGAAAAATAAATAATAATAATAATAAACAATTGTTGAGTCATTTTCAAAGCCTGGCAACCCCGTGTGTGTCAGAGTAGAACTGGGTTCCATAGGGGTTTCAGTGGCTAATTTTTCAGAACTAGATTGCCAGCCCTTCTTCTACAATGCCTCTGAGTAGATTCAAACCTTCAACTTTTTGGTTAGCAGCCAAGGATGTTAACCCAGGGACTCCTTTCTATTCATTTTATTGTTGTTAATAGTTGCCGTGAAGTTGATTTAATAACCACTTTCTTTCCTTGATGGCTCCAATTCCACAGTCATATTCTCCAGTCCAGACCCTAATGCAGCTCCAGCCATTAGGGATGGAGTTCAGCCAGCTGGTTGAGGGTTGGAGCATTCATATCTCTCAATTTTTACCGAATGCCAGACTCTCGGTGGTGGTGGTGGGGGGTGGTTGCTGAATGCAGAGCAGGGTAAGGTGGGTGTGTTCCCACAACGGGGCTCACAGCTCTCAGGGGAGAAGCCACGAACCAGTTCCACTGTGCTACCTGTTATGGAAGGAGGGGCCTAGGAATTTGTGGTAGGGACATTTATCCTGACCCAGAGGTTCAAAGACTTCTCCAATGGAAAAAAACCTCTAGATGGAGACTCAAGGAGATGTGCTGGTGTTGGCCAGAGGAAGTGGAGTGGAAAGAGAGAAGGAGAATTTTAGCAGCAAGAACAACTTGTGCAAAGCCCAGAGTGGAGAGGTGGCTATCTGCTTTCCAGTAACACCTGCTTCTGGAGCCAATCCTGAGCACCACCCCTCCAATCAGGTGTGAAGTGGCTCCTTCCTTTGAGCCTCTAATGCTTTCCTTCTCTCTTTCTTATAGCAGTTACATTCCTCCCCTTTCATGTAGTAACCACATGGGAATTTGTTTAATTATGTCTGTTGGCCAATACGTTCCTGAGACAGGAGTAAGAGCTGCGTGCCCATAGCTTCATGACTTTGACAAATGTGGATAAACCCTACCTGTCTTAGTTATCTAGTGCTGCTATAACAGAAGTACCACAAATGAGTGGCTTTAACAAACAGAAATTTATTCTCTTATGCTTTAAATAACAATGCAATGTACTGCCTTCGAGTGGGATCCTACTCATAGCGACCCTCCTTGGGTTTCTGAGGCAGTATCACTGTGGAAGTAGATTGCCCAACCTTCCTTCCAAGGAGTGGCTGGTGGGTTTGAACCGTAAGTCTTCTGGTTAGCAGTCAAGTGCCTTAGGCACTACACCACCAGAGCTCCTACTCTAGGAAGTCTGAATTAATTCAGGGTGCTGGCTCTAAAGGAACGCTCTCTCTGCCTGCTCTGGGGAAAGGTCCTTCTCTTAGCTTCTCTAGCATTCTTTGCATTCCTTAGAGAGCTACCCGTGGCAGCTGTCGTTCTCCCTATTAATGCTTGCTTCAGTGTGTCTAATCTGTTCCTTTCATATCTCAAAAGTGATTGGTTGAAGGCACAACCAACACCCAACACCAATATGGTCTCATTAACATGACAAAGAAAACTCTATCCCCAAATGGGATTATACCCATAGATATAGGGGTTGGGGTTCCAACATGTATTTGGCGGGACACAATTCTATCCATAATATCACATCACAAAGATGTCATCAGATGACTTAGCAGTTTCAGGGAGTCTCTGGGTGGGGCAAGCAACCAACACGCTTAGCTTCTAACCAAAAGGTTGGCAGTTTGAGTTACCCAGAAGTGCCTTGGAAGAAAGGCCCAGAAATCTACTTCCAAAGAAATCAGCCATTGAAAACCTTGTGCAGCAGAGTTCTACTCTGACACTCATAGTGTCACCAGGAGTCAAAACTGACTTGATGACAACTGGTTTGAGCATCATGCTAGGTATCCAGCAGAGGCTCAGTAAATAGTTACAGAATATTTGTTGTTGTTCAGTTTCATCAAGTTGGCTCCAACTCATAGTGACCCGATGTACAACAGAATGAAACACTTCCTGGTCCTGCACAAGCTTTACAATCCTTGCTATACCTGAGCCTATCATCACTGTGTCAATCCATCTCGTTGAGGACTTTCCTCTTTTTCGCTGACCCTTCACATTACCAAGCATGATATCTACAGGGAATGCTCCCTTCTGACAACATGACCAAAGTAGGTGAGATGAAATCTGGCCATTCTCGCTTCCAAGGAGCATTCTGGCTGCACTTCTTCCAGGACAGATTGTTAGTGCTTCTGGCAGTCCATGGTACTTTCAGGATTCTTTGCCAACACAACTCAGAAGCATCAACTCTTCCTCTGTCTCCCAAGTGCACTGTCCAGCTTTCACATCTATATGAGGCTATTGAAAATACCATGGCTTTCGTTAGGCACACCTTAGTCTTCAAAGAGACATCTTTGCTCTTCAGCACTTTAAAGAGGTCTTCTGCAGCAGATTTGCCCAGTGCAACCTGTCATCTGATTTCTTGACTGCTGCTTCATTGATGTTGATTGTGGAATATAGAGAATGATTAAAATGTACATCCCAGAGCCACGCTGCCCAGACTCAAGTCCATCAATTCCTAGCTGTGTGACCTGAGGCCAGTTACTGAACATCTCTGGATCTGTAAAATGGGGAAATACCTACCTCATAAGTTTATAACTGTCCTGGAGGATGTGCACCCGAAATGCTCTTTGGAAGCGAGAATGGCCAGACTTCGTCTCACCTACTTTGGTCATATTGTCAGAAGGGACCATTCTCTGGAGAACGATGTCATGCTTGGTAAGGTGGAGGGTCGACAAAAGAGGGGAAGGCCTTCAATGAGATGGATTGACACAGTGGCTGCGACAATGGTCTCAAGTATCACAAGGATCATGGAGCTTGTGTGGGATCAGGCAGTGTTTCATTCTGCTGTGCATGGGGCCACTATGAGTCGGAAATGACTCGACAACACCTAACACAAGTTTATAACTTTGAGTAAGATCATATATTGAATATACATGTGTATCTAAAAACTGCTTAGCATAGAAGGATCAATTAAGTGACAGCTCTTATTACTCACTATTATTTCTCTATCTAGTGACTGGGATCAAACTGCCTTCACAACTATGAGCTTCACCCATCTCTGGCTCTAAAATCCAATCACCATTTTCATAAGAAGATAAATTAGGACAGTGCAGGGTAACCTTTCCATTATCTGGTTCTCTGTCCCCAGAAACCTTTGTTGATTACTAGCTCTTCCCATATTCTGTGCAATCAGCCTAGCAGCCATGGTCTTGAATTCCTGAATGAGCCCAATATGCCTCCTTAAATCACTAAAAGACATTGAATTGCATCCTGAAGAGTGTTGATGTTCTCTGGGTTTTGCAGCATCTTATTTATTTGAAAACTCACTGTGTAATACTTAAGGTGAATGTCACCTAACCAGCGTGAGCAAAGGCTTAGGAGTCAGGTCTAGGGCTGGCTGAATCCTGGCTTTTCCACTCCTGTGAGGGTCACACCCACAGCAAAGGACAGCATGCTGCTCTCTGGAGTCAGATTGCTTTTGTCAGCTGTTGTGGAGCAGGCCCCTGACTCATGGTGGCCTCATGAGAAAGAAACATTGCTTGGACCATTGTGATCCATAGGATTTTTGTTAATTGGTTTTCAGAAGTATATTGCCAGGACTTTCTTCCTAGTCCTTGTCAGTCTGGAAGATCTGTTGTAATCTGTTCAACATCATAGCAACACAGAAGCCTTCATGATGAGTGGTGGCTGTACACAAGGTGCTATGGGCAGGAATTGAACCCAGGTTTCCCTCATGTAAGGACAGAATTCTTTCACTGAATGACCAGTGTCCCCAGAGTCAGATTTGTTGTTGTATGCCATTGAGTTGAATCCAACTCTTGGTGATGACAGAGTAGAACTCCCCCACAGGGATTTTTAGGCTGTACTCTTAGCAGAAGGAGATCATCAGTTCTTTTCTTCCATGGAGCAGCTGGTAGGTTTGAACCACCAACCTTTGGGTTAGCAGCTGAGTATTTAATCATTCTGACATCAGGGATACTTGGAGTCAGATTACCCATAATTCCAGTGCAATCATGTCAATTATCTGGCTCCAATTACAGCTCCACCACCAAAACGGTGCTAGCCTTGGGCAAATTCATTAACCTTTCTGAGCTTCAGCTTCCTCCACTGGAAAGCAGGACTAATAATATCTCCCCCGAGGATAGCTGAGAATTAAATGAGATGGTGTATGTCAAGCGCTTGACTAGTCAATGGGTCTGGCATATGACATGTTTTATACAGTATTTATCAGTTGTTGGGACTTCCTCTTCTGCTGGCCCTCTCAGTGGTCTGGGAGACAGCCTGGAATGCAAGAAGGAGGGAAGGTTATAGGAGTGGGCACCCAGGTAGGCCTTTGGCCTGCCCTTGTTACTCTGAAGCATCTGCTGCAAGGTAAAAAAAAAAAAAAAAAGCTTAAAGATATAGAAAGTGCCAGTACTTGAGAGGTGTTGATGGAAGATGATAGGGACCCTATTAAATGAACCCCCTGGGGAATAGTCTTGGGGAGACCCTTTGGAATAGGAAATTCATCTCCTGAGTAAATCCACTGCCTGAGTCCTCGATCCCACTAATAGGAGGTTGTTGGGGGCTTGCAAGAGGAAGATTTACTCTGGGTAAAAAATTGCATCCCTCTTGGTGGTGGTATTTCTTTTACCTCCCTTGAAATGTAAAAGCCAGATCCAACAAACTCTGTGGCCTCATGAACTCAGACATTCAATTTACATATAAATGGATGCCAGGAGCTTCAGAAGGAAAAGGATGTTAGGAAAATTGTCCACTGTTGATAAAGCCCCAGAGAAAATTCAGAGGAAAAGTAGCCCTGAGGGAGGACTGATAGAAGGATTCTGAGGCTGTTATGTGTCCCCTTATGGGGTCCCTGCTCTGGTAGCATAGTGGCTAAGACACCTGACTGCTAACCAGAGGGCTGGCAGTTCAAACCCACCAGCCACTACTCGGAAGGAAGATGGGGCAATCTACTTCCTTAGTGATACTGCTTTGGAAACCCAAGGAGGGGTCGCTATGAGTTGGATTCGACTCGACAGCACATAACAACAACAACAACAAGCTGTCCTTCTGGCTAAAAGCTAAAGGACCTCCCTGTGCCTGAGATGTGAATAATCAGAATAATTAATACGGATGAGGAGCCGATTTTGTGCCAGGCACTGTGCTAAATGCTTTACAGTTGCCATCCCACTTAGTCCCCAAACAGCTCAGTGGGGTTGGTGTTATTATGTCCATTTTACAGATGAGGAAACTGAGGCCAGAGAGGTTAATGAGCCCAAAGTCTCCCAAATAAGAGCCTACTGCAGTAAAATCTAGGTTAGCCAGAACGTGTGTAAGGCGGAAACCTGTCAGAGAAGGAAAATGCAAATCTTTTCTACTAAAAGAAGAGATGGAAAAGTAGTAAGACTTTTCAAAGGTGGAAATCTTGCAAGACCCAGGGGAAAAAAAAAAAAGCAATCTCTTCAAGTTTTGGCTCTCACATGTTTCACTGTATGCTCTCCTAATGCAGCCAGTTTCTCTGAAGCATTGCACAATGCAGCCTCCTGAGACTGACACCCCACATAGTTGGGAACTGAAGGGACTCCCCATCTGGTGCCCAGAAGGCTGGGGCCTGAGGAAACCCTCCCTCCCAGCATTGCCAGCCCATCTCCATTTGTACCCACGGTGTTGCTTCTTATTCAATCACAGTTTGCACAAATTCTTCCCATGAAGCTTAGGAGTTATCCAATTACTAAATTAGAGCAAAGATAGGGCTTTCATCTCACAGACAGAGAGCCTGAGAAAAACTTCTCAAGCCCTGATAGGGAAGGAGTATCCATCAACAGAGAGATGTTTTCTAATTAGGCAGAAATAAAGGGGAAGGTGAGACAGCCTCTGATTTTATCAGTTTGGAAAATTAAATGAATCATCAATTAACTATTTAAGGGTTGATTAAAGGAAAGCTGACCACAGAGGTTCCTGGATATGCAGAGAGTTTTGTTTTTTTAAGGAAATTAAGATCTTTCCTATGACATCGTTGCCTTATTTGTCTGGATCTAATTGAGACTCTGTGAATTGGGATATAGCATCTAACACTTCAGTTGTAAAGGAGGTCTGGTGGTGCAACGGTCAAACACTTGGCTGCTAACTGAGAGGTCAGCAGTTCAAACCTACCAGCCTCTCCAAGAAAGAAAGACCTGATGACCTGATGCTTTAAATATTACAGCCTAGAAAATATGTTTTCACTCTCTTTCTACCATAGAATTTTATCTTACTGTCATCTACTTTTATGCTTCAATGTGTCATTGATGAGACTATTATCACCAGTGTTCTGTTAAAAACTTTTTCTGGATTAAGTTATTAATGTTGTTTATCAGTACACAGTTTAGTTAATATTTACTATAAAATTTTGTAAGCAATTATTTAATAAAAGCATATTGGAAATGAAAAAAAAAAAGATTACAGCCTAGGAAACCCTCTGGGGCAGTTCTACTCTGTCCTGTAGGGTTGCTATGAGTTGGAATCGACTCCATGGCACATGAAGTTCCCTTGTGGCCCCCTCCACTCTCCCATATCCACTCTCATGTTGTTGCTGTTATGTGCTGTCAAGTCAGACTTGACTCATAGCGACCCCTCCTTGGGTTTCCAAGGCAGTATCACTATGGAAGTAGATTGCCTAGCCTTCCTTCTGGGGAGTGGCTGGTGGGTTTGAACCTCCAGCCTTCTTGTTAACAGTCCAGTGCCAATGCTTAATAAATGCTCACTGATTTAATGGTCAATTCTGTTTGAAAATGTGTCTGCTCAGCTGTGGGCCAGCATCCATTAGGAACTCAAAATATGTGCCAACACAGAATATTTGAGCTGGAAGAAACTTTAGAAATACTTTTTCCTGTCCTCAATTTTACAGTCAAGAGTCTACACTGAGGGGTGAAGAGAACCTGCCCAGCAGCAGAGCCCAGAGACCATGCCCAGGTCGGGAACCCAGAACTTCTCCCTCCGAGGCCAGTGATCTCTCTCAGCTCTTTGCTGATGGGGAGAAATCAGGAAGCCCATTAAAATCACACTCCATTAGCAAACCCAGGAAACCTCATCAGTCTGGAAAGCAGAGGCCATGAGCACAGCCCTGGTCAGAGTAAGTACTCACCATTTAGTTAGCACTGTCTTTACATCTAATTTTCAAACTAAATGGGTTTTCCCCATTAGAGTTCTGCAAAGAACAGAACAAGTCACTTCAGGGTTAGGACAACCTTGAGTCCCCAAGGAAGGGAAAGAAAGGAAACTGACCTTGCCCGAGTTTTTGCCTCCTTTAATCTTCACAGTAAATTCATGAGGTAGGTATTTTTATTCTATTTTTACAGATGAGTATCTTCATTTCCTTGGACTGCTGTAATAAAATATCATAAAATGGGTGGTTTTGAAGAACAGAAATTTATTCTCATAGGTTTGAAGGCTGGAAGTCCAAATTCAGGATGTTGGCTCTCTCTGTCGGCTCTAGGGGAAGGTCTTTACTTGTGTCATTTAACTTCTGGTAGGACCAAGGTGTTTCTTGATGCTCCTTGGCTCATGGATGGGTTCTCAAGTGCTGTCTACCCCGTGTGGGTTTTTGTTTCCATGTCTGTCTCCCATTCCATGAGACACCAGTCAGAGAGAGTAGGATGAGGACCCATCCTAATGCCCTCCTTTAACTTAAATGATAACAAAAGAAAAACCCTATTTCCAAACAAGTTCACATTCACAAAAATAGGGATTAGGGTTTCAACATATTTTTTAGGGGACATAATTCAGTTTATTACAATGAATAAACTGAGGCTCAGAAAATTTAGTAAACTTGCTCCTAGTCATACAGTAAATAAGTGGTTGATCTCATTTGATACCGAGTTCGATACCCTTCCTGCTAGCTCAAAGATCACATGGATATATGGAAAGAAGGGTTGTCCTCTCATGGAATAGGTGAATTTAGTAGAAAGAGCACTGGATTTAGTAGTCAGAAGACCTAGGCTGAAGCTTTCCACCAGGCAGACACCAAGGCTGTGTTGTTCAGTACATTGCTTGGCACATAGCAGTTGCTCAGTTAATATTCATTGGATAAAGGAATTAATGTATATATCTGACAACAGACTTGTATGTAGGATATATATAAAGAGTTTCTAAAATGCAACCAACCTTTTAAAGGAGATAAACAACCCACTTTTTTACAAAATGGGCAAAATATTTTAACAGACAGCTCAGCAAAAAGCAATGCAAATGGCCAATAAGCACAGGGAAAAAGTGCAACATTAACCATCAGGGAAATGCAATTTAAAGCCATAAGGAGCCATCATTACACAGCCAGCAGAATGAAAAAGACCAATAACACTAAGTGTTCACAACTATGTGGAGCAACCGGAATTCTCTTACATTATTTGCATAATGATATAGCCACTTTGAAAAAAAATTCTGCACAATTCTAATAAAACTCAACATACATCAGTCTTCTGATCTAGTAACTCTGATTCTTAGGTATTTATTCAGAATAAAAATGAAAATACATGTCTTCAAAAAGACTTGTACTAGAAATATTAATAGCAGTGTTATACACAATCACCCAAAACTGGAAAGAACCCAAATGTTTATTAGCAGCAGAAGGGATAACCAAGTTGTGATGTAGCTATATAATGGAATACTATTCAACAATAAAAAGGAATATACTATTGATACATGCAACAACAGGGATGGATCTCCATGAATGAATGAAGTATTGCTAAAAAAAGACACAGTAAATGATTCAAATTATATGAAGTTCCAAAATAGGTAAAACTAATGTATGGTGCTTGACAATGAATAAAGAAGACCAAAGAAGAGTTGATGATTTTGAGTTAGCAAAGAATATGGAAAATCCCATGTACAGCCAGAAGAACAACAGATCTGTCCCAGAAGAAATGCAGCCAGAATGTTCCTTGGAAGTGAGAATGGCCAGACTTTGTCTCACCTGCTTTGGTCATGTTCAGAAGGGACCATTCCCTGGAGAAGGAGATTGTTTTTGGTTATCTAGTGCTGCTCTGACAGGAATATATACCACAAATGGGATGGCTTCAACAAACAGGAGTTTATTCTTTTACAGTTTAGAGGCTTTAAGTTCAAGTTCAAAGTGCCAGGCTCTAGGGGCTGGGTGAAAGCCCCTCAACCTTTGGCTTCAGCTCTGCCTCTTGCTCCCAGCCCACTGGAGCTAGAGGCTTTTCTTCACTCAAACAGCTGCTGGCTGCTAAGACTGACAAGCCCAAGGTTGACAAGTAAAAAGGCACAGTCCTGATGTTACCAAACCACACGGAAGACCATTAACTCAAGTCCATTGAAAGTCCCAAGGTTGGCAGAGCATGCCAGGCTGCTGAACAATGACATGGCTACATGCAGGGTTCAAGCGTGCCATAAGCTAGACACAATTCCCCAAGGCTTCTCCTTATATACAGGAAGCAGATCACATCCCTAAGGCAGCTACTCAGCTGCTCACAGTAGATTCCACCATGGAGTTGATTACCAGTCTGATCATGGGGAATGCTACATCCAGCTGCCCAGCCACTCAACCAGGCCTAGCCGAGTTGACACACAAACTTCACTATCACAGATTTCATGCTTGGTAAAGTGGAAGGTCAGAGATAAAGGGGAAGACCCTCACTGAAACGGATTGATACAGTGGCTGCAACGATGGGCTCAGATGTAGCAAGTACTATGAGGCTGGCATAGGACCATGCAGTGTTTCATTCTGTTAGGGTCCATTAGGGTCGCTATGAGTCAGAGCCGACTTGACAGCACCTAACAACAACTACAACAATGTATGTTGTGAAATATCAGAACAATAGCTGTCTATGAGTTTGAGATTAGAATTAACTGAGAATGGGCACCAAGGAACTTTCCTGGGTGGTGGTAGAATGTTTTGTGTCTTCATAAGGATTTGAGACACAGCTGTATACCTTTCTTTGTTGTTGTTATGTGCCATGGAGTTTGACCTGACTCATAATGACCCCTCCTTAGGTTTCTGAGTTGATATTATTATGGAAGTAGATTGCCCAACCTTCCTTCTGAGGAGTGGCTGGTGTGTTTGAACCTCCAGCCTTCTGGTTAGCAGTCAAGTGCCTTAAGCACTACACTACCAGAGCTTCTATACCTTTCTTAGTGATATGATATGCATGCTGAAGTGTTTAGGGCTGAAGTGCACTGATGTCTGCACCTTACTGTGAAGTGCATTAAAAAAATAACCAGTTGCCATCTAGTTGACTCCAACTCATAGTGACCCCATATGTGTCACAGTAGAACTGTGCTCCACAGGGTTTTCAGTGACTGATTTTTTTCACAAGTAGATCACCAGGGCTTTCTTCCATGGTGCCTCTGTGTGGACTCAATCCTCCAACCTTTAAGTTAGCAGCCAAATGCATTAACCTTTTGCATGACCCGGGATGGATTTCCAGCGATGGAAATGTAATGTGATAAAGCAAATATAGCAAAATGTTAGAAACATTAGTAGAATCTAGGTAGTAGAAATGTGGGTATCCATGGTGTAACTTTTCTGTATGATTAAAATTTTTTCATAATAAAATTTGGGCCAGAAAAAAAATGGATGAGACTTGGATTTCACTCATGAATCTACCTTCAAGAGCCTGTATAGTCTCTCCCTGACAAATTCTGCAGACTCATTCCTCAATAAGTACCTCTCTCTCTACACTGTAGCCACAAGGACCTTCTTTCACTTCCTTGGACTCACCATGTACTACCTCCAGCCACAGGACCTTTGCATATTCTGTCTCTTCCGAGAGGCTCTCCTCCTTTTTTCTCCCAGGTAATACCTCAGACTTTAGCTTAAATAGCCTTTCTCTGGGTATCTTCTCTCTCTGTCTGTCATCATCTCTAGCATAGGTCTGCTACTTTAGTTCTTGGAGAAACATACTGTTTTCTGTCATGAATATATCATTCAACCCTTAGAGTAATAATTCTGGCCATGTCTCCTGCCCTAGGGCATGATGGCAAGCCTGTGTCCATTTGGACTCACGTGTAGGCACAGCCTACACCCAACACAGTGCCTGGCCAATCCTGTGCTTTGAAATATCTGCAGAATGAATGAATACACCCAGCCTTGTGGCCCTGCAGCAGGCATGTCCCTCCCTAGTCCATTTTCTCAGCTATAAAATGAGAAGATTGGTGAGAAACAGCTTTTTTTTTTTTTTGCGCAAGGGCCAATTCAGAATAAATATTCAGAAACCACATGTTTTTTATTCAAAGTGAAAATAGCTTTAATGAATCCTACAGAAAATATAATGTCTATTCCTTCCACTAAGATTATCTATTTGTTGAATAAAAGAATTTCAATGAGAAAATTGATGCTGCTTTTTAGCCTCTAAAATGTTCCTAGTTAGGCATTTTGAAAAACAGCCATAAGGATAAGAGGCAGCTTTCTAATCTTTCACCCCTTATAACTCAGAAGGCATTAGAATCACAAAGCTCATTCATAGCAGTTATCTCATTCCATCTCCTAAATAGGAAATGTTATCATCCTCTCTTTGTAGATGGTTTAAGTGTGGCTCAGAGAGGTAAAGTGACTTGCTCAAAATCACACAGCAAGTTGATGGCAGAGTAGACTTGGGTCAATTCATTCCAATCAGTGGAATATTTTATGAGCACCCATGGATCCATCCTGTGTGTGATGTTATGTCAGGGATAGAGAAACAATAAGAAAGAGCCCCAAACATTTTCCCAGTTTGGAATCTCCCTCCCATGGATGTAGGATCTTCTCTGTGCTTACACAGAGCAGGGAGAGCCAATCAACCTATGTGTCTTGGTCAGAATTCTCCAGAAAACCAAAGAAACCAAACCCATTGCCATTGAGTTAATTCCAACTCATAGCGACCCTCATTGGGTTTCTGAGGCTGTAAATCTTTATGGAGGTAGATTTCGTCCTCCTCCTTCTGGAGAGTAGCTGGTGGGTTTGAACCACCAACCTTCTGGTTAGCAGTCAAATGACTTAGGCACTGTGCCACCACAGCTTCAGACACAGCCCCTAAAACAATGATAGGAGGACAACTAGTTGATTTGGGAGGAGACCCACATAGGGAAGAGATGAAGGAAGACAAGAAAGGGAAGGAAGTCAATACAGCATACCAGGGTATGTTAATGAGCAGGTTATTGTTGCGGGGAACTGGCATTCAATTCCATGGAGGACCTCTTGGACACTGTGTAGAGCACACTTCAGAACTGAATATTTATATATCGTTTGCCATTCATCATTGGTTAGGGGCTATTCCCCCGGTACTTCTGCCCTGCAGCAGAGCCAAGTATGCACCTGTGACTCATGTGTGCTTACAGAAAGGAACCATCGTAATGTACGAAAGGTACATGCTAAAAGGACATGGATGGGGCACCATTTGCTATATAAGACAGTGACAGTCCACCAGAATCTTGGGAGGGTGTTTTGGTTCTTAAGTTCTGCTCTAACAGAAAATACCACAAATGGATGGATGGCTTTAACAAGCAGGGATTTATTCTCTTACAGTTTTGGAGGCTAGAAGTTTGAGTTCAAAGTGCTAGCTTGAGGGGCTGAATGAAGGCCCTTGACCTTGGGCTTCAGCCCTGCTTCTTGCTCCCAGCCCACTGAAGCTGAAGATTGTTGAGGTTGACGAACTCAAGGTTGACAAGTAAAATGGCACAGTCCCAAAATTATCAAACCACATAGCAGGTCACTAATTCAACTCCATTAATGGTCTCAAGATCACCAGATAACATGACAGGCCACTGAGATGAAGACTCGGCTTTGAGAAGGGTCTCAGCATGTGAAAAACCTCAGAGACCTTTCTCAAAGCTCTCTTCTTATATACTGGGAGCAGATCACATCCCTAAGGCAGCTACTCAGCTGCTCCAGTAGCTTCCACCATGGAGTTGGTTACCAGCCTCATCCTAGGGAATAACTGCATTCAGCTGCCCAGCCACTCAAAATCAGGCCCAACCAAGTTGACAAATAACCTTAACTATTACAGAGGGCCAACTGCAGACACTTGGGCTGCATACTGGGGTACATATTGGGGTGGCATACTATTCCATGGTGCTCAGCTCATGGTGCTACTGTCTAGGCTGCTGATGCTAGGCCACGGTGGAGTGAGAGTCTCAGCGTCAGCTTGGGTCCTCCATTAGCCCTATTCCTGCATAGCAACAAAATAATTCAAAAAGTCTTCTGTCTGTCCCTGAGCCAGTTGCCCTGAGAGATTTTCCCTCTAATCCTGCTGCTTTCTGGGAACAGAAAGGCTGCAAAAATGCTTTAGGGAAATAAAATTGCTGCCATAGGTCCTTCATCAGTGTTGGGGTGACTGCTGAGACAGCAACTGTGTATTGTGACCCAAGGCCCATATTCTCCTTCCTGTTTTAGTACTGTCCGTGTTTTAGAAGTACCTAAAGCTTATGAATAGCAGTGAAACACTGTCTGATATATTACCGGAAAACTTTATGAATAGCCCTGAAACATTGTCTGATAGAGTGCCAGAAGATGAGCTCACCAGGTCAGAAGGCACTCAAAATATGCCTGGGGAAGAGCTGACTCCTTAGAGTAGAGACAACATTAATGATATGGATGGAGTAAAGCTTTCGGGACCTACATTGGCTGACATGGCATGACTCAAAGTGAGTTGAAACAGCTGCAAACATCCATTAATATTTGGAACATGGAATGTACGAAGTATGAATCTAGGAAAACTGGAAGTTGTCAAAAATGAAATGGAACTCATAACGATAGATATCCTAGGCATTAGTGAGCTGTATTGGACTGGTTTTGGCCATTTTGAGTCAGACAATCACATGATCTACTATGCCAATCATGACAAATTGAAAAGGAATGGTGTGGTGTTCATCATCACAGAGTTTCAAGATCTATCCTGAAGTACAATGCTGTCAATGACAAGATACTATCCATACACCTACAAGGAAGACTAGTTAATACTACTCTTATTCAAATATAGATGGGTGTGCACCAACCACCAAAGCCAAAGATTGGGAAATTGAAGGTTTCTACCAACTTCTGAAGTCTGAAATTGACCGAACATGCAATCAAGATGTGTTGATTATCACTGGGGACTGGAATGCAAAAGTCAGAAAAAAAGAAGATTCACTGGTGGTTGGAAAATATGGCCTTCGTGACAGAAATGATGCTGGATATCACATAACAGAATTTTGCAAGACCAACGATTTATTCATTGCAAATATATTTTTTCAACAACATAAATGATGGCTATACAAGTGGACTTCCCCAGATGGAATACACAAGAACCAGATTGACTACATCTGTGGCAAAAGGTGATGGAGAAGTTCAATATCTTCAGCCAAAACAAGGCCAGGAATTGATTGTGGAACAGAGCATCAACTGTTCACATGCAAGTTCAAGTTGAAATCGAAGACAATTAAAATAAGTTCATAAAAGCCAAAATATGACCCTGATAATCACCCTCCTGAATTTAGAGACAATCTAAAGAATAGATTTGCACTGAACACTAATGACTGAAAACCAGAGGAATCATGGGATGATGTCAAGAACATCATACACGAGAAAGGAAGAGGTCATTAAAAAGACAAGGAAGGAAGAATAGATCAAAATAGATGTCAGAAGAGACTTTGAAACTTGCCATTGAAAGGAGAGTAGCTAAAGCAAATGGAAGAAATGACAGGATGAAAGAGATGAACAAAAGATTTCAAAGAGCTGCTCAAGAAGACAAAGTCAATTATTATAATGAAATGTGCAACAACCTGGAGTTAGAAAACCAAAACAGAAGAACATGCTCGACATTTCTCAAGCTGAAAGAACTGAAAACAAAAATTTAAGCCTCAAGTTGTAATATTGAAAGATTCCATGGGCAAAATATTGAATGATGCAGGAAACATCAAAAGAAGATAAAAGGAATACACAGAATCACTGTACCAAAAAGAACTGGTAGATCTTCATCCATGTCAGGAGGTGGCATATGATCAAGAACCAATGGTAGTAAAGGAAGAAGTTGAAGCTGCACTGAAAGAATTGGTGAAGAACAAGGGTCCAAGAATTGACAGAATACCCACTGAGATGTTTCAACAAAGGGATGCCACACTGGAGGCACTCACTCAGCTATGCCAAGAGATTTGGAAGACAGCTACTTGGCCAACTGACTGGAAGAGATCCATATTTGTACCCATTCCAAAGAAAGGTGATCCTACAGAATGTGGAAATTATTGAACAATATTATTAATATCACACACAAGTAAAATCTTATTGAAGATAACTCAAAAGAGGTTGCAGCAATATATTGACAGAAAGCTTCCAAAAATGCAAGCTGGATTCAGAAGAGGACGTGGAATGAGGGGTATGATTGCTGATGTCAGATGGATCTTAGCTGAAAGCAAAGAACATCAGAAAGATGTTTACTTGTGTTTTATTGACTATGCAAAAACATTTGATTGTGTGGATCATAACAAATTATGGATAACATTGAGAAGAATGGAAATTCCAGAACACTTGACTATATTCATGAGGAACCTGTACATGGATCAGGGGGCTGTTGTTTGAACAGAACAAGGGGATACTGCATGGTTTAAAATCAGGAAGGGAGCACGTCAGGGTTGTGTCCTTTCACCATACTTATTCAATTTGTATGTGAGCAAAAAAAAATCCAAGAAGTTGGACTATATGAAGAGGAATGTAGTACAGGTATGAGAGGAAGACTCATTAACAACCTATGATGCACAGATGGCACAACTTTGCTTGCTGAAAGTGAGGATGACTTGAAGCACTTACTGGTGAAGATTAAAGACTCCTGCTGGTGGTATGGATTACACCTCAGTATAAAGAAAACAAAAATCCTCCCAACTGGTCCAATAAACAGATTCATGATGGGTGGAGAAAAGATTGAAGTTGTCAAGGACATATTACTTGGTTCTACAATCAACACCAATGGAAGTAGCAGTCAAGACATCAGACAATGTATTGCATTGGTCAAATCTGCTGCAAAAGACCTCTTTCAAGTGATGAAGAGCAAAGATGTCTCCTTGAAGACTAAGGTGCACCTAAGTCAAGCCATGGCATTTTTCAATTGTCTCTTATGCATGTGAGAGATGGACAATGAATAAGGAAGACCAAAGGAAAGTTGATGCTTTTGAGTTGCAGTGTTTGAGAAGAATGCTAACAGTACTATGGACTGCTAAAAGGACTAACAGACCTGTCCTGGAAGAAGTGCAGCCGGAATGCTCCTTGGAAGTGAGAATGGCTAGACTTTGTCTCATCTATTGGTCATGTTGTCAGGAGGACCATTTCCTGGAGAAGGATATCATGCTTGGTAAAGTGGAGAGTCAGCAAGGAAGGGAAAGGCCCTCAACTAGATGAATTGACAGCGGCTGCAACGATGGGCTCAGGCATAGCAGGGATCGTGAGGCTGGCACAGGACTGGGCAGTGTTTCATTTTGCTGTGCATGGGCTTGCTATGAGTCGGAGATGATGCGATGGCACCTAACAACAA
>NW_006921646.1:11218671-11222849 GCF_000298275.1 Orycteropus afer afer
TGTTGCATAGTATTCCATTGTGTGTATGTACCATAGTTTGCATATCTATTGTAAATAGTGCTGTGATCAACGTGGGTGTGCATATATCTGTTCTTGTCCTGTCTATCATTTCTTAAGGATATATACCTAGTAATGGGATTGTTTGGTCAAATGGTATTTCTAATTCCAGCTTTTGAAGAAATCGACATACTATTTTCCACAGTGGTTGTATCATCTCCCAGTCCCACCAGCAGTGTATTAGAGTCCCAATCTCTCCATATCCTCACCAGCATTTGTTATTTTCTGTTTTGTTGAACTTTGCCATTAGTGCTGGGATGAGATAGTATCTCATTATTGTTTTGATTTGCATCTCTCTGGTGACTAATGATCATGAGCATTTCTTCATGTATTTGCTGGCTGCTTGAATACTCTCTTTGGTGAACTGTGTATTTATGTCTTCCACCTATTTTTTCATTGAATTGTTAATCTTTTTGTTGTTGAGTTGTTGGAGTTTTCTATAAACTTTAGAGATAAGTCCCTTGTCAGATATGTAATTATTGACAAGTATGAATTTGTTGCTGTCATTTTGTTATGTGTTTTTTCGTGGTGTTGATTTCTTTGTTCCTTATAATTTTCTGTGCTGAGTTTGTTTTGTTTATGAATCGTGTTATCACTTCTTTTGTTGCTATTGTTTTACTATTGGTAAGTATTTGTGCTGGTCCTCTTTTTGATTTTGATGTGAAGGTTTATCATTTTTCTTTGAGGTTACCCTGTGATTTATAATTTTCTTCCCAAGTTTGGAACAGTCCATTCTATCTCATAGTTGTCTTGATTTCCCTACCATTTAGTAGTACTGTAACTACACAATTTTTTCCCTCTTTATGGTTTGTAGTTGTCTTCATTTGTCAATTAATGTCTCTGGTTTCCTGTTTACAATCTTGTAGGTTTATTTTCTTTGGATGCATCTATAACTGGGTTGGTTTCTGGGTTATGTCATCATGTATGTTAATGGTCAGCTGTTGTTGGCTGTTGTTGGTTCTCTGTCCAAAGGACTCCTTTCAGCATCTCTTGTAAGGTTGGTCTGGTTTTAACAAATTCCCTTAATTTTTGCTTATCTAGAAATGTCTTAATTTCACTATCATATTTGAGGGACAATTTTGCTGGGTACATAATTCTTGGTTGGAAATTTTTTTTCTTTCAGGGTTTTATATATACCATCCCATTGTCTTCTCGCCTGCACGATTTCTGCAGAGAAATCAGTGCTTAGTCTTATTGGTTGCCCCTTGTAGGTAACTTTTCATTCTCTCATGCTGCTTTCAGGAATCTTTATCTTTGGTTTTGGTGAGTTTGATGATATGTCTTGGTGATTTTCTTTTGGACTCTATCCTGTTTGGGGTTCTTTGGGCTTCTTGAATGGATATATTTAATCTTTCATCATACCAGGAAAATTCTCTTCTAACAAATCTTCGACAATTTTCTCTGTGGTTTTATTTGTCTCTTACTGTTCTGGAATTCCGATGACACATAGGTTATTCATTTTGGTGGTATCCCAAATGGACCTTAGGCATTCTTTATTTTGATTTGATCTTTTTTTCTGATTGATCCCTTTCTAAAGAAGTATTGAGGTATTTGCCTTTAGTCTCACTAATTCTGTCTTCCATTGATTCAATTCTACTCCTTTGCCCATTCAATGGGCTATCTATTTCTGAAAATTTAGCATTAATCTTCTGGATTTCTGTCTGTAGATTTTGTATCATTTCTAATTTTTCATTTATTTTGTCATTTTGCTCTTGAATTGTCTTTTGAAATTGTTCTAGGGTTTTCTCTGTGTTTTCCTCAATTTTGTCAGTGTTTTCCTTAATCTTTCTCTCAATTCATTGAAGGTACCTAAATATAATTATTTTGAATTCCTTATCAGGGAATTCCAATGCTGAGTCTTTCTCAGGGATGTGTTTTGGGTCTATATCCTGGTCCCTTGTTTCTCCTGCTTTGTCTTGCTTCTTTGTGTGGACTGTGATGCTCTGTTGTTTCCAGGTCATTGTCACTTTTTGTGTTTATATTTAATTGGTGACTGTATGTTGGAGTGACTTGCCCATGATTTTCATTTTCTTTGTTTTGTTTGTATGTTATCTAAGTAAGCAGGGTACTGTGCTATGCTCCTCTATTTGCTAGTTGGCAGTACTTATACACTTACCACCTGTCTCCTTTCTTGTTGTCTGCCTTCTGTATGTCCCCGTTGTCCTTGGCAAATGGATCCTATTCTTAGGTCCTGTTTTTGTTTAGGTTTTTCAACCAGTTGGTGCTTAATCCATGTCAGTATACTTCCTTTCAAAGCTCAGGGATCCAGAATTATCTCCTGTATCTGTGTCATTTAGTTTCTCTTTTCTTTGTTGAAGAGGGTCTATGTAGCTTGTCTGTCTATTCCATCATCTTAGTGGAAGTCTTGGGTTTTGGGTTTTTAAAGATGACTAGGAACTGTCCAAGGAGCTGTGGTGCCATAGTGCCTAAGGCATTTGACTGCTAATGAGAAGGTTGGCAGTTCAAATCCACCAGCCACTCCATGGAAGGAAGATGTAGCAATCTACTTCCATAAAGATTTTCTGCCTTGGAAACCCAGTGGGGGTTGTCATGAGTTGGACTTGACTTGATTGCAGTAGGCTTGGTTTTTTAGTTAGGAAATGTCCTTGGGTGGTACAAACAGTAAATTGCTCAGTTACTAACTGAAAGATTGGCTTTTTTAATCCACCCAGAGGTATCTCAAAACAAAGAAAAAACAAAAAGGTTTGGTGATAGACTTCCTTTGGAAAACTCACAGCCAAGGAAAACTCTATGAAGCACAGTTTTATTCTTATACACATGGGGTTGTCATGAGTCAGTCACCTCAATGGCAACTGATTTTATTTTTTAATAGCTTCCCAGGAGTCCCTGGATGGCAAAAATAGTTAAGCTACTAACTGAGAGATTCGTGGTTCAGATCCACCTAAAGGTACCTCAGAAAAAAAAGGCCTGATAATCTACTTCTGAAAAATCAGCCACTGAAAACCCTATAGAGTACTGCTCTACTCTGACACACATGGGGGCTTCATGAGTTGGAATCTATTTGACAGACACAGCTGTTTTTTTAAATAGCTGACCAGCTACAAACTGCCCAGACTCCCTTGCCACTAGAGGTGATCTTGTGGCCTATTTAAGCCAATAGGATATGAGTGGATATGTGAATGGAAGCAACGTCTGAAACAGCCTTAAAAGAAAGAAAGGAACTTTCTCTCCATGTCTTCCTACTCCTTCCCACAGGCTGAAGATTGATGACCATGAGAGCAGCCCTCTTGGACCCAGCAAAGGAAAGCTGATACTGTGGATGGCAGAGTTGCATCCCAGCCTGGGACTCTGGATGACCAGGCTATACACCTGCCTCTACCCTATCTCAAAAGAGAGTGATAAACTTCTCTTTTATGATAGCCACTGTGTTTTGAGTCTCTACTACAGTGACTTGGCCTATTCCCTAAGGCAGCACTCCCTAAGTTTCCCACCAGCTCTAAAGTTGGCTATTTCTGTGACCATTCTATGGCTATTTCTCACACCCCACTTCACAAAGAAGTGACCATATTACCCCTCAGAGCAGGCCTGTCGATTCTGAAGGCCATCTGCTCCAATCCTCAAACTGTGCTGTTGGTTCACCATCTCCTTTCTCCACTGGTGGCATAGTTTTACCCAGTGAAATAAATATGTTGTAGATCCTAGTTTAGGAGCTCTGGTGGCATAGTGCCTGAGGCATTTGACTGTTAACCAGAAGGCTGAAGGTTCAAACCCACCAGCATGGAACCTGATCCTCTTCATCTGGTCCTTGTAGTGTATAGAAACCACAGAAATGGGTGGTGTGCTTTAAAGCAGCTAAGAAGAAGGCCAGGAAGCAGAGTTGGCAGGGGTATGGGGGGAATAGCTTCTCCATTGTTGTTAGTTATCATGGAGTCTGCTCTGACTCATAGTGAAATTATGTATAACAGAACAAAATATTGTCTGGATCTGCCAGTGGCAACACAGGGTTGGTGTTCTAGTTACCTAGTGCTGCTCTGACAAGACATATACCACAAATGGGATGGTCTTAACAAACAGGAATTTATTCTCTCACAATCTGGAGGCTTTAAGTCCAAGTTCAAAGTGCCAGGCTCTAGGGACTGGGTGAAAGCCCCTCAACCTTG
>NW_006921646.1:11223574-11226520 GCF_000298275.1 Orycteropus afer afer
TTGAACCTCCAGCCTTCTGGTTAGCAATCAAGTGCCTTAGGCACTACACTACCAGAGCTCCCAGCTTTAGAAGGTTCAAAAAGTAAATTAACGGAGTTTAGCCTTGTAGGTAAGCTGGGCTTATGAAAAATGTTTTTGTTGTAACTAACTACTGGGATATTTTTATTAAAAAAAAAATAATACATTTCTGCTGAAACACTGCACAAAAATTTTGTAGACAGTCATTTTGGTGTCACCCCCTCTGACAGTATCAGCCGGTGCAGCCTGTACCCCACCACACCCACCTAGTGACACCACTGGCCCTGCACCATCTTCATTGTCATTGGTGTGTTTGGGTCCGTTGTTGTGGCTATTGTGTCAATCATTGAGGAGTTCCTCCTTTTTTGCTGACCCTCTACTTCATTGTTGTTGTTCATTGCTGTTGAGTTGATTTCAACTACTAGCAACCCTACAGGACAGAGTAGAACTGCCCCATAGGGTTTCCAAAGCTGTAATCTTTACAGGAGCAGATCACCAGTTCTTTTCTCCAGCAGAGTCACTGGTGGGTTAGAACTGGTGATCTTTCACTTAGCAGCTGAGCACTCAACCATTGCACCACCAAGGCTCCTATCCTCTACTTTACCTGGCATGACATCCTTTTGTAGCAACTGGGAAGCTTCTTCATAGCACACCTGAAAGGACAGGGGATATTATTGCAGCAAGAGGGAGGGAGGAAAGCCGATCATATATAAACAAACATCATCTAAGAATGCAGCAGGTTAAGATCTCTCTTCCTAGAAAGTTTGGGTCTCTGTCCAAGCAGCTTTTAGGTCCAGAGGTGTGGGACAAGACCAGATATCTACCAGGTGAATTTTGCTTTAAGACTCTGAACTATAATGAATGAGAATTGCTGAAAAATCTGCCAGAATATGAGCTGCTTGCAAGTAGGAATTATGCCTCTGCCTCCCTCTGTCCCCCAAATTCTGCACAGTGCTAGGATTTAGACAGTTTTCAAAAATTTATTGAACAAATTCATAATGAATGAATGACATAAACTCTTTACAGAGGTTCAGATATTCTACATTCAACATGTGTTTTCTCTGTTCTTACTGTTTTTAGGACTCCTCACAAAATGGAGATTTTAGAGGAGATAACTGTAGTCTTTACCCAGCTCCTCCATAGCAATGATTTGCCTGTCCTTCACCCTAGAACTCTGGACTCAACTCCACTGTAGCACTCATCACAGCTTATCATAAAAATGTCCACGAATCTGCCTCCTAATTTAGGCTAAATATATCACATGCAAGTAAAAAAAAAAAAAATTCTGAAGATAATTCTGTACATAGACAGGGAACTTCAAAAATCTCAAATCAGATTCAGAAGAGTGTGTGGCATGAGGATGTCATTGCTGATGCCAGATGGTTCTTGGCTGAACACAAAAAATACCAAGAAGATGTTTACCTGTGTTTTGTTAACTCTGCAAAGGCATTCAACTCCATGAATCATAACAAATTATGGATAACATTGTAAAGAATGGGAATTCCAGGACATTTAAGGAACCAAGAGGCAGTCATTGGAACAGAATGAGGGGATAGTGCATGCTTTAAAGTCAGGAAACGTGTGGGTCAGGGTCATCTTTTCACTACACTTATTCAATCTGTATGCTGAGCAAATAATCTGAGAAGCTGGACTATATGAGGAAGAATGAGGCATCAGGATTGGAGGAAGACTCATTAACCACCTGCAATAGCAGATGATACAACCCTGCTTGTTAAAAGTGAAGAAGACTTAAAGCATTTACTGATAAAGATCAAAGACTACAGCCTTCAGTATAGATTCCACCTCAACATTTAAAAAAAAAAAAACCTAAAATCCTCACAACTGGACCAATAAGTAACATTATGATAAATGCAATAAATGGAGAAAAGATTCATGTTTTCAAGAATTTCATTTTACTTGAATTCATAATCAATGCCTATAGAAGTGGCAATCAAGGAATAGAATCAAATGACATATTGCACTTGGCAAATATGCTGCAAAAGGTATCTTTAAAGTGTTAAAGAGAAAAGATGTCAATTTGAAGACTAAGGTGTGCCTCTGCCTCCCTCTGTCCCCCAAATTCTGCATAGTGCTAGGATTTAGACAGTTCTCAAAAATATTTATTGAACAAATTCATAATGAATGAATGACATAAACCCTTTACAGAGGTTCAGATAATACCATGGACTTCCAGAAGAAAGAACAAATCTGTCTTGGAAGAAGTGCAGCCAGAATGCTCCTTAGAAGCAAGACTTTGTCTCACATATTTTGGTCATACTGTCAGAAGGGACCAGTCTCTGGAGAAGGACATTATGCTTGGTGAGGTAGAGGGTCAGTGAAAAAGGGGAAAACCCTCAGTGAGAGAGATTGACGCAGTGCCTGCAATGATGGGCTCAGGTGTAGCAAGTATTGTGAGGCTGGCACAGGACCGGGCGGTATTTTGTTCTGTTGTACCCAGGGTCACTTTGAGGAGGAACTGACTCAACAGCACCAATCAACAACAGCAATGAATCAGACTTGGTGATCCTTGAGGATAAAGAGAGCATCTTTTTTTTTTTTTTTAAGTTTCATCATACTTTTTATTTTTTATTAGACATACTTTTTAAATTGACAAGTAAATTTAATAATTTTTAAAGAAGATGCCTCTATATTCCATATAATATGTTTGTATATGAACATTTTCAAATAGGAAAAAGGAAAAAAAAAAAGACTTACTATTAAAGATACAATCTGTCTCAGAAATATGAAAAATGACATAAAAACATTTTGTTGGTTTGGGATAATTCTGACATCATTGTGGCAGTAACATGCTCCCCTTTGCTCCTTATCCATTCTGAGAAAGACCATGATATTACTTTTCTCTGGTCTTTGTTACATTGTTTTCATTCAGATGTAAAGAATGATGTAATTATGAAAGTTTACATGATA
>NW_006921646.1:11228731-11245903 GCF_000298275.1 Orycteropus afer afer
CCAACTTTTGAAGGAATCGCCATACTGCTTTGCACAATGGTTGTACCATTTTACAGTCCCACCAGCAGTGTATGAGAGTCCCAATCTCTCCACAACCTTGCCAGCATTTGTTATTTTCTGTTTTGTTGAACTTTGATACTAGTGCTGGAGCAAGATGGTATCTCATTGTTGTTTTGAAGAGAGGATCTTTTTTTCAGGTGGATCTTCCCATGCTCTGGTGGCAGAGTGCCTAAGGCATTTGACTGCTAACCCACCAGCCACTCCTCAGAAGGAGGGTTCAGCAATCTACTTCCGTAGTGATGCCACCTCAGAAGGGTCACTATGAGTCGAATCTGACTCAACGGCATTAAGTTTGGTTTGGTTTTGGTCTTCCCACGTTATTAGTGCTTGGTGCAGAAATGCAATATGCATTCTAGAAATATATGCTGAATGAATGAATGAAGGGATAAGTGACTTTAGTTCCCCCTTAAAATGTGGAACTTTTCCAACACATTTCCCCATCAGGTTATTGAGATTGAGAACACTGTCTCATCCATCAGAATAGAATCTCCTGAAGAAAATAAGTACCCTGAAAGCAGAGGCTGCCTCCTCCCTCAGAATAGGGATCCTTGCTTGCAGGGCTGTGTCTCCTTCTCCCTCAGAATGGTGTTCCCTAAGGATAGGGCTATGTCTCTCCCTCATCCTGGGACTCCTATAGGACAGGGCTGTGTCTCTTCCAAAGACTGAGGCTCCCTGAGCTCAAGGACCATGTCTCTCCCCAACCCCAGACAGGGCCCAAACTCCAGGTCTGGTTATATTCCGCAGAGCAATCACAACTCACAGAGGTCCTTCCTCGCCATCAGAAGGTTTCCTCTATTTACAAGCCCGTGTTATGTTCCTGACTGTTTTTAATGTTTCATTCCTGAATGTATTGAGGATTCATCAACATAGGGAGAAAAAAAAAAGGAAAACAGGGAAAGAAAGGCCAAGTTGTGGCTAAGTTCGTTCCAGTAGGTGGCCCTCAGCCTCAAGGGAAACTCTAATGCATGCACAAAAACCTTAGGAATAATTCTTTCTGAGTGGCTCAATATTTTAAACAGCTGGGTGGTGTTATCTTTTTCTTTTTTTCTCCTCCTCAAAAGCATGCCACAACTATTTATTGCAATGCAGAAGGACCTTGATGGAAGGTGATTAAGCCTGGTTTCTGGGTTGGGGAAAACGCAGAGGAAAGTGGGGCAAAGGTGGTGAGCAGAGATGGATGGGCCACTAAGGAAGGGAAGCCCCCCATCCAAGCCAACATATTCTTGGAGCAGACAAGAAAGGTCGCCACCCAACAAAGAGGTCTGGAGTGGATTGCAATACCTTCTTCCCCTAGGGATTGATTGCCAAGCTACCCTCACCAGCTATGACAGCCAAGGAGGAAGGATATTGAAGCAAGCTATTTGCCCCATAGTTAAAGTCAAGGTTTTGGAGATAATTAAAACTCAAAAATATAGGAGATCTGTAGGCCTGTATAAGGAGATAACTGTCTCTTCCCCAAGACACAGGTAAAAGCACCCCAACTTCTTCTGCCAGTGGCATCACTTGGGAGGTGCAGGGGTATGTGGATCATACCAGGTGACACTGTCAGAGGGAATAACATCAAAATGACCGTCTCTAATATTTTTGCATAGTGTTTCAGCCCAAATTTACTATTTCAACAAAAATATCCCTGTAGTCAGTTATAGCAACAAAAAACATTTTTGATAAGCCCAGCTTGCATGTATCAATATATTTGTTGTTGTTGTTGTTGTTATGTGCTGTCGAGTCAGACCTGACTCATATTGACCCCTCCTTGGGTTTCCGAGGCAGTATCACTGCGGAAGTAGATTGCCCCATCTTCCTTCCAAGGAGTGGCTGGTGGGTTTGAACCATCAGCCTTCTGGTTAGCAGTCAAGTGCCTTAGCCACTAAAACTCTGTGCTAATTTACTCTTTGAACTTTCTCATATGCTCTGGTCAGAGCTGTCATTATTACCCAATTACAATGAAGTTTCAGATCACATGGGTAGTTTCGCCTGCGAGCACTGCAAGTCATTGCTGATGTTTTCAGTGCTGCTGGGGTTTTTATAGTCGCTGATTTTGTCAAATTTTCTGGTGTTTTAGCTACACTATTGTGGTAAGTAGTATTTGTGAGCCTATACCAATAACTTTTTTGAGAATGAAGTAAAGATTAAAGGAAAAGGAGAAAAGTAAAAAAAAAAAAAAAGGCTTCCACTTAGCTACTAATAACGTTGTAATTCAATGTAGAAAGGTTTTACAAAACAGTTTTTGTTAGTATTCATATAATCTATGAAACAGTACATTTAAACATTTACAATATTTATTGTATTTATCACATAGCATTCTATGATTAAAATTGACTATAAACATTACTAAGGATTCTCTATGGTCTTGGTACGAGAGAAGAACCATGGAGGCGGGGGTGATACTATGAGTTACTGCACTGGGTGAAACCAGCCTTAGTGATGTCAGTAAGTTCTCCCAGTAGTTTCAAGAGCTAGTGGTTAATACACTAATTCATACATATATTGTAACAACCTATTAGGAGCTTCCTTCTTGGTTTATTTGATCCTGGTAACAACCCTGTGAAGAGTCTTGGTGGTGCAATGGTTCAGTCCTCGGCTGCTAACTGAAACATTGGCAGTTTAAACACTACCCAGTGGCTCTGTGGGAGAAAGACCTAATGATCTTACAGCCATGAAAACAATATGGGGTAGTTCTTTCCGTAACACATGGGGTCACTATAAGTTGGAATTGACTCAACGTCACACAACAACAGCACTCTGAGATTGGAAGGATAGGTTAACACATTTTATGGTTAAGAAGACAGAGGTTAAGAGCAGCAAGTGACTTGCCAAAGTCTTCTGCTCTGCAAACAGTGAAGCAAAGTCCCCCAGATCCCTAGGCAGCCCTTGTCTCTTACACCATCACTGGCTTCTTTATTAAAACAAACAAACAAACAAACAAACACTCCTATCAAGTTAATTCCAACGCATAATGACTCCCATTGGGTTTCTGAGGTGGTAAATCTCTATGGAAGTAGATTGCCCAGTCTTGCTTCTGCAGAGTGGCTGGTGGGTTTGAACCACCAACCTTCTGATTAGCAGTCAGATGCCTTAGGCACTACATCACCAGAGCTCCTTGGCTTCTTTATTAGGTGTCTCCTTTATGAGAAGCTGTGAGTGAAACACTGGGGGTATGGAAATTGGATAACATACCCAGTCCATCCTTCAAGTGCACATAGGTACCATGTCCTCCCCAAAACCTTCCTCTACCCACTTCTCCAAACCCTGTAAAGTCCTCCATCTGCACTGTCTCTGGGTTCTTTGGTTACCTTCAGTTTCATTCTTGCCTATACACTGGCCTGAGTCTAGTTACTTCAGAGATGCACATCTGGCCTCCTCAACAAACTTCCTTGAGGCCAGATGTCATGTCTTATGCTTCTCATATATCCTTCACAGGACCAAATACAGTAGGAAGGGATAGGATGACTATACATACATCATCATCATCATAATGGCTAACATTTATGGAGCACTTGCTCGGTGCCAATACTGCTATAAGAGCTGTATATATATTAACTCATTTAATACTCATGACAACCTCATTAGGAAGTGTATTGTTTCATAGGACTACTATAACAAACTACTACAAATGATAGGATTTACAAGAACAAAACTTTTTTCCCTCACAGTTCTGGAGACTGTTGTTGTTGTTGTTATGTGCCGTCAAGTCGACCCCCGACTCATAGCGACCCCTCCTTGGGTTTCCGAGGCAGTATCACTACGGAAGTAGGATTGCCCAACCTTCCTTCCGAGGAGTGGCTGGTGGGTTTGAACTGCCAGCCTTCTGGTTAGCAGTCAAGTGCTTTAGCCACTATGCTACCAGAGCTCCTACTAGAAGTTCAAATTCAGGATGTCAGCAGGATTATGCTCTTCCCAAAGGCTCTTGAGGAAGATCCTCTCTCTTAGCTTCTAGAAGTCCTAAGTGTTCCTTGCCTCATAGCCACATAACTCCAATCTCTCCCTTCTTCATCTTCACATGGTCATCTTTCCTGTGTGCCCATCTCTGTTGTCTATTCTTTTTATAGGAACACTAGGCATATTGGATTAGGGTCCACCCCACTCTAGAATGACCTCATCTTAACTAATTATATCTACAAAGACTAATTATATCTACATCTTAACTAATTATATCTTCAAATGAGGTCATATTCACAGGTACTGGGGTTTAGGACTTCAACATGTACTTTGGGTGGACAAAACTCAATTCATAACAGATAGACATCATTATCTCATTCCTATTGTAGACATAGGAATTCCTGTGTGGTGCAAATAGTTAACACACTCAGTTGCCAACTGAAAGGTTAGCTGTTCAAGTTCATCCAGAAGTCTTGGAAGAAAGGTCTGCTCTTCTGCTTCCAAAGAGAGTTAGGGGCAGAGGCAATGAAGTTTTAGCCCAAGATAGTAATCTAGGTTTGATTCAATGATTTAAACAGTCTTTTAAAGAAACCATTCAGTCTTATGTGGAAAATGTTTGGTCTTACCAGCTTTTACACCCTTCCCTCCTGCATGGACATCAGTTGCATGGATGAGGAGTGGCTTCTATGGCACTGGCAGGAAGGGTGTGTTTGGCCTCAACCTAGTCCTTGGGTGTGTGCAGGTTGGTGCACATCAAGATGACGGTAGTGTGGTCTGTCTCTAAGTGTTCAATAGGGCAAGCAGATAACCTTCTGGAATGTTTTTTGTTTTTTCTCAGCTCAACCAGGACTGGGTGGTCCTGATATTCTATCTGGAACTGGTTCCATTTCGTCTCTTGATGATAGCGCAATAGGTTGTAAGGCTCCTCCAAAGTCGTCTTCTCTGAAATGTCTGGAAAACTCCCCAGGAAGACTCATCTGACTTCCAAGTCACCTCTTCAAGACAAGCAGAAACTTCTGGGCTCCATCTTAGCCACACAGAAACCAAATTAAAATCTTGCCTCTGCTAACCATACCACAGTGCCAAGTTAACTCAGTGCAGCCTCCCCAAACTGGGGGAGGCAAGAGCAGTCTAGGAAGCAATGACCTCCTTGAGTCCTAAATGAGGAATGGGACAGAATCCCTCTTGCCCCTGGTGTCTCTTCCATTTATCCAGCATGCCTCTCCCTTTGGGGCATTCCACCTGGAGAAAGATCAGGACATCAGTCTTACAGCCTTATTGCCCCATCTCTAGCTCCCTCCTTCCCTCTACAAATCCCAGGGCTGGAATGACTAAAATTTTCCTTCTCCATTCTGTCTGATGAGACTTCCCCTATGTAGAACCCTATGATCAAGTCCTCCAGGCCTGCTAACATGTACAAAGCCCTTGCTCTGCACTGGATACTGTGTATACTTCAAATGACATTCTAAGGGAGGTACTATTATATCCTCTTGCTACAGATGCAAATGCTAAATCTTGGAGAAGTGATTATCCCAGGGTCACAGTTGGTGAGCCATAATTCAAACTTCACTTTTACCTGAGCCCACTAGACTTGCTCCTTAGACTCTTTGTTCAAAGCAGGGCCCACCCTCTCCTTCATTGGAGTGACAAGCCTCAGAGATCAACCTTGAGGGGGAAGGTTGCATGAGAACATGATTTAGTGGGGAAATAAAATGCATTGATTTCATATTTGCAAAATTTTATCCCTATCCCAAATTAAATAGGTATTTGTAAACTGTAAAGCCCTAAACCAAAGTATGGGGTGATTGTCTTTATTGAGACATCCCTTTTTATTGGAAAATTGGAAGAGGCTATTCCTGCCCAGTGATGAAGATAGAGTAGAATCAGGAGACATTGGTTCTCATTTGGGCTCAGAAACTTTGGGCGAGTCCTTTCCCTTTCTCTGGGCCTCACTTCCTCCTCTGTGCTATGATGAAGATGGACTTGCTAATTTCTAATGTCCATGATCTCTGAGTTCTAAATGTCTCTGTAGGTCCCAGAGAACCTGGTCCCTTATTGATAGCCACAAAATAAAGCCCATGCACAGTTCAGGCCAGGCCTGGGCCAGCAATGCTGATGCTGATGAGTCAGAAGATTTGGTCCCACATGGGGAGGGATGTCGAGTCTGCACAGATATTGCATGGTCCCCACTGCACCAAAGGCTCTGGGCATGGGTTTCCTCCACCCTTCTCCAGCTGATCAGCCTGCAGAGGACTTTGCCCTTCAATGTCAAACAGCCTGCATCCCTGATATGCCAAATTCCAGGTGAGCAGCAGTGGGTACCTATGTCTGCCCACAGAGTCCTCCATGCCCTTTGGTTTTACAAGCTTACAAAGAGCAGAGTGGTTGTATGAAGGGATAATGAAGTGATAAGGGCATTTTTAATGACAGCATTGTGCATGGATTCTCAGGCTTGTTATATGTTATGATTGAATGATCTCCCCCTGACCAAAAGATACATTGAAATCTTCACCTCCAGTATCTGTGAATGTGACCTTGTAAGGAAATAGGGTATTTGAAGATGTCATCAGTTGACATAAGGTCATACTGGAGTAGGGTGGGTCTTAATCCAATATGAGTGGTGTCTTTATAAGAGCAAAGAAGTGATACAGAGACAGAGGGAGTGGAGGCAGAAGTTGGAGTCACACTGCAGCTGCAAGCCAAGGAACACTTGGGGCTACTGGGAGCTGGGAGAGACAAGAAAAGGAACTTCTCCTAGAACCTTCATAGAGAGTGTGGCCCTGCTTAAACCACAAATTTTTAGCCTTCTGAACCATGAGACAATAAATTTCTGTTGTGATAAGCCACACCATTTGTGGTACTTTGTTACAGCTGCCCTGAGAAACTAATAGTGTATATATCCACAGATGTACCCACAGCTGCCCATGGAAATGAAGCTCTCTCTCTCTCTCTCTCTCTCTCTCTCTCTCTCTCCCACATTAAACAGATTAAAGCACAATAATACTACCCACCCAATTACTGAGCACCTACTGTGTACCTTGAGGTGAATTCTAATATTAACCCTATTTTACAGATTAGGAGTACGCACCCAGAAAGGTCATATGGTATCAAGAAGTGAATCAATTAGGCCTAGCCTGGTAAACAGCACCACTTCAAGTATCTCAACCAGAGGGAATTTAATATAAGAAATTGGTTGCACCAACTATGGGGTAGCTGAGAAGAGTGAGGGAACTCAGAGAGTTACAACAACAGAATGCAGCTGTTGCCATCTCTGGGGCTGGAGATGAAGGGAGGAGGTAGGGTCACTTAGAATATCAATGAGCCTATTAGGAGGAGCCTATTAGGGAGCTCTGGTGGCATAGTACCTAAGGTATTTGACTGGTGACCAGAAGGCTGGTGGTTCAAACCCACCAGCCACTCCTTGGAAGGAAGACTGGGCGATCTACTTCCGTAGTGATACTGCCTTGGAAACCCAAGGAGGGGTTGCTATGATTAAGAACCAACTCAGCAGCAGCGGGTTTGGTTTTGGTATTAGGAGGAAACTGGAACCAGCGAAAAAGCAGACATGGCTGGGCACATGGACCTGAGGCATAAAGTGAGGAAGAGAAACAATTTGGCTCCTCCCTTCCTCCCATCTTTTTGTTTCCCACTACCAGTTGCTGTTGAGTTGACACCATGGTGACTCCATGGGTGTCAGTTTAGAACTGTTCTCCAGACAGTTTTCAATGACTGATTTTTCAGAAGTAGGCCTTTCTTCTGAGACACCTCTGGATGGACTCAAACCCCCAACCTTTCAGTTAGTAGCTGAGTGCTTAATCATTTGCTCCAAAAGCAACCCATGCCAGCTGTCAAGGGAGTATGAGAAACATAGCCTGCAGAAGTCAGCACTTATAATGTAAAGCAGAGCAGGGGAAGGATGAGAAATGCTTTTGAGAGTAAAAGGACTCAGGACTGCTGCAGAATACAAAATGAATCCAACTTAGATTGTACCCTGGAGATTCTTCCACTCTAGAAGGGGTCACTGAGAACTAAGGTGCACCTGGCCCAACCCATGGCATTCTCAATCACCTCATATTCATGTGAAAACCAGAAGACCAAAGAACAATCAGTGCCTTCGAATTATGATGTTGATGAAGAATATTGAATATACCATGGACTGTGGAAGAGCAAACAAAACTGTCTTGGAAGAAGTATAGCCAGAATGTGCCTCAGAGCAAGGATGGTAAGACTTCATCACACGTACACTGGACCTGTTATTGGGAGGGACGAACCCCTGGAGAAGGACATCATGCTTGGTAAAGCAGATGGTCACAGAAAAAGAGGAAGACCCCCAACAAGGTGGATTAACACAGTAGCTGCATCAAGGAGCTCAAACATAGCAACAATTGTGAGGATGGTGCAGGACTGGGCAATGTTTCATTCTGTTGTACATAGGGTCAGTATGAGTCAGAATCAACTTGACTGCACCTAACAACAACAAAGGGAAGATAAAGCCTGGACTTTTAGTCATAGCACAAAGCAGTAACTGGATAAAGACTTTAAGAGAAAGACAAGTGGGGCTGGAGTTCATAAGGGAAAGAAGGTTGCTTGTGAAGAGTGGGAACGGAAATTAATAGAGGAACATATATATTCTTGCAGGTCTACAGATTCATGTTCCCATGCACACGGGCATTCTACAGCAGTTGCATGAGTTGAAACCCCTTCCCAGCCCACAGCTGAAAATGAAAGAGAGCAGACAACCAATGTTGAGTCAGCAATGTGATGATGCTTCAGCAGCAGCAGCAGGAGTAGCAGCTGAGGCGAAGGACAGTGAGGTCATGCCCCAGGATGCTCAGCCCCAATCAGAGAAGGGAAGGGATGCATGCAAAACTGAGGGAAATGATGAAGGAGGCAAGAGTTTTCAGTATCAGCTGAAGAGTAAGTTGAAAAGAGAGATAATAGAAGGCCTTAAATCTTAGAAAGGAGCTCTGGTGATATGGTGGTTAAGGCATTTGACTGCTAACCAAAAGGTGGCTGGTTTGAACCCACCAAATGCTCTGCAAAAGAAAGATAGGGTAGTCTGCTTCTATAAAGATTCACAGCCTTGGAAACCCAATAGGGGACACTACGAGTTAGAGTCGACTCCATGGCAGTGAGATTGGTTTGGAGTTTGGTTTAAGTCTTAGGAGATTCTTTATTCTGATTATCTTCAGTTGGGTCCTCCAGAGAAAATCTGAGACAAGGATTGTGTGTAAGCAGTTTATTTGGGTCACGATTCCAGAAAGCACCAAAGTGGGTCAAGAAAAGTAGGAAGTCAATTCAGGGTTCACTATTAAGTAGGTTGAGTGCCTGTGTGGCACAAATGGTTAAGTGCTTGACTAGTAACTGAAAGGTTGGCAGTTCAAACCCATTCAGAAGTGCCTTAGAAGAATGGTCTGGTAATCTGCTTCTGAAAGGTCACAGCCATGAAAATTTTATGGAACTCAGTTCTACTCAGCACACATGGGGGCTCTTTGAGTCAGAAATGACTCCATGGCAACTGTTGTTGTTGTTGTTTGTTTTCCTTTATTTTACTTTATTGACCAGTTTATAGTTGTTGGCAACCAAAACTCGATCCCACTGGGGACCCCTGGGAGACTGCAGGGACACACCTCAAGTTTGTCTTAGCCGGGGGACAAGAAAACTGAGGTATGAGGTATTTCTCTCCCACTCCCATCTGTGGTCAACTAAGGACTACTATTGGGCCCTTAACTCCCAGGCACTTCCAGTCTGCCCCAACTCCCATCCCCCAATGGCTGGAGCCATAGGCATGTATGGGGATGTAATGGAGGCACCTGCCACATTGTGACTGGTAGGCTGTCCTCTCTCACCTCTCAGGAATGAGCTCAAGGTGCAACTAGTGTGAACTCAGACTCCAGGAAGAGGTCAGAGGGTGACTAGGATAGGCTAACTTGAAAATCTGAAAGAATTAAAAAGTACTAGTCTCTCCCAGGGAGCTCTGGTAGCATAGTGGCTAAGACACTTGCCTGCTAACCAGACGGCTGGCGGTTCAAACCCACCAGCCACTCCTCGGAAGGAAGGTTGGGCAATCCTACTTCGGTAGTGATACTGCCTCGGAAACCCAAGGAGGGGTCGCTATGAGTCAGGTATGACTCGACGGCACATAACAACAACAACAACAGTCTCTCCCAGGTAACTCTGGTGGCATAGTGCCTAAGGCATTTGACTGCCAACCAGATGGCTGGTGAGTTTGAACCACTTGAAAGGTTGGGCAATATACTTTCGTAGTGATACTGCCTCAGAAACCCAAGGAGGAGTCACTATGAGTCGGATCTGACTCCATGACAGTGAGTTAGTTGAGTCTCTCCCACCCTCTCATCCCAAAATAAGAAGTTGGCCAGCCCTCTCCGATGATGGCACTTCCTACCCCAACCTGGAGGAAATGATGAGAGCTGAAAGGAAATGGCAGCTCTTAGTCATTCTAAATTTTAATTAAAAAAATGAATTCCCTTTTGTTCCCCTGCCATCTAGCCCAGTCCCTCTCCTCACAACCACATGCTGCGTGTCCTCCGGCTATTTGCTCCACATCTTCTTCCTAGGGAAGTGGTCTGAGTTCAAATCTGGAGAACGCTCCTGGGATAAAGGCCAGAGCTCAGCTCCAGCTTCCTTTTCTGCCCAGGGAAGGATTTGCTTGTGGCTACTGGCCAGCCTTCCTCCCTTCCTCCTTTTCCCTCTCCCATCCTCCTTTCCCTATCCCCAGTGTGTTGCTTCTGAGACCTGGGTATGCTGCCTTTCATCTCTACCCTGAGTATTCTGAGTTCTAATTAAGTTCATTGCAGCCTCTGATTTGAGAAGCCTTATCAGGAATACTTAACCTGCGCAAATAATATGTGGAGCCAGCCAGCACTGGCCCTGCATGCTAATTGAACTTCACATGGGATCTCAGACAGGGCCAAGCCGCCAGGTCACCAAAAGCTTCCTGCGAGGAGGGAAGAAGGTGCCTGTCAAAGGGCATGAGAGAAACTGCCCTGGGCCTTTCAAGGCCCAGAGCCCTGAGTCAGCTGGTAATTGGATTGCTCCGCAATTGGGATTTAATGAGCTGGGGAGAAAGTTGGGAGACCTTCAGAGGCTTGGCTGGGCCCAGACATCCAGCACTGCCCACAGGCCTAGGGCAGCTTCACGGGCTGTGCTTTATGCTCCCACAGACCTGGCTTTTTAGGTCCTGCCTGGTGGGAGGGGGCATAGTTGGGCCAAGAATGGACACTTTTACAAAGAGTCCAGATGGGAAGGAATGAAATCAGCCTGTGAGTATAGAGACCTGGATATTTTCACACAAATAACACTCTAGTTCTACTTTTTTTTTTTTTTTTGCCAACCATGACCTCCCCAATGTGAGGTATTTTTGTAAGCATGCTACGTTAGTTTTTTCACATGTTGCTGAAAAAAAAAAAAAAAAAAATTAGCATAGTGTGCTTGTAGAAAACACCTCCACTGGAAGGGGTGGGAAGAAAGGCCTGATTGGCAAAAATATGTAGAACACTCACATTATTTGCATACAAATAAGGTAGTTCCTTCCTTGCCAGTCACCAAACCAAAAAACCAAACTCAGTGCCATGATTTATTCAATTCATAGTGACCCTTCCCTTGGGTTTCTGAGGGGCTATCTCTAAGGAAGTAGATTGCCCAGTCTTCCTTCTGAGGAGTGGCTGGTGGGTTTGAACCGCTGGCCTTCTGGTTAGCAGTCAAATGCCTTAGGCACTATGCCACCAGAGCTAAGATAAATCCTTTCTTTGTGGCTTCATTGTTCACATCAGCACTGTTTTTGTTAGGTGCCATCGAGTTGGTCCCCATTCATGGTGACCCCACACACAAGGGAAGGAAATGCAGCCTGGGCTTGCACCATTCACACGACCAGCTGCAAATCAGACCATTGTGATCCACAGGGTTTTCATGGCCTGATTTTTGGAAGTAGATCACCAGCCCTTTCTTCCTAGTCTGCCTTAGTCTGGAAGCTCCACTGAAATCTGTTTGGCATCACAGCAAAATGTAAGCCTCCACAGATGGAAGTGGCTTCCCATGAGGTGTATTGGTCTTGGCCAGGAATCAAACCTGGGTCTCCCAATGGAAGATGAGAATTCTACCACTGGACTACTATGGCCCCTAGCAGGTGGACTAGATTAGGGCTTTGGGGGCTTTTGCTTTTGACTTGTGTCAGGTAGGCCCGTTGGTTCTAAGACCTCAGGACCATCAGAGGCTGAGTGGAGCTCTGCCCCCATGCTTATTCAATCAAAGCAGCTTCTGTTTATCTGTTATTTACTGTCTGAGGGGAAAAAAAAAAAAAAAAGAACTTATGGGAAGTGGAAGACTCTCTAGCTAAAAATCAGCATACCCCATTGGACTGGGTGATCTCTCAGTTTCTTTCCAATTCTAACCATCTCAGCTTCTAAAATCCTGGTTAAATGGTCTCTGTTTCCAGAGCCATGGGACATTGATTATAGTAACTTTTACTTCTCAGCAATGTTTCTCTGGAATCTGGTCAGATGGTTTTACAGAGCATTCTGCTTTTCCCCAACTACACCCATTTCCCAGAGACCTGGGCCAAGCTGGTGCAGATGGTGGAGGAAGAGTTGGGGGCCATCCCAAAGATATTTTCCTTGGAGGTGCTCACAGTCCAGTGGTCTAGAAGTTCCACTTCCAGAACCACATAGGGGAACAACCTGACCCTGCAGATGATGAAAGTCTATGGAACAGAGAAGTCAACAGATTCAGGTGGGATAATCAAGGAAGACTTCCTGGAAGGAAGGGGCAGGGAAGGATAGGTGTCCATTAAACTATAAAAGAATCAGAAGTGGGAAGACATAGCACATCTAGAAGGTGCCCTACTCTGACAGGCTCTGGGATCCTGGAAATGATGAAAGTTAAGACAAGGCAGACTAGGCACATGTGAAACATGTGGCTTCTCCCATCCTTAGAGAAGCTATGTCCAAATTTGTGAGGTCAGGAAAAGAAAAAAAACAACCAGGTACCATCAAGTCAACTCTGACTCATGGTACCTCATGTGTGTTAGAGTATAACTATACTCCATAGGGTTTCTAATGACTGATTTTTGTAATAAGTAGATCACCAGGCCTTTCTTCTAAGTTACCTTTGGGTGGACTCAAACTTCTAAGCTTTCAGCTGACAGCAGAACATGTTAACCATTTGCAACACCCAGGAACTCCTTCTGAGGTCAGAAGCAGGGTCTTAAGAAGCTGAGCATTGCTTCTGTCTCTGTACAAAGGGGACCATGAAGGGGAAACGCATTCAAACCAGGTTTAATCTGTCATACTAGTTCCCTTTACCTAATGATCCCTGGGAGATGATTTGATGAAGCTAAGAGAAGAAAGAAAGGGTATGAAGACATGGCGCCCAGGCCTGGTGTGCAGGAAATAGGAATGCCAGTCAGAAAGACTGAGGCCTAATCTTATTCCCCACCTCCACCCACCCACCCACCACCTTTTCTCCACAGCTTACAGCCAAATACAGAGCAAGAGAGCTCAGAGAATTGATCTAGAAAACCATGTAAGTCATCTTCCATTTGCCCCTTCATATCTGCCCCCTGCACTCCTCCACCCTGTCTGAACCTCATGTGGGGTCCTTTGATGGGCCTCTCTATGGGCTCCCTGTTCTCTGGCTGCCAATAGGGTTTGGCCAATGAAGAACACAACAAGTAGGAGATCTTGGGAGGAAGGAGAAGGAGATTGGAATATTCTTTTCCCAGCTCCCACCCTTCTACCCTGTCAGGTGGTCCTTTCCATACAACTGCCCTTCAGACCTAAGGGAAGGGATGGTCTGCTGATACTCACCCTAAGAACCACGTGATTCTTTGCAGTTTCCCTGCAGACTGCCCTTACCTTTAATTAATAGTTTTGTTTTCTTTTTCTGATCTTCATGCCAACCCTCTATTAGAGGGCTTCCGACTCATGGTAGCCCCTGTGCACAGAATGGAACTACTCTGCAGGGTTTTCAAGGCTATGACCTTTCAGAAGCAGATCACCAGGCCTGTCTTCTGAGGTGCTTCTCAGTGGATTCAAACCACTAACCTTTTGGCTAGTAGTCAAGCACTTAACCATTTGCACCACCCTGGGACTCCCTGTCCCCACTTTTAAATGGATTGTTTATAAAACTCTCTTCATCTGTTTTCTACCCAGACTCTGACTATGAGGTGAGCAATGTCTGCCTCAGCCTGGCCTCCCAGCCCTTGTGTTGGGGTAATTTATCCAGCCAGACTCTCGTCCTAGCTGGCTCTGTCCCCAAGCCCATGCTCCCCTTCCATCTCTCCTGGACATTATTTCCAAGATCCAGACTCTTGAGTTCTCCACCCAGCAGCCCAATTCCTTGTGAGCCGGTCCCTCTCATTACAGATGCAGGCACAATTTGGTCCCATTTAAGAATCAACACAATGTTGGTTCATAACTCCCTAAAACACAGATTTTCTCCTGAATTTCCTATGGGCAGGAGGTTTTGAGCTGAACCAGGTTGATCAAGGAATTAAATAAGGATTAAGCAAGTTGGAAGGTGCCTGCTAATCCAGCAATCAGACAAACCTGTGCAAAAATCACCTTGCTTCCTTTCCTAAATTATGAATAAAAAAAATCAAGCAAACGGTTCTTTTGATAATTAGAAGATCAGCAAAAAGTGTACCACTCAGGGAATTACATTGAGGGAGGAAAGAAAGAGAAAGGAGGTAGATGGTCCCCGGAGATCCATATTAAAGGTGGACCCTTGTACCTTTGCATGGATTCTGCCAGTATGACCTTTTAACCTCCAAATCTGGCCTGAACCCCTCATTCTCTCTGGAAACCTGGATTTCAAGCTATCTCAAAGGCTGTTCACTTCAAATGGCTTACCTATATTTGGAAACTCAGTGTCAACAACCAATATTATTTTACCCACTCAAACTCTCTCTCCAGGAAGACAACATATGGGATACAAGGAAGGATGGGCTTTGAGATCAACCCTAAAATCCTGGCTTGACTTTCAGCTCTGCCACTTTAATGCCTGTGTGACCTCAGGTAAGCAGCCCTATGTTTTATGAGCCTTGTTTTCTCACCTATAAAATGTTTTTCATATCATGCAATGGTTGTGAAGAAAAGAAAAATAACCCAACCAAATACCTAGATATCTGTATGCTGAACAAATAATCTGAGAAACTAGATTATATGAAGAAGAACATATCATCAAGATTGGAGGAAGACTCATTAAAACCTGAGATATGCAGATGACACAACCTTGCTTGCTGAAAGAGATGACTTGAAGCATTTACTGATGAAGATCAAAACTACAGCCTTCAATATGGATTAGACCTTAACATAAAGAAAACAAAAATCCTCACAACTGGACCAACAAGCAACATCATGATAAGTATAGAAAAGAATGAAGTTGTCAAGGATCTCATTTTACTTGAATTCACAATCAATGACCCTGGAAGCAGCAGTCAAGAAACCAAATAACTTAACTGCATTGGGCAAATCTGTTGAAAAAGATCTCTTTAAAGTGTTAAAGAGCAATGATGTTTCTGTGAAGACTAAGGTGTGCCTGACCTGTCATGATATTTTTAATAGCCTCATATGCATGTAAAAGCTGCCTTTGAATTATGGTGTTGGTGAAGAATATTGACAACAACATGGACTGCTAAAAGAACAAACAAATCTGTTTTGGAACAAGTACAACCACAATGCTCCTTAGAAGTAAGAATGGTGAGGCTTTGTCTCACATACTTTGGCCATGTTATCAGGATGGAGAAGGACATCATGCTTGGTAAAGCAGAGGGTCAAGGACAAAGACAAAGACCCTCAAGAGGATGGACTGACACAGTGGCTACACTGGTGGACTTAACATATAACAATTGTGAGGATGGAGCAGGACTGGGCAGCATTTCTTTCTGTGGTACATAGGATCACTATGAGTTGAAACTGACTTGATGGCATCTAACAACAACAACAGATTCTGGAGGAAGAAAGGCCTGATGATCTATTTCCAAAAAACCCTCCAGAGCACAGTTCTACTCTGATACACATGAGGTCTCCATGAGTTGGAGTTGATTCAATGGCAACCTGTAAATGCCTGGCATATAAAACCTGGGATATGATAGTGTAATAAATGCTACTTCCTTTCCTTTACTCCTCACCCTCCTTCAACTTTAAAACCATTCTTTGGGCTAAGCTTTTCTTGCTAAGATTATTACAATAGCTTATTCATTAAACAAATCTGTCCTGGAAGAAGTGCAGCTGGAATGCTCCTCGGTAAAGTGGAGGGTCAACAAAGAAGGGGAAGGCCCTAAATGAGATGGATAGACACAGTGACTGCAACAATGGGCTCAGGTATGGCAAGGATCATAAGGCTGGCATGAGATTGGGCAGTGTTTCATTGTGCTGTGCATAGGGTCACTATGAGTTGGAGATGACTCAATGGCACCTAACAGCAACAACAATTCATTAAACTTACTTTTGCCCCTTTATTTGTACCACATCACTTCTCCCTTTTTCTGGCAGCAGAATTCCCAGTCCTCCAATTATTCCTTTACGGAATGACTTTTCCCAGATTCCATTTGTGTTTTGTGAGGCTACCAATGACATCATCCCAGTATCACCGCCCTACTGGATCTACCAGCCGTGGTGCTAGGTCCCAGGTTTAAGTATGCAACCCAATCAGACTCTTTCCTCAGAGTTTTCCTTCTTGGGTAGGGAATGTTAAAGATGGGTTCCCCAAACAGCTGTTAATCATGTCTGCAGCATGTGGAGAGGCCCAACAACAAAATGAAAAGTGGGCAGAAAGAGTCCTGGAGGCTGAAACCCAAACCAATCTCCAAGGTCCCCAGAGCTTCTCCTTTAGTTCTGTGATTCCCCTAGTTGCCTTCCAAACAATCCTTTCATGCCTAAGATAATCAGGGTCAGTTTCTGTGGCTCACAACTTAAGCTTCTTAACTGGCCTCCCAGAATCCTCTTTTGATCCACTCCTACTGGTTCTCCATACTTCAGGTAGAGTAGACTTTTAAGATCACAAATTATATCATGTCCCTCCTTGCTTAAAATGTTTCCATGGGGGAGGTGGGGCAAGATGGCGGACTAGGCAGAAGGATTGCACAGACCCTCTTCAACAAAGAAAAGGGAAACCAATTAATACAGACACAGAAGATAATCTTGGACCCCTGAGCCTTGAAGGAAAGGATGCAGATTTGGACTAAACCCCAACTAGCAGAAGAATTTGCATGAA
>NW_006921646.1:11253703-11274454 GCF_000298275.1 Orycteropus afer afer
TAGACTTTTCCTAAGAGAAGCCTTCTCTGACCTACCTCCACCCAGACTCAATTTGCTCAAGCCCCTATAACATGCTCTTCTCATCATTTGTAATCTTATTATATATATTTGTATTGTATTGTTGTTGTGTTAATGTCTATCTCCTCCACCAGACTGTAAGCTTCAAGAGGACAGGAACCATATCTATTTCATCCACTCTAAACCTCTGCTTGGAACAGTGCTGGGCACAGTAGGTGCCCATGAAAGATTGTTAATGAATGAATAGATGAATGAATGTACATACAACCTATTACCTTGTCCTAGCCTCTCTAGTCCTAGTCCCATGACATCTTTCTCTCTGCCTGCACTTCCTCATACTACAATGACTCCTTAACTACCCTCCTCCTTGTAGTTGATAGATGCTGTCAAGCCAATTTTCAACTCATAGTGACTCAATATGACAGAGCAGAATTGCCCCATAGCATTTTCTAGACTGTGATTTTTATGAGAGCAGATCTCTGGGTCTTTCTTCTGCAGAGCTGCTGGGTGGGATCAAGCCACCAACCTTTAGTTTGCATCTGGGTGCTTAATCACCGTGCCACCAGGGCTCCAAGCCTCCTTCCTTCTCCTCACCTAATCCTCAGGTTGCTTTTGCCTTCCTAAAAACACCTGTCCAATAGCTTCCCTTAGCTCCCTTTTGCCTAACATATACAAAAGCCCTCTCCTCCCTGGAGGTCTCTAAGTTTATCCCTGCTAGACAGCAGCCGAAGATTTCATTTTACTTGGATCCACAATCAACACCCATGGAAGCAGCAGTCAGGAAATTAGATGTCATATCGCACTGGGCAAATTTGCTCCAAAAGACCTCTTTGAGTGTTGAAAAACAAAGATGTCATTTTGAGGTCTAAGGTGTGCTTGACCCAAGGGATGGCATTTTCAATTGCCTCATACATGTGAAAGCTGGAGAATGAATAAGGAAGATCAAAGAAGAATTGATGCCTTTGAATTAGGGTGTTGGCAGACAATATTGATTATGTCATGGAGCCAGAAGAATAAACAAATCTACCTTGGAAATTCAGCCAGAATGCTCCTCAGAAGCGAGGATGGCAAGACTCTGTCCTATGTACTTAGGACATGTTATCAGGATGGGTCAGTCCTTGAAGGAGGACATCATGCTTGGCAAAGTAGAGGAACAGCAAAAAAGAGGAAGACGCTCAACAAGATGGATTGACACAGTGGCTGTACTGATGGGCTCCAGCATAGGAACGAATGTGAGGATGGTGCGGGACCAAGTGGTATTCTGTTCTGTTGTACGTGGGGTCACTATGAGTTGGAACTGATTCGACAGCACTTAACAACAACGACAGACAGCAGCCACAGCAGTGCCCTCACCATTACCTCCCCCTGACACTCACACCCCATACCTCTGCACACTATCTCCCATACTGTTTCCCCTACTAGAAGGGTCTGTCTCCCATCACATCCTATACCTTTTACCAATCTCTGTGCACAACCACCACCTCTGTAAATCTCCCTTAATTAAACTCTCAGCCACAGTAAGTCCTCCTTCCTGAGTTCTTCTTGCAGCAATCCATTGATTATATTTAAGCTTAGAACTGTTTTCCAGATATTTCATACTTGGTGTAGTTCCTTATAGGTCACTGAGCCCTTTCATATACATTATCTGATTTGATCCTAGAAACTCTGCAAGGAAGTGGGGCAAGTATTTAGGGAAAAATTTAGCTGCAAGGATCAGAAACCCACTAAGTTACCTTAAGTAGAGAAGATTTATGGCAAAGACACTGGAGAAGAGCACAGATACTAACTTCAGGTGGTGCAGGTCAGTCTCAAGGTGCCCGCAGAGGCTTCCAGAACCCTTCTTTCTTTCTGTCTCCCATCTCTTGGGATCTCTTTCTGTGTATCTGCTCATTATCCTCTTGGCAAAGCAGCCTCCTCTGAAAAGCTCTGGGTTTCAGCTCCTCATAAATTCAGCATCAACATAACTTTGAGTTGCCATGGTGCCAACTCTGGCCCTAACTCTGACTTTATCCCTCCAAGTCCCACCAGCATGAAAATGGTTATAGTCTGGGACCAGTCTCTCTCAGTTCAAATTATCAGGAGACATTCTCTAATTGGTTTCTGGCCAGCAAGTCCACTGGCTAGTTTGAGTCAGTTGCTCACGTCTGGTAAAATCAGCTGTCAGAATAGGTCACGTTACCCACTGTTGATTCAGTAATATCTGGGGTGGGCGCAGTGAGCCATACAAGCAAAGTGATAGTGCCATGGATACAAATGCAAGCTCTGAAGTTACAGGTTCTGTGTACAAATCCCAGCTGTGGTAATTATTCACTGGTGACTTTGGAAAGCCACTCCATCTCTCAGTTTCCTCATCTTAAACTCAGAGTAATAACAGATGCATCAGCATAGGACTGTTGTGCTGATTAAATCAGACAATCCATGTATAGCTTATAGCACATAGCCCATTGTTGTTCATTATCATTGAATTGGCTCCCAACTCATGGATACCCTCTGCACAAAGGGACAAAACACTTCCCGTTCGTGTGCCATTACTGCAATCCATTGCAGATCAGACCATTGTGATCCAGAGGGTTTTTAGTGGCTGACTTTCAGAAGCAGATCACCAGGGCCTTCTTTCCTGGTCTGTCTTGGGCTCAGAAGCTCTGCTGGAACCTCAGCATCAGAGCGACATTTGAGCTTCCTCTGACAGGCAGGTGGTGGCTGCACACGAGGTGTGCTGGCCAGGATTCAAACTCTGGTGTCCTATATGGAAGGAAAGAATTTTAGCACTAAACCACCACATGGAAGAATGGGGGTCTCTGACACCCACTGCCCCCTTCACCACCAACCTTCAGTGCCTGTGGCAAGGCTCTACCAGGTAAATTGGCCTCTTCCAATCTCAGACAGTCTGGGCTGTTGAGGCTTCTCCACACCACTTCCTGCCAGTCTAATTGTTTTATGCTATGTTTTATGTATTTTAATTAGTGCTTTAAATTTTACACATATGTCTCAAGGTTCTCTGGCAAAAAGTCTCTCTTTAGAAACTGGAATAAATAAATGAATTTTTCCCAGGCAGATGATGGCCAGGAGCCTTGAGACGGTTCATTTAAACCTGTCACTCTGCCATCACCATTCTGTCATCTGTGGTAGCCTTGAGGTCATATGTCTGGGGTCACAAACTATCTCACCAGCATCCCTTTCTGCCCTCTATTCCTGCCTCCTGAGGGGCACGATCATTCCCAAATGGGCAGTCTTAATGTGAGCACAGTCACCACACTTCCTAAATTTTTCAGTTTAAGATGTATGTTCCAAGCTTACATTGTCCAAAGTGCTATCAAAGGGGCTATAGAGCAGTGATTCTCAACCTTATAGTAAATCACCTTCCCCATTAGACTGTGGGCTCTGTGAGGGCTGGGACCATGCTTGTCTTATTGACTGCTGTGTCCCCAAGGAGTGGTGCTGCCTGGCACATTGCAAGTGCCATAAATACTTTTTCAATGATACGTAAGTCACCTCTTTCCACAAGTGCTTTCTGCTCCTCACAGTTCCAGCGTTTGCCCCACAATACAGTTGGGTGGTCTCGAGAGAGTCAAACTACCCTTCTAAGCTTCCATTTCCGTATCTTTAAAATGGGGTGATACTGGCATCCACCCACACAGTTGTCATGTAGATTAAGAGAGAATCCACTTTTCCCAGTGCCTGGCACTTAGGAAGTATTCAGTAAACATTAGCCATCAGTGTTGTACATGTTCCCTGTCGCATGGGAGCCCCTCTGCTCCTCTGTCCTGTTTTTGAGTTCTGCGGCCTGAAGGGCCACCCAGAGAGGGAAAGCTCAAACTCCAGTGGGGGCTTTGAGGAGTAGAGGCCAACACTGGAGCCTAGAAATGCAGATTTAGGTTTTGGCTTCCACTGATTTACTCTGTAAACTTGAGTATGCCACTTGACCTCTCCCAGCCTCTGAGTCCCGTCATCTGCCCACCACCCCCATGCCCACCCTGCTGTATTCTGTGGCTCTCTGGCTTAGGGGTTCAGTTTGCTGACCATTGCAGCTGTCCCAAGTCTTCTGGGCAGTGTCCAAACAGCAACAGCCAGCCCCGTGTGCTCCTCAGATGAAAGCAAAGCACATCAATGTGGCTGTTGAGAGAAAAGTTCCTTCATTAAACAGCTTCTGGAGAATTCCTATTCTAGCAGGCACAGATGCTCTGTCCCAACATAGCCTGCAGTGCAGGTCAGATTCACAGGCTAGTCTCTGTTCTACCAGCACTGGGAGGAGAAACATGGATTGGGGACCACTTCCTGGGCATTCATCAATGATGGGGCATTCTACCTGGCTGGGAGAATGGCTGATTGGTTGGAGCCTACCCCTCCCCAAGTCCTGGAACTGGGTGGGTCACTTGCTACAGTCATAGTTGTTGTTAGGTGTTGTCGAGTTGTCTCCGACTCATAGCGACCCTATGTACAACAGAATGAAACACTGCCTGGTCCTGCGCCAGCGCCCCCTGATCCCTGCTATTCCTGAGCCCATTGTTGCAGCCACTGTGTTAATCCACCACGTTGAGGGCCTTCCCCTTTTTGTTGACCCTCCACTTTACCAAGCATGATATCCTTCCCCAGGGAAAGGTCCCTCTGACATGACCAAAGTAGGTGAGATGAAATCTCGCCATTCTGGCTTCCAAAGAGCATTCTGGCTGCACTTTTTCTAGGACAGATTTGTTAGTTCTAGTGCCTAAGGCATTTGACTGCTAACCAGAAGGCTCATAATTCAAACCCACCAGCCACTCCTTGGAAGGAAGATTGGGCAATCTACTTTCTTAGAGATACCAAGGAGGGGTTGCTATGAGTCAGATCCAACTTGACAGAAGTGAGTTGTTTTTTTTTCAGCAGTCCATGGTACTTTCAGTATTCTTCAGCAACACCACAACTCAAAAGAATCAACTCTTCTTTGGTCTTCTAGTCACAGAGGGAATGTGAATTCTTGGGGCAAGGGGTAGGTCATGAAGACATGGAGGAGGAAGCAATGCTGACCTTAGAAGTGGGGACATAGGAAGCAAGTCCCCATACCTGTTAACAGCCCATCTCAAATCAGGAGGGACTTCATGCACACTGGGGCTTGGGAACCCTGCCCAGGTCCAAGAAGCCTTCTTGCCGCCCCCCACCCCCCACCCCCAGGCCTGCTGCAATCTGCCTACTTGGAGCTTCTAAGCATCAGATGCTGGCTGCAGAGTAGAATGACCCCTTCCTGTATATGACTTAGAAGGTCCCTTGGTGGTGCAAATGTTTGTGCTCAACTACTAATCAACATTGCTGCTGTCAGACAGATCTTGGCTAAAAGAGCAAAGGATACCAGAAAGATGTTTACCTGTGTTTTATTGACTATCCAAAGTCATTTGACTCTGTGGATCATAACACATTATGGATAGCATTGCAAAGAATGGGAATTCCAGAACACTGCATTGTGCTCATGAGGAACTTGCATGTGGACCAAGAGGCAGTCATTTAAAGAAAATGAGGGGATACCGCATGGCTTAAAATCAGGAAAGAGGGGCATAAGTGTTGCATCCTTTGACCATATTTATTCAATCTGTATGCTGAGCAAATAATCCAAGAAGCTGGACTATATGAAGAAGAACATGACATCAAGACTGGAGGAAGACTCATTAACAATCTGAGGTGTGCAGACGACACAATCTTGCTTGTGAAAGTGAGGAGGACTTGAAGTACTTACTGATGAAGATCCAAGACTACAGCTTTCAGTATGGATTACACCTCAACATAAAAAACCCTAAAATCCCCACAACTGGACCAATAAGCAACATTATGATAAATGGAGAAAAGTTTGAGGTTGTCAGTGATTTCATTTTGTTTGGATCTGCCATCAATGCCCATGAAGCAGCAGTCAAGAAATCAGATATCATATTGCACTGGGTAAATATGCTGCAAAAGACCTCTGTAAAGAGTTTATGAGTAAAGATGTCACTTTGAAGACTAGGGTGCACCTGGTTCAAGCCATGGTATTTTCAATAGCCTCATATGCATATGAGAGCTGGACAATGAATAAGGAAGACTACAAAAGAATTAATGCATTTGAATTGTAGTGTTGGTGAAGAACACTGAATGTACCATGGACAGCTAGAATGAACAAATTGTCTTGGAGGAAGTAAAGCCAGAATGCTCCTTAGAAGTGAGAATGCCAGACTCCATTCTCACGTACTTTGGTCTTATTGTCAGAAGGGACCAGTCCCTGGAGAAGGATATCACGCTAGGTAAGCTAGAGGGTCAGTGAAAAAGGGGAAGACTTGTAACAAGATGGGTTGACATAGTGGCTGTAATGCTACGCTCAAGAATGGCAACCATTGTGAGGATGGTGTAGGCCTTGACAATGTTTTGTTCTTTTGCACAAAAGGTTGCTATAAGTCAAAACTGACTCCACAGCAACTAACAACAACAACTAATCAAAAAGTTGTCAGTTCAAATCCACCCAGTGGTGGTAACTCGGAAGAAAGGCCTGGCAATCTGTTTCTGTAAAGAGTAAAACCAACAAACCCCTATGGAGCTGTTTGTTTGGTATATGATTTCAGGCTGTTCACTTCCATCCTGGGTCTGTGTCTTTTCTTAAAGAGCAGCTAATAAAATGGGTAGCAAAGCAGCTCAGAGTCAGAGAGAATAGGGAACAAATCCACTTTTGCTAATTTCTAACTGTATAACCATGAACAATTTACCTATTTGAGTGTTATTTCCTGATCTATAAAATGGGGACAGTAATACCTGCCCTAAAGGGTTGCTGACAAGATTAAATTAAATAATATAATATTTCTAGAATAGTTCCTTGCTAGGAAATGGTCAGTAAATTAGTAATGATAATGAGAATAATTGAAATAAGTACCAACTGTGCTACCAGTGCCTTGAGGGTAAGAGCATGTCATAGAGTTGTTGTTATGTACCGTGGAGTCGACTCATAGTCACCCTTCCTTGGGTTTCCGAGGCAGTATCACTATGGAAGTAGATTGCCTCATCTTCCTTCCCAGGAGTGGCTGGTGGGTTGGAACCGCCAGCCTTCTGGTTAGAGTCAAGTGCCTTAGGTGCTATGCTACCAGAGTTAGAGCTCCTTAAAGCCCCTTAGCACCCAACTGAGGGTTAAACACAGGAGGGGCTAGTCCATGCTCTCAATTGGTTGACTGATTAAAGAAAAGCAACAAGGCAGAAAGAGTTTGGGACCTAAGAGGAGAGGCCTGACTTGCTTGCTGGCAAGCGTATAGCACATTTCACACATCTTTTTACATCTGCCCCTGCAGATTTCTTCCTGAAAACACCATAATTAATACCGCGCCTCTTCAGCCCCAGCCCCAACGCACCGCTTAGGCAAGAAGGGCGCATGTCCGCCTTCGCCAAGGAAGGCTCCAGACACAGACCAATCCGCAGTGCGCTGGCTGCCGGCGCGGGGGTGCGGTGGGCTGCTGGCGTGCGTGTAGTTACCTTGGCAGAGAGGGGCATAATTAATCTGCAGCGCTCTCCTTTCATTAAGCCTTCACGTTTATACCTGAATTAACTTTTCACATCCAGTTAAGGTGCGTGGGAGGCTCCATCCGCCGCAGGCGTGACAATGCAGCTGTGAGTGTTTCTTGGAATTGGGGGCTGACTTGACCCACCATCCAAGAGACCAAGAGTCTGAAGCTTCAGGGTGTGTGTGTGTGGGAGGACGCTTTCCCAAGCCCAGTACTCCCCTCTCCCCTCGGACTGACACCAGAAGAGGGTCTGCTGCTGTGCCTGGAGGAGGCGCTGTCTCCTGGCTAAGGAAAGGTGCAGAGCACACGATACACGTGGTCCTGGTGGGAATCTATCGACTTTCCTCCCATCTCTCCTGCTTAAATGGACTGGAGCCTCGTCTGGGCTCTAGTTTTGCCAGCCCGGGTGGGTATGGGGAGATGAAATGCACTCCGTTTTCTAAGCGCCCGCTTCTTGCTTTTCGCTCCTGTTTGGACTTGGTACACCTGCAGAAAAAGGAACTCAGGGGCGCCCGCCCCCGCTCGCGCAAGCAGGTTAGCGGAAGGCTCCCCGGGTTCTGGTTTTCTCTGAAAGGAGACCTATCCTTATTTTAGTTCCCTGAACCCGGAGCTCATTAAACTGTTTGCGTTTCCTTGGCACTAGACCGGGATAAACAGTTTGCTGCAAGCGCCCTTCACTCCAGGACCTGGGCTGTGTCTGGGCATCTTTTTCCAGATGCCAGGAGTTGTAAGCTGCCCTGCTTATTCTGAGCAGCTTCCCTGTGAGCCGTCCCAGTGAGAGGTTTTCTAGGAACTACTTAGCTCCTCGGTGTTGTGGCAGGAGAGGGCGTGCTAACGCCATCCCCCTAAATGGTCCTGTAAGATGTCCCTCTTCTTTCCACTTCACCTGCTTCCTCCGCATAATTCAAGATATTTAGATCCTCTCAATAAGTAGACCCCTCCCATCTCTCTCTCTCTCTCTCTCTCTCTCTCTCACACACACACACACACACACACACACACACACACACACACACACGGGTCCCTGAGTGGAGCAAGCAGTTTGCACTCCACCTAGTGGTGTCTCGAAAGGAAGTCCTGGCTATCTGCTTCCGTAAAGATCACAGTCATTGCAACACATGGGTCACGATAAGTTAGTAACATCTCAAGGGCAATGGGTTTGTTTGCTGGTTTGGCTTCGTTTACGCACACACATCCCACATACCCTTCTCCCCACCTCCAGCCCTATTCTGGGTACTTAAAGGTGTTTGGTTAAAGGAGAGACAGGGAAGCAGCCAGCAGGGTACCTACATCATCTCAGTAAATTATTTGCTTTGTGATCTCTGTCCTCCGGCAGTTTAAAATCAAATGGAGATCAGACAGGTGACACAGATATGGCGAGACATGGGGGATGATGAACAATCTAAAGTGGTAAGTGATTAAATGCCAGAATGAATGCTGGGGCCCCAAATCACATCCTTCAGAAGAAGGAAATCTTGTAGGCTGCCTCTGAGTCACTACAGATTTCTCAGAGGAGGTGGGATTTGAACTAAACCTTGAAAACAGCCTCCGTTTGGTGTGTGCTGTCAAGATGCCAAGCTCTGAACTAAGTGCTTTATGTCCATTATTTCATTTCATCCTTACAACAACCCCATGACCTAGGTATTATCACTGTCATCTGAATCTTACATATGAGGAAACAAAGCTCAGAGAGGTCTGGGAACTTGCCAAGGTCACAAAGCTGGTAAATAATTTTTAAGCAGTCTGATTCCTAATCCTGCACTCCAAACTTGTGGCCTGTCAGCAGTCCCTGAATGCTCTTCTGTGAATCAGAAATTTCTTGCCTTGTGAGGCCTTCTTCCCTAAGGAAGAAGCCTCCCTTTCCTAGCCTGCCTTGCAGTGGGCTGCAGTCATGTGACATGGGCTACACCAATCAACTATACCAGTGAGAAGCTTGGATTTAGAAGAGAGAAAGATCAGAGAGGGAGCTATGGTAGTATAGTGCCTAACTCATTTGACTGCTAACGGGAAGGCTGGTGGTTCAAATCCACCAGCCACTCCTCAAAAGGAAGATTGGGCAATCTACTTCCATAGAGATACTGCCTCGGAAACCCAAGGAGGGGTCGCGATGAGTCACATCCGACTCTGTGGGAGTGAGTTTGGTTTGGGTTTTTTTGAGGGGGCACTGTTCTCAGTGGGCAGACTCCAGGTCTATTCTCTGGTCTCCCAGAGTTTCTAGAAGATGCTTGTTGCTTTTGTTATGTGCCATCAAATCAACTCTGACTCATAGTAACCCTATGTACAACAAAACAAAACACTGCCCAGTTGTGTGCCATCCTCACAATCCTTGCATACTTGAGCCCATCGTTGCACCCACTGTGTCAATCCATCTTGTTGAGGGTCTTCCCCTTTTATGTTGACCCTCTACTTTACCAAGCATGATATCCTTCTCCAGGGAATGATCCCTTCTGACCACATGACCAAAATAGGTGAAATGAAGTCTGGCCATTCTCACTTCTAAGGAACATCTGACTGCACTTCTTCCAGGACAGATTTTTTTCATTTTTCTGGCAGTCATCGTCCTTTCAGTATTCTTCACCAACACCACAACCCAAAAGCATCAACTCTTCATCGCTCCTCCTTATTCATTGTCCAGCTTTCACATGTGTAAGAAGCTATGGAAAATACTGTGGCTTGGGTAGTGCACCTTAGTCTTCAAAGTGACATCTTTGCTCTTCAGCACTTTAAGGAGGTCTTTTGCAAAAGATCTGTCCAGTGACATATGACATCTGATTTCCTGACTGCTGCTTCCTTGGGTGTTGATTTTGAATCCAGGTAATATGAAAGCTTTGACAACTTCAGTCTTTTCTCCAATTATTGTGATGCTGGTTATTGGTCCAGTTGTGAGGATTTTTGTTTTCTTTATGTTGAGGTCATCTGTACTGAAGACTGTAATTTTTAATCTTCATCAGTAAGTGCTTCAAGTTATCTTCATTTTCAGCAAGCAAGATTATGTCATCTGCATATTGCAGGTTATTAATTGTTCTTCCTCCAATCCTGATGCTGCATTGTTCTTCATATAGTCCAAGTTCTTGCATTATTTCCTCAGTATACAGATCGAATAAGTATAGTGAAAGGATACAACCCTGATGCACACCCTTTCTGATTTTGAACCATACAGTCTCTACTTGTTCAGTTTGAGCAACAGCCTCCTGATCTGTGTACAAGCTCCTCATGAGCACAGTTAAGTGTTCTAGAATTCCCATTCTTCTCAATGTTATCCATAATTAATTACAATCCACACAGTTGAATGCTTTTGCATAGTCAGTAAAACACAAGTAAACATCTTTCTGGTATTCTTTGCTTTCACCCAGTAAGATGCTTGGTTCCTTTAATTCATCTCTTCTCTTCTTAAACTAATTTAGAGTGGTATTCTGGTTACCTAGTGCTGCTCTGACAGGAATATATCACAAATGGGATGGCCTTAACAAACAGTTTATTCTGTTACAGTTTAGGAGGCTATAAGTCCAAGTTCAAAGTGCCAGGCTCTAGGGGCTATGTGAAAGCCCCTCAACCTTGGGCTTCAGCTCTGCCTCTTGCTCCCAGCCCACTGGAGCTAGAGGCACCTCTTCACTCAGGCAGCTACTGGCTGCTGAGGCTAACAAGCCTGAAGTTGACAAGTAAAAAGGCATAGTCCCGATGTTACCAAACCACATGGCAGGCCATTAATTCAAGTCCATTGTAAGTCCCAAGGTTGGCAAAGCATGGCAGGCTGATGAACAATGACACAGCTATATGCAAGGTCCAAGTGTGCCATATGATAAAGATCATCCCCAAAGCTGCTTCTTATATATGGGAAGAAGACCACATACCCAAAGGCAGCTACTCAGCTGTTCCCAGTGGAACATGCAACTGATTACCAGTCTCATCGTGGAGAATACTACATCCAGCTACCCAGCCACACAACCAGGCCCAGCCAAGCTGACACACAAACTGAACTATCACAAGTGAGTTCGAGTTCTGTTACCTGCCGCTACAACACTGACTGATGTGGGGAGTGAATGGGAAGCAAGGACCTGGTTGTAGGAAGGCAGACTAAACTTTAAGTAAAGAGAAACAAAGGAAGAGGTAGAACATCAAGTCAGAGAAGAATACTTTTAGGAGAGGAGAGCACAGAGTAGATTTATGAGCTGAAGGAGAAAACAAAGAGAGAAAGAGTTGTTATTGTTGTTAATAGCTGCCATGGACTTGGCTCCTACACAAGACAACTCCATGTTCAAGAGAATAAAACATGGCCTGGTCCTGCACTATCTTCACAGTCATTCATATGCTCAAATCCATTGTTGTGGCCACTGTGTATTTTGAGTGCCTTTTAACCTAGGGGGCTCATCTTTTTAGTACTTTATTGGATTATACACATTCCATTGTGATCTATAGGGTTTTCATTTGCTAATTTTTGGAAGCAGATCACCAAACTTTCTTCCTAGTCTTAATCTGGATGCTTCACTGAATTCTGTCCACCGTGATCAACTTTGTTAGTATTTCAAATACTGGTGGGATACCTTCTAGTATCATAGCAACATGCTTTATCTCTAAGATCCCCAGCTTAGAGCTAAGGAAAGTGAGGTTCAGAGAGGTTAAGTTTCTTCTCAAGGTCACACCAACAGTAAGTAATGGTGTAAGAGTTACAGCCCAGCTTTCATATTACAAGTGTCTCCTATACCTGCCAGCTCAGGCAGTCTCCTAGAGGTTTTCATTTGAAATTCAGAAGTCATATCTGAAATCCAATTTGAAAGGACAGAATGACCTCTAGGGACAGAGTAAAGAATGAGCTGGTCAGCTTGATGAAAAAGAGACCCAAGCTCTTGTCAAGTGAGTCAAGACATGAGACCCCATATGATGCTTAGCTCATCCTCCCAAGACTGTGTCATCCTAGAGTAAAAGCAGTGAGCCAAATAGCTGCCTGGCCCTATGGCATACCCACCACAAAACAGGCTACCAGAAGGAAGTGGAAAGAAAAGAAGCTGAGGAAGACGCCCTCCCCTGCCCATGTCTTAGGAAGTGAATGTTCTGGAGCACAGTGCATCCTCCTGGCTAAGAGTGCTTGGCCTGTTTCAACAAAGCCAGAGCTTGTTTCTGTGGCATGTCAATGTGTGCTCAAGGCAAGGAAAGCAGGATGATTTTGATGAATAAATGCATGGGAAGATTCTGAATTTTCAGAGAGTAGGCTACTACAGAGTAGACAGAGTTGGTGTAACCTGTGTGTTGGGGTCACCTTTGTGCCCTGATGTGTAAAGGCCACCTTGAGACCTTTGCAGAGCTGGCTTACCTTGGTGGTTTCACCCCTGTGTAGGGTTTGCACGTGTGCACATGCAGATCTGACCCTTATATGTGACATCTTTACCTTCTAGGAGGGGTTTCTGTTCACCACAAGACTCAGGGAGACCAGCCCCTGTGCAGAAAGCTGTCACTGCATCACAATTAGGGGGCTAATTTCCCAGGTGTTTTTTCAATTGACCATATCGACAAAGTCTTACAATTTGGTTATTTTAGTGACACATAAAGCTTTTTCCTTGGTTAACACATTTGAGTTTAATTTCAGTAATATTTCCATTAACAACCTGTAATTAAAGCATCTAATAAAGATCAGTAATTCACTTAGCTGGATTTGTGTTAGAAAAAAACAGAAAACAGAAAAAAATGCATTTGTGGAACTCAAATACCATTCTACTATTAAATGAACATTATGGTTTTTCCCGTGTATCTTAAATGAACCTCATTTTTAACAGGAATATTAAACAAATTAAATTAAGCAAGTAATTTTGCTTTATAGGATTAAAAAAAAGCCTTTGAGTGGAAAATTCCTCTAAAACACCCATTAGTGGGATGGGTTGGGGGCAGCAATGTAAGCAAATGTGTTGCTCAGGCTTAGACAGCAGGAAGCTGATGAACTGCCCTTCCTAGCAGAACCCTCATGTCCAAAGTGCTCAGGTGGAGACCTAGATGCTCAGGCGGACACCTAATGCAAGGGTTCCACAAAGGCTCATGGTTTCCAGGCCTTGCCAAATCAGAGTGTGGAATTATCTAGGTGAGACAATGACCACAAAGCAAGCTTGAGGTGAACAATATCAGTGAGCCAGTCAGCTGACAACTCTGACTTTAATTAGCTCACCATCTCATGGGGTAGAGATTATTCTTGCAATTTACAGATGTAGAGGCTGAGGCTCAGGGAAGTCATAATTTGAAACCAGGTCTGTCTGGTTGCAAATGCGGGTGTGTTGGTCTGGATCCTCCAAAAGCAAATTTCAAGATAAGACTAGAGGTGCAAGAGATTTACTGGGGGCCATGCTTGGGAGGGAAAATGCCTGGAGGGAGTCAGGAAAGGTTGGGAAAAGTGTAAGGCCAGGATGCAGATCTGACCCTAGGGAAGGAGACAGGGCAGGAAGGAAGGTCAGGTGAAAGCATGGTTTTATACTGTGGTACAGTTTAAGAGGGTTCAAGAAGGCTGTCAGAGGAGTTCTGAGTCCAGGAATGGTCCTGTCTCAGTATTTCTGCTCTGCTTAGGCATTGTCTGGCAGCATGACAACAGTGATGAATTCCAGAGTCTTGTTTTGAGTTATATCCCTGTAGTCTGAGAGTGTATTTCAAGACCACAGCATCAATGCTCTCTCTCTACCATCCACAAGAGCTGGTGCCAATGGTTGGCAAGGACAAGGCAGAAAAGAAACTGAACTTGTAACAAGATCACTCTCTTACTGTTGTGTTTAGAATAGACTGCGGGTAGGTGAGCAAAGGTAAAGCATAAAGGCAAGGCAGGAGGCCACTGTGGTAATCCAGATGAATGATAAAGGCAGCTCCCACCAGGGTGAGAGCAGAGGAGGTGGTGAGAAGTGAACAGAGACTGGTGTAGTTTGAAGGTACAGGCAATCCCTAGATGAGGGATGAGTTCTGTAGCTAAGTCTGTCTTTAAGTCAAATCTGTATGTTAAGTTGCAATGATTATATACTGTTAATATCTATCCTCAGTTAGTCAAATGTTTGTCTTAGTATATAGTATACAGTATACCTTTTTATGCATAAAAACATTAAACAACTCCAAATACACAAAAACATCTTTGATATAATAATACAGTAATAATAATAATAATTGCAGATGATACATCCTTGCTTGCTGGAAGTAAAGATGACTTGAAGCATTTACTGGTGAAGATCAAAGACTACATCCTTCAGTGTGGATTATACCTCTACATAAATAAAACAAAAATCCTCACAATTGGACCAATAAGCAACACCATGATAAATGGAGAAAAGATTGAAATTGTCAAGGATTTCATTTTACCTGGATCCACAATCAACATCCATGGAGCAGCAGTCAAGATGTCAGATAATGTATTGCACTGGGCAAATTTGTTGTAAAAGAACACTTTAAAGTGGTAAAGAGCCAAGATGCCACTTTGAAGACTAAGGTATGCCTGAGCCCCACCATGGCTTTTTCTTTTTTAATTTTTATTGTGATTTGGGTGAAAGTTTACAGAGCAAATTCATTTTCCATATAGCAGTTCACACACATTTTGTCTCATGACATTGACTACAATTTCTCACATTGTAACAGCTCTCTTCCCACTTCTTCCCCATAGTTACCTCTTCCCTGGGTCCTTCCTTCCCATGTACTTCTGCCCCCTAAGCTGTCTCCCTGTGCATACAAAGCCCTTCTATTCTCCCAGGATTGATCTCTCCAAGGAGTATATCTACCTAGCGTAAATGTTCAGCTCATATTCCTGTCTTTCATTTGGTTGGGAGCCACAGGAGTGGGTTCAATTCCAGAGCTGAAGGGCATCTAGGGGCCATAGTCTCAGGGGTTTCACCCGGGCCAAGCTGTGGCATTTTCAATAGCCTCATGTGGATGTAAAAGCTGGACAATGAACAAGGAAGACCAAGGAAGAATTGAAGCATTTGAATTGTGGTGTTGGTGAAGAATACTGGGGATACCACTGACTGCCAGCAGAATGAACAGATCTGTCTTGGAAGAGGTATAGCTGGAATGCTTCATAGAAGTGAGAATGGCCAGACTTTGTCTCATGTACTTTGGTCATGTTGTCAGAAGGGGCCAATCCCTGGAGAAGGATATCATGCTTGGTAAAATAGAGGGTCAGTGAAAGAAGGAAAGACCCTCAATGAGATGGATTAACACAGTGGCTGCAGTGATGGGCTCCAGCATAGCAAAGATTGTGAGGATGGTACAAGACTGGGTACTGTCTTGTTCTGTTGTACACAGGGTCACTATGAGGCAGAGTTGACTCAACGGCACCTAACAACAACAAGAAGAATAATAATGTTTTGATACACATTGCAAAGTAGTGCCCATCTGTTACTATGAATCACTGTATGTACCTTGAATTTTTAATGTAATAGGCTTTACAGGGGCTGGTTTGTCACTACAGGTTGTACATAAGCTGGATGTTTATAACCTGGCAATTGCCTGTATATTTGGAAGGATTTTCTGGCAGGTTAGAAGTCCCTGGGTGGCACAGATGGTTAAGTGCTCAACTACTAGGTGAAAGGTTGATAGTTTGAAGCCACTCAGAGGTGCCTCAGAAGATACAACTGGATATTGGCTTCCAAAAGGTCACAGCCACTGGAAACCCTATGGAACACAGTTCTACTCTGCACACACGGGGTCACCATGAGCCAGAATCAACTCAAGGGTTACTAACAACAGTTGTCCAATTGGGTGTAGAGTGTGAGAAGGGAGGGGCCTCCTTTAGCTGAGGAGTATGGTTACTCCAGCACTCTGCCCCTGAGCTCCCCAGCACACACACACACACACACACACACACACACACAGAGGGCAACAATATGTATGGCCCTTGAAGTCATAAGTCAGAGGTAGGAGCATCTCATCTCCCTTCCCCCTGAATCCCCAACCCAAGGAAGACATTTTGGTGAGGTTCCACCATGAGCCATATACCCATTGAGACCTGGCCAGGTCAGTGCTCCGGTTGCGTGGACAGCCCCAGGAAAGCACAGTAACTCAATTCAACAGTACAACTCCATAATCTCATGTCAACCTCACAGCTGATGGTTACTGTTTTATCACAGGCTCGTAAAGTCCCTACATTGCCATGAATCACGGACACTCTGCCAGCGAGAGCTGGGAAACTCAGCCAACTCCAGAGCATGCTTCTTGATGAGTAGTTGCTGTGGTTCGCCTGAGGTCACTTTTCCACTGTCAGGGACTCCCCACCTGCTCTTCCTGGAAATCAGGGAGCAAGTCTTTCTCCCTTTTGAGTATGGAATCCCCAGCTCCCCACTGCTGGAAGAATGTAAAATGCCTGGAGAGCTCATGTAACAGATGAAATGTGCTGAGAGGTAGGTGCAGAGGGAAACACTTGGGATTTTGAGTGGGAAGACTCTTGAGACTTTTATTAGTCTTTTATTGTAAAGACTCATTTACTAATTGTGTAGTCCTGGGAAAGCCATTTAAGATGTTCTAACTTCAATATAAAGAGCCCTGGTAGCACAGCGGTGAAGCACTTAGCTGCTAATTGAAAGGTGGGCAGTTCGAACCCACTGGCAGCTCCATGGGAATAAAAGAGCTGGCGATTCACTCCTGTAAAGATGATAGCCTTGGAAACCCTATGGAGCAGTTCTATTCTGCCTACAAGGTTGCTATGAGTCAGAATTGACTCAACAGCACACAACAACAATCTCAATATATGAGGCATTGCTGATTCAGTGGTAGAATTCACTCCTTCCATGCGGGAAGATCTACTTCTCCAGAAATCAGCCAATGAAAACCCTATGGATCACAATGGTCTGATCCACAACTGATCATGAGCATGGCACAGGCAGCTTTTTGTCCCACTGTGCCTGATGTCACCATGAGTAAGGGGCCAACTTGACTGCAGCTAATAATAATAACATTATCAATACACTAACTAATCTGTAAAATGGGTATCATGAAGCTCAACTAAGGTGATATGTATAACCCACTTTGAAAACAGTAAATTGCTAGGCACATTTAAATGGCAATTGCTATTAAACCAGGACCCAGACAATAAAGGCACAAAGGGCAGACATCTGGGACTAGGGAGGAGGCTGCATCCAAGGATCAGAACAGCGTTGCAGTGTGAAAGGTCAGAGGCTAGAGTAGGTTGAAGACAAGACAAGAAAACCTAGCATCACAAATGAGATCACATCACAAACCAGAAAGCACCCTAGTATCTTCCAGTCTGGTAAATTTTAAAGGTCCTTTTAACAGGTGAGCCTTTTTCAGATGAGACCTTATGTAACACTCCAGTATATAAAATAGATACAAGAGAACCCAATGTATTTGAAAAGGGAGTAGAGGACTGAGTCCATTTATTCTATAGCTCCCTTGTCCTCTGCAGTGGCTGCAGTGGCTCCCAGGGACATAGGTTGAAAAACCACAACACTAGTCTCTACCAGAGAGGTTAAGTAACCAAATGCTGGTCACACAGCTAGTTCTAGAACTGGATTCACTTTGCTCTCCATCCTACACTGGTTTCACAATGTCATAGCTCCAGCTAGAGCATGAACTCCTGGAGGACAGGACTTGCCTAGGCATGCTCAACTCATAGCAAAGTACAGGCACATAGTACCTAAATGGTATATTTGCTGAGTGAATAGATGAATGAATGAATGCAGGAACAAAGACTATTCTAAACCTAGCCATCCAAACAGAGAAAGAGGTGCAAACCAAAGAGGTCAGACTCAGCAGCAGTGCCTCCCGATGAAAGCATGACATCTGCCCTGAAACAGGAAGGAACAATGACTGAATTCCAGAGGCGGCCAGGGGTGCTGAGATGCTGCCATTTGCACACCTTACAGCAAAGGCAAACAAACCTCCTCTTTGACTTTGGAAGGCACTCTGCAAGTGTTCCTGCAGCAAATTCACTGTAGGCTGCTAGTAAAATGAGTCTGCATTCTGGGAACACATTCAGAGAGGCGGCAAACAGCCCAGAAAACCTGCTGCAAAAGGAGAAGAGGGGATGTTGTCCTGAGATGGCAGAGTGTAACAAGTAGTAGTTGTTGTTGTTAGGTGCCATTGAGTGAATTTAGACTCATAGTGACTTCATGTGACAGAGCAGAACTACCTCATAGGGTTTTCAAGGTTGTCATGTTTATGGAAGCAGATTGCCAGGTCTTTCCCCTGCAGAGAGTCTGGGTAGGTTCAAACAACCAACCTTTCAGTTACCAGCCAAGTGCTTAAACATCATATCACCGGGGCTCCTTGTAATGAGTAGAGCCTCCACATATGGGATAACCAATAGATAGCTGTTGAATGAATGACTAAACCCAGAGGTTACAGTATCTGGCCAGAAACTTACAGGGGGGTCCTTTGCCCTCTGTAAATTTGGGGGGCCTGGGGCACAGGAAAGATGTACTGCATGGAAGAGAAGTTTGGTTGTGCATGGAGGGAAGCCTAAGGGCCTGGAGTTCCAGGTGTGCATAGGTTTCCTTATACCTGGTAATTAATCAATAGCAGGGGTTAGCATCTGCCCCATCTCTATCTCGGGGGCTCAGGAAGCTGAGAACTTTGCTGCCCGCTATCAGCACAGCTGCTTTCCAGGCCCCAGGGTGCCCCAGGTAAGGGGAGAAGGGAGACCACTGGGCAGAGAAGAAACAATGAGCGAAGGAAACAAATAACAACATAGGGACATTTTGGCAACTCTTTTTCCCCCCATCTGATTCTAAATGGTTTCCCTTTTAGGAGTCTGAGCCCACTGACAAAGGAAAGGCCTGTTCCCATAGGGCTCCGTTTGCATTTCTGAGCAAGACAAACAAGACTCTCCACTACCTGTCTCTGCCCTGTCTTTGGAACAGTGACACTCAGCTCTGGCTACACATTAGATTCACCTGCAGGGACATCCACTCCAGAGAAGTTTATTTAATTTTCTTGGAGTGAACCCTGAGCACTGGTATTTCTGTAAAGTTACCCAAGTGGTTCTAATGTGCAGCCAGGATTGAGAACCTCTGCCTTGAGGCCAATCTCCCCCCATCTCTAGCCCCTGCCCTCCACCCTCCCACAGCTCTCTGGATACACAGAAGCTATGCGTGTCATGGTTATCCCCCCCTTATAAAACCAAACCAAAGCCACTCCCATCGAGTCAATTCCGACTCAGAGTGACTCTTTAGCACAGAGTAGAACTGCCCAATAGGGCTCCCAAGGCTGTAAATCTTTACAGAAGCAGACTGCCCCATTTTTCTCCTGTGGAGCAGCTGCTGAGTTCAAACCACTAACCTTTTGGTTAGCAGCCAAATGTTTTAACCACTATGCCACCAGAACTCCTACGCCCCTTATAAGTTAGGCTTTTATACATGCTGTTTGAGTTTCCCAGACTTCCCACTTTACCCTTTTTTTCTGCCTGGAAAATTCTTATTCAGGACTAAAGCCATGTGCTATGAAGGCTTGCTGAAGGTTCCTTGACATCTGCAGGCCAAGCTAGTCCCTGGTGCCTGTTAACCCCATCCTCAACACTGCACTGATGCCTTTATGAGGGCATAGTTCTTTAGCTTATCTACTCACTTGACTCCACGCTTCCTAAGGAAGGACAGGAAGAATCCATATATTACCTTATTTTATATAGATAGATAGATAGTCATCCCTTGCACTTGACTATTAACCTAAAGGTTGATGGTTCAAAACCACCCAGTGGAGCCACCAATACTTTTCTGTCAGTTTGTCGTACTGTGGCGGCTTGCATGTTACTTTGGTGCTGGAAACAATGCAACTGATAATTTCAAATACCAGTAGAGTCATCCATGGCAGACTGGATTCAGTAGAGCTTTTAGACTAAGACAGAGTAGAAAGAAGGACGTTGTGGTCTACTGCTGAAAAAATGGGCCACTGAACACCTTATGAATGGCAGCAGAATTTTGTATGATGTACTGGTAGATGAGCCCCTCATCTTGGTAGGTTGGCAAGCACTCAAAATATGACTAGGGAAGAGCTTCCTCCTCAAGGTAGAGTTGATCTTGACAGGGATAGAGCAAACTTTTGGGATCTTCATTTGATGTGATATGACTCAAAATGAGAAGAAACAGCTGCAAATAGCTAGTAAAAATTGAAATGAGGAATGTACAAAGTATGAATCTAGGTAAATTTTGTTGTTATTGTTTTGTACCATCTAGTCGAACCCGACTCATAGTGACCCATCCTTGGTTTTCTGAGGCAGTATCACTACAGAAGTAGGATTGCCCAACCTTCCTTCTGAGGAGTGGCTGGTGGGTTTGAACCGCCAGCCTTCTGG
>NW_006921646.1:11274554-11277799 GCF_000298275.1 Orycteropus afer afer
GAGGAGTGGCTGGTGGGTTTGAACCGCCAGCCTTCTGGTTAGCAGTCAAGTGCCTTAGGCACTATGCTACCAGAGCTCCTCTAGGAAAATTAGAAGTTGTATATATATATATATAATGAAATAGATTTCAAAAGTTGGATATCTTAAGCATCAGTGAGCTGAAATGGACTTATATTGGCCATTTGGAATTGGACAATAATATAGTCTACTCTGCTGGGAATGACAAATTGTGGAAAAGAACATTTCAAGATCTATCCTAAAATAAAATATGTATGAACTGTTGAATGGAAAACAAATTTGCTCTATAAACTTTCACTAAAATCACAATTTAAAAAAAGAAAGAAGAAAAATAAATATCTCTCCTGAAGTACAAAGCTATCAGTGTTAGGATAATATCTATATGCCTACAAGGAAGACAAGTTAATATGACTAATAAAATTTATGCACCGACCACTAAACCCAAAGATGAAGAAACTGAAGATTTTTACCAATTTATCCCATCTGAAATTGATCAAGCATGCAATCTAGATGCTTTGATAATTACTGATTATTGGAATGTGGATGTTGGAAACAAAGAGGAAGGATGAGTAGTTGGAAAATATGGCCTTGGTGATAGAAATGACTCTGGGTATTGCATGTTAAAATTTTGCAAGACCAATGACTTGTTCATTGCAAATACTTCTTTTTCAATAACTTAAGTGGTGACTATACATGTGGATCTTGCCAGATGGAATACAAAGGAATCAAATCAACTACATCTGTGGAAAAAGACACTGGAGAAGCTTAATATCATCCGTCAAAATAAGGCCAAGGGCTGACTACAGAACTGATCATCAATTGCTCTTATGCAAGTGCAAGTTGAAGCTGAAGAAAATTAAAACAAGAGAACAAAAGTAGGACCTTGAGTATATTTCACCTGAGTTTAGAGACCATCTCAAGTATAGATTTGATTCATTAAACAGCAGTGACCAAAACACAGACAAGTTGTGGGGTGACATCAAGGACATCATACATGAAGAAAGCAAAAGATCATTAAAAAGACAAGGAAGAAATAAATGACCAAAATGGATGTCAGAAGAGATTCTGAACCTTATTCTCGAATACAGAGTAGCTAAAGGGAATGGAAGAAATGATGATGTAAAAGAGCTGAACAGAAGATTCCAAAGGGTGCTCCAGAAGACAAAGTTAAGTGTTATAATGAAAAGAGCAAGGACATGGAGTTAGAAAACCAGAAGGGAGGAACACGTTCAGCATTTCTCAAACTGAAAGAGCTGATTGAAAAATTCAAGCCTCAGGTTGTACTGTTGAAAGATTCTATGGGAAAAATATTGAACAACACAGGAAGCATTGAAATAAGATAGAAGGAATATACAGAGTCACTGCATCATAAAGAAATGGTTGATGGCCAACCATTTCAGGAGGTAGCATATGATCAAGAAGCAATGATATTAAAGGAAGAAGTCCAAGCTGGACTGAAGGCACTGTTGAAAAACAAGGCTCCAGGAACTGGTAGAATAGCAGTTAAGATGTTTCAACAAACATATGTGATACTGGAAGAGCTCACTCATCTATGCCAGTAAATATGTGAGAGCTACCTGGCCAAACAACTGGAAGAGATTCATTTTTGTGCCCATGTCAAAGAAAAGTGATCCAATAGCATGTGGAAATTATTAAACAGTATCATTAACATCACACACAAGTAAAATTTTGCTGAAAATAATTCAGAAATGCTTGCAGCAGTATATTGACAGGGAACTGCCAGAAATTCAAGCCAGATTCAGAAGAGGACATGAAATGAGGGATAACATTTTTGATGCCAGATGGATCTTGGCTGAAAGCAGAGAGTACCAGAAAGATGGTTACCTGTGTTTTATTGACTGTTCAAAGGCATCTGACTGTGTGGATAATAACAAATTTTGGATAACACTGTGAAGAATGAGAATTCCAGAATACTTAATTGTGCTCATGAGGAACCTGTACATAGACCAAGAGAATAAAGAGATATTGTATGGTTTAAAATCAGGAAAGGTCTGTGTTGGTTGTATCTTTTCACCATAATTATTCAGTGTGCAGGCTGAGCCAATAATCCAAGAAGCTGGACTATAAGAAGAAGATGACACAGTCTCTCTTGCTTAAAGCAAAGAGAACTTACTCTACTTACTGTTGAAGATCAAAGACTACAGCCTTAAGTATGGATTACACCTCAACATAAAGAAAACAAAAATCCTCACAACTGCACCAATAAGCAGCATGATGATAAATGGAGAAAAAATTGAAATTGTCAATGATTTCATTTTACCTGGATCCACAGCACCCAGTGAAACAGCAGTCAAAAAATCAAATGACATATTGCATTGGGTGAATCTGCTGCAAAAGATTCTCTAAGTGTTAAGAAGCAAAGATGTCACTTTGAGGTCTAAGGTGCACCTGATTCAAGCCAAAGTATTTTCGGTAGCCTCATATGCATGTGAGAGTTGGAGAATGAATAAAGAAGACCTCAAAGAATTGAAGCATTTGAGTGTGGTGTTGGTGAAGAATATTGACTGCACCATGGACTGCTGGAAGAGAGAACAAATCTGTCTTGGAGGAAGTACAACCAGAATGCTCCTTGGAAGCAAGAATAGCTAGACTTCGTCTCTCTTGCTTTGGTCATGTTGTCAGAAAGGACCAGTCCCTGGAGAAGGATATCATGCTATGTAACGTAGAGGGTCAGTGAAAAAGAGGAAAACCCTCAACTAGATGGATTGACACAGTGGCTGTGACTGGGCTCAATCATGCATGGCAACGATTCTGAGGATGGCACAGAAGCGGGTAGTGTTTCATTATTTTATACATAGGGTTGCTATGAGTTGGAACAGACTCGATGGCACCTGACAACAGCAACTGTAGCACCGTGGAAGAAGGGCCTGCTGGTCTGCTTCTGTAAAGACTGCAGCCAATAAAATCCTAGGGAGAGATCCTACTCTGTAGCACACGGGATCACCATGAGTGAAAATAGACTTGACAGCAATGAGTTTTTGTTATTGTTGTTTTATATATATATCCCTGGGTGGCACATATGGTTAATGCAGTTGGCTGCTAATCAAAATATTGGAGGTTCAAGTCCATTCAGAGACATCTCAAAAGAATCACTTGGCGATTTGCTTCCAAAAAATTCAGCCATTGAAAACCCTGAAGAGCATGGTTCTATTCTGATGCATATAGAGTCAGCAAAAGTAAGAATCAACTCAAAGGCAACTGGTTTT
>NW_006921646.1:11278324-11299988 GCF_000298275.1 Orycteropus afer afer
AATAACCATATAGAAGCATATGGTGAGATATATATATATATATAGTGGCACAGTGAGTAAGGCATTTGGCTGCTAACCAGAAAGTTAGCTGCTCAGCAGGTGCATGATGAGGCAATCTACTTCTGTAAAGATTTATAGCCTTGGAAACCCCATGGGGGTCTCTGAGTCAGAATCTACTTGATGTCAGTAATCTTGGTTTTATATCTATATTGTCTACTGTATCCAATGCCATGAGCACTGGATATGTGATGGTGTATTTGTGTGCAAGATAGTCAATTCTTCCCCTTTATGGTCCCTACAGCTTACTTGTCACCCCAAACCAAACCCATTGCCATCAAGTCACAGCAACCCTCCAGAGCAGAGTAGACTTCCTCATAGGGTTTCCAAGGCTGTAATCTTTATAAAAGCAGACTGCCACATCTTTCTTCCATGGAGCAGTGGTGAGTTTAAACCTCTGACCTTTTGATTTGTCAGCCAAGCATTTTAACCACTGTGCCAAATGGGCTCCTTCCCCTGACAAGTAAGTTCAATAAACATCTGTTGAATAAGTGAACCATTTTTTGATGGAAGATACATAAGATACTGTATCATTTAGGGAGTGTGGTGGAGACCATACTGCATATGCCCACTGCGAGGCTTCATTTCCCAGCCTCCCTTGAAGGAGATTGGTCCATGTCAATGAGATGTGGGCAGGCATGCTGTATGTACCTTCCTGGACAAGCCCTTTTATACAGCTCCTGTAATCCATAATTTTTCTCTTCCTCTAATCAATGACCCTAGAGGCCATATTGTCATAGACACATGATGAAGGAGTGCTGTCCAACTCTTGATGGCCTTTAGGAGATTGAGAAATAAACGTGGTTTTCTTGTGCTTGTTGTTGTAGTTGCTAGTTGCTGTCAAGTAGATTTCAACTCATGGCCACCCCACGTGTACAGAATAGAACTGCTTCATAGGGTTTTCAAGGCTGTGATCACTTGAAAGCAGATTACCAGGGCTTACTTCCAAGGTGCCTTCGAATGGGTTTGAACCTCCAGCCTTTCAGTTAGTAGTCCAGCATCTGATCATTTTCACCACCCAGTGAGATCTGACTCATAGCGACCCCTCGCTGGGTTTCCGAGGCAGTATCACTACGGGAGTAGATTGCCCAGTCTTCCTTATGAGGAGCGGCTGGTGAGTTTGAACTCCCAGCCTTCTGGTTAGCAGTCAAATGCCTTAGGCACAATGCCAGCAGAGCTCCCAATGAGATTTGTGGATTATGTTACTACAGTAGCAAGGTCAAGTGTGTCTTCACTAATAATCTGTTATCATAGAGAAATTCCAATTTTATCTACAAGAGTCCCTGAATGGTGCACATGGTTAATGCGCTTGACTGCCAACTGAAAGGTTAGGAGGTATAAGTCTACCCAAAAGTGCCTCAGAAGAAAGACCTGGTGATTGACTTCTGAAAAATCAGCCACTGAGAACACTATGGAGCATAGTCCTACTCTGATACACATGGAATAGCCATGAGTCAGAATTGACTCAATGACAACTGGTTCCTTTTTTTTTTTTTGCTATAAGTAACAGAATACATGACTAAAAGTGTGGTAAAAATAGGAGTTTACTTTCCTTATAATAAAAATTGCAGAGGCAGATGGTTTCTGGGGTTGAACAGCAGCTCATCCACATTAAGAAGGATCCAGTCCCCTTCCATCCATCGAGTCTGTCATCTTCAGTGTGTCAGCCATGTCTCTACCCATGTTTATGACTTCCACAGTTCCTAGCATCACATTCTCATGTCACATGACAGTTTCCAAAGAAGTAAGGAAAAGAGGAGGCAAAAGCCCCTTCTCACCCATCTTTCCCTTTTGACGATAGAGTAGTCTTTCCCAGAACCCAGGCAAACTGTCTCTCATTGGACAGAACTGGTTGCATGGCCACCTTGGGCCATGAGAAGGGCTGAGAAGAAAGTTTGTAGTATTTCCCCATTTGAGAAGTGGGTTGTGAAGCTGGGAAGGGCTGAGTGTCCCTGCCTCTGCACCAAGCCTGGGGAGACAAGAACAGCCCAGAGTAGCCATACCAAAAGTGGAATATTTTCCTGCTTAACATTAACAATGGCACTTCCCATGCAAAAACCTAATTACTAATTGTAATTTATACCTGAGTTTGTGATTTGGGGAGAACAACAGGGGACTCATTGCTGCCTCTGAGAGGCAAGATACAAAGGCAGGATCGTTTGTTTTATTTCTCCTTTCAAAAGATTCTTATGAGGCATGTCTTTTATGCTGCATACTCATTATATTTCAAATGCATTCAAGTATCCTTGATGTACTGCTAAGAGTCTGGATGATTTTATTTTTTCCCCCTAAAAACTTATGAGAAAAATACTTACAGGGGGAATAGGGTGAGCCTATGTAGTGGGCTTTGCTCTCCTACAAGAAGGTTGTATTGCAGGTGGCACAGGCTGGAGATGGAACTCACCAGTCTGTATTAGTAGTAGATGGACTTGGCAGGCCAAGCCTCAGCAAAGGCACAGACAGCAGGACAAAATGCCTGGATCTGGGGACCATCAAGCCAAGGTTTGAGTCACCAATAAAAGACACAAATTACACATAGGCATTGGGTGTAACAACACTTTACTCACACAAACAAGAGAGAGAGCAAAATCAGCTTCAACTATGGGGAATGGGCTCCCACGGCCAGCGAGTCACTTCTGGCAGCCAGTGCAGGGCAGATGTCCTGCACACCCCCCTCTTGTGCTGCAGTGAGAAAGACCTTCTTTCCTCCCTGCTGGGAACAGATATTAAAGTGGGGTTGGCCAGGTGCCATGTGCTGCCTGTGCATGGGCAAGAGACAGAAAAAGTTACTGCGTCCCCAGAACAGGAAGAAGATGTCTCTGGTAAGGAGAAGGAACTGGAAGAGAGATAGTGACCCAATCCCCAATCTCCTTTGTCAGAGAATGTTCTGGGCTCAAGGTCTCTGCTTAGATGGGAGACATAGAGAGGCATATGGTCCTCCCCACAGGGACCCCAACCCCCCAGGGTCATGCTGCACTCTAGAAACTCACTACTCTACTCCCAGAGTCACTCATTAACCAAACCAAAGCAAACCCACTGGCATCGAGTCGGATCCAACTCATAGCAACCCCTCCTTGTATTTCCAAGGTGGTATCATTATGGAAGTAGATTGCCCAGCCTTCCTTTCGAGGAATGGCTGGTGGGTTTGAACCACCAGTCTTCTGGTTACCAGTCAAATTCTCCTCTAAGTTTCCCTGAAGGCTCACTCAGAGGAAGATGAAAGCAAGTTGGAACTCAGGGGTTTCTGGGAGGGTAACCAGGCAAGATATCCAGCTGGTTGATAAAATACAGGACATGCTTCCCAACCAGTTGGTCCTGAGCCTTCTGAGTCTTTCCCCTCTATGTTGTCTCAGCCTAAGGGGCTCCAGATGCTCCCTACCATGCAGCAACTAAAGGATTAACCTTGGTATTGCAAAGATCCTCCTCCAGTTCTGATTGGTTATTGCTCATGCCTTATTGATTGTTATGTATTTTGACTGTCACTCCCGAATGCTGCCCAAAATGGTCCATCAGAAGGCTCCTGCTTTAGGTGAAAAATGATAGCAAGCATTGTAGTCTGTGCCATAATTTACTCATATTTGTTTTCATATGAAAGTTACCTTTTAAAGTACTATCCGTCAAATAAAGATATTGCTCCAAGAAGATGTACAGCACTCACCCTGTGGCTTTGGTCCTTTGTTTGGTACCCCTAGAGAATTAGAGAACCGAGTTTGAAAATCAAGGATCAAAAGTGTTATTGTCAGAGCTTCACTGCAGAATGATGCGTATGTTACTGAGAAGGTAAAGGCCAACCCCCTCCGGCTCCAGTCCAGTCGGTACCCAAACTTTGTTTTTGGCAATGTTGTTGTTGTTGTTATGTGCCATCGAGTCGGACCCAACTCATAGCGACCTCTCCTTGGGTTTCTGAGGCAGTATCATTATGGAAGTAGATTGCCCCATCTTTCTTCTGAGGAGTGGCTGGGGGTTTTGAACCACCAGCCTCCTGGTTAGCAGTCAAGTGCCTTAGGCACTATGCTAATACTCAACCCATACTTCCTGCTGGCTGTTCTGCTTCCTGTTCCCATTGCTCCAATCTAATAGGGTCATTTTCTGGTCCCTAAATCTGCTGCATGCCTTTCCATCTCGAAGCATTTCTTTATGTTGTTTCTTCCAGTGGAGAATGCTCTTTGCCTCAGCTCAAGCTTGAAAGTCAACCTCAAACCTACAATATGTCCCTCAAGAGCAGACCTTCTGACTGTAATCTCTTTCTCTTCCTTGTTTTAAACCTACCTCATGGCTCACAACCCTTTCTATCCAGTATTATAGTCATTTTACGTTCATCTTTTGAAACTTACTGTGAGGTCCTTGAAGGAGGGACCATATGGCATTGATTTTTTCACTCTACATAGCATCTAGCATTTTGCTAGATATGGAGCCAGCAAGCAGAAAAGGTTTGTCTATTAACTGAAAGGTAGAACTCAAACTCAAAAAAAAAAAAAAAAAAAAAAAACCTCATGGCCATTGAGTTGATTCTGACTCATAGCAACCCCCTTTGGGTTTCTGAGATGGTAAATTTTTACAGAACTAGATTGCCTGGTCTTCCTTCTGTGGAGTGGCTGGTGGGTTTGAACCGCCAGCCTTCTGGTTACCAGTCAAATGCCTTAGGCACTATGACACCTTTTATATGTTGATATTGGTAATTTTCATTTCCAAAGACAGGATGGCTAGAACATAGGACTGGCCATTGTGATGGGAAAGCTTGGGAAAGGTTTAGATGAAGGCAGGACCCTAAACCATCATGTGCCAATGTGAGGGACTGATATTAGATGTTGGTGTTGGTTGTCATGGAGCCAACCCTCAACTCATGGCAACTCCATGCACACCGGAATGGAATGCCGCCCAATCCTGCACCAACACTATGATCGGTGTTGGACTAGACTGTTGTGATCCATAAGAGTTTCATTGGCTGGTTTTTGGAAGCAAATCACCAGGCCTCTCTTCCTGGGCCATCTTCCATAGTGTTGATTCAGAGGTAGAATTCTCACCTTCCACGCAGGAGATCTGGGTTGGATTCCCAACCAATGCACCTTATGTGCAGCACCACCTGTCTGGCAGTGGAGGCTTGATTGTTGCCCTGATGCTGAACAGGTCCCGGTAGAGCTTCCAGGCTAAGACAAAGGAAAATATTAGGTGGGGAGCAAATTTCAAGAGGCAACAGAATTATAAGCACAATATGGCTCTGGGGCCATACTGCCTGTGTTCAAAACCTGGTTCTGCTACTGTTTGACTTTGAGAAAATTCTTAACTCTTGGTGGTTCAGTTTTCTCATCTGTAAATACGGAATAGTAATAGTACTTACCTCACTGATTTGTTTAAAAGGTTTAAATGAGTTAATACAAGTAAAGCATTGAGAATAGTGCCAGGCTAATAGCACCCACTCACTATGTTAGCTCTCATTACATCCCTGGGGTCTGGTCTGAATCCCAATCCTAAATAAGCTGGGTCTTCCATGTGTTTATTTCCTTCATGGTACCAATACTACCAGTTTCTCAGTCCCATTTTCTTCCACCTCCAGACTAGTGTGTGTGCCAGTTTTATGATATTTTTAACAGATTCTCGGGGTAAGCATGCTGTACGTGTCCCTTCTAGAAACCAGTTTATCTGCTGTGCGGGATGTTTCAGAGGTTAAAAATAAATAAGCACATAACAGAGAAAGTTGAATATATGCCCCAATGCTACCTCCTCTCCAAGTTCTTTTACCATGGCAGAAAATGGTCTCTTTGTTTTTGTCATGGTACCTAATGTTTTTGACAATTAGAGACTGATTCCATTTAATAAGCTTACTCTTAAAAAAAAAAAAAAAAGTCATTCACAATTCAGTGTGAATTTGTTCAATCAGATTGCCTTTCTGACACTTACCTGACACCAATCCACCTGGAAAACAGAAGTGTGTATAGATTGGGATTTAAAACAGGAAAAGACAATTTCGAAGCATGCTTAGGAAGGATAGACTCAGACCCAAGTGGAGTATCACAGAGTGGAATGGCTGTTATTAGTTGCTGTCAAGTCAGTTCTGACTTATAGCGACCCTGTGTGTATAGAGTAGAACTGAACTCCACAGGGTTTTCAAGGCTATTTGGTTCAGAAACAGATCGACAGGCTTTGCCTCCAAGGTGTTCTGGGTGGTTTTGAACCACTAACCTTTTGATTAGTAGTCCAGTCCTTAACTATTTGTACCACCCAGAGTGAAGTATCAGGGAGTAAAGTAATAAGGGGTGGGAACAGGTGAGGGTTGGACCCAGCAGCCAAAAAGGAACATTAGGAAGCTGAGTCCAGGAGATGGGTAAAACCAGGAAATGGGCAACGACAAGAGGACAAAAGAAAAATAAGAGAGGATCCCTCTGAAAGGCTCTCTGCAGACTCTCTGTCCCTGAAAAACTGTTTCACCTTTTAAAATTTTGCCAAGTAGTTGCTTTGAATATGAATGTAAGGCAGATGTTACAGCCTAAAGCAATGTAGTGTTTCTAGCTACACAGAGTTGGTGATGTTCTTCCTGTTTCCAAGATGTTTCAACTGCAGGGATCAGAGAGCCACAGCAGCAGGTTCTTTCAAGTTCAACACCCTAACTCCCAGCCCCTCCCAGTAATGAAGAGAACAATATCCTCTCCTTCATCCTCAGAACTGACTCACTATGCAAGTCTGGGGAGCAATCACTTCAAACTTCATTATTCACCCATTGTCCCTCTCCCTGGTCTCTGTTATAATAAACCAAAAAACAAAAACAAAGAAACCCTCACTGCCATGGAGTCGGATCGAACTCACAGCAGCTCCTCCTTGGGTTTCTGAAGTGGTAACACTGTGGAAATACATTGCCCAATCTTCCTTCTGAGGAGTGGTTGGTGGGTTTGAACCTCCATCCTTCTGGTTAGCAGTCAAATGCCTTAGGCACTATACCACTAGAGCTCCTGTCTGTTATAATAGACAATTCCAAATCTTCTGCTTCATTTCTATAAAGAAAACATTTTTTTCTCAACCAGTCTTAGTGGTACCATCTGGAGCAAACTGCCCATCAACTACCCCCAACTTCAAGCCACCATATCCTCCACTTTATTCTTTTAGAAAAGCAGTTTAAAGGGTTTAGACAGATGACAATTCATCAGAGAACCAATGAGCTGGAAGGGCCCTAAATGCACATCAAATTCAGCCCCCTCTTTTCATAAATGATGAAGTGAAGACTCAGTGAAGGAGGGGGGTGGCTTCCCTAAAGTCACACAGCAAGTTGAATGTGGAACTATATCAAGAATCCAGGACTGCTGATTCTCAGCTCCCCTCCTCCGCCCTTTGGTTACTGGCTTTTGTTGTAAGATGGTGAGCCCTTTCTAGTGTCTACGTATGATTTATGATTCATGGGCATCCTGAAGGTTTCCTTCTCTCAAGCTGCCACTGCCTGGTTATAAGACAATATGCTAGCTTCTATGAGGAAAACCTTCATGTTCTATCTCCTTAACTGTCAGAGGATGCTTTGGGCTGCAAGTAACAGAGACCCTCACTTCAACTGGCTTTAACCAGAAAGATTAATGATATCACATCACAGGATGCCCCGGAGTAAGGTGCCCAGGAAGCCAAACTAGGTACATTCAGTGATTCAGTACATTATCCTTGGTTCTCTGCATCTTTCTAATTCACTATCTTCACCACTTACCTTCTGGTGCAAAACGACTGCAACAGCTCAAGGAGCCACTTCTAGACATGATAATACCCCACTGTAGAAGATAAGCCACTTCCTCCCAGATGTCTCTTTTTGTTAGTGAAGAGACCTTTCCTCAACACCCCCCAGTGGAATTATCTCTACTGGTTGGACAGGACTAGGTAATGTGCCCCTTTCCACACCAATGGCTATCAAGGGCAATGGGATTACCAGAACTGATTTAAGCTAACTGAGATTTACTGGATTCTAGATACCCCCAAACACATCAGCGCTCTGCCAACAAGGAAAATGGGAATGGCAGTGGGAAGACACTTAATATTTTCTGTCACATTTGATCATCACCGTCTGAGAATAGTATCGTATAGTGTTCACAGTATGGCCTCTGTAGCCACATTGTTATTGTGTTGTTATGTGCCATCGAGTCAGACCTGACTCATAACGAACCCTCCTTGGGTTTCCAAGGCACTATCACTATGGAAGTAGATTGCCCAAGCTTCCTTCTGAGGAGTGGCTGGTGGGTTTGAACCGCCAGCCTTCTGGTTAGCAGCCAAATGCCTTAGGCACTATGCTACCAGTGCTCTGTTCTGCTGCTAACTATGCAAGCAAGTGACATTGCTTTTCTGTACCTCATATTCTTTGGAGAATAAAATAAAATCTACTTCATGGTACTACTATGAAGACTAAACCAAAACCAAACCTGTTGCTGTCAAGTCAATTCCAACTCATAGTGACCTTGCAGGACAGATTGGAACTGCCCCATAGGATTTCCAAAACTGAAATCTTTATGGAAACGCATTACCACATGGTGGGTTTGAACCACCAACCTTTCAGTTAATAGCCCAGTGATTAAACACTGCACCACCAGGGTTCCTTATTATTAAGACTATGTAAGATAATATACGTGAAGGACTTAGTCAGAGATTGTCCCACAGTAAATGCTTTATAAAGGATAGCTGTTGTATTTTTTTCCAAAATCATTTCTTGCCACCTTTCACAAACACACTCACAACACTTATGCCTAGCGTTACTGTTACAAGACAGTCAACTTTGTACCAAAACCTGCCTCCATTTTTCAAACCTTGGCGCTTCTCATATGCCAGTCCTTCCACTTGTAAAGATAAACTTTCCACCATTTTTTGTGTTGACATTTAAGAGCCAGCATATACCACCTCCTCCATAAATTTCCCTGATCCCTCCTGGTTGGCATTAATCTCTTTCCCACCCCACCCCCGGGCTCCCCAAACACTCAGTGTTTGCACTTGGGCTGCTCTGCATTCTGTCTTGCTTTGCAGTTCTGAGTGGGTGTCATCTCCATTGCTAGACTTGGATCCCTGTTAGGGCAGGAACCTACTCTTGATCTCGTCTTTGATCTCTCCTTCAGAAACAACACTGTGCCCTGCATAAAACATATTCTCAGAAAATGTTTACTGGGTCACATAGAAAAACCAAACCAAACCCACTGCCGTTGAGTTGGATCCGACTCATAGCAACCCCTCCTTGGGTTTCCGAGGCAGTATCACTGCGGAAGTAGATTGCCCCATCTTCCTTCTGAGGAGTGACTGGTGGGTTTGAACCTCCAGCCTTCTGGTTAGCAGTCAAGTGCCTTAGGCACTCAAAATAGGCAGTCTCTTCCCTCAGGAAGTTTACATTCCAATGGGGGAATAGGACAGTCACATAATCAGTGCCCCTAGGGACCCAGTGCTCCAGCCACACCCAGCTTCCCACCTTTCTCTCAGTGTGCCAAGTATCCTCTCACTCATTCCCATTGCCTATGCTGTTCTGTATGCTTGGAAGCCCCCTCCTTGCCCCTAGAACCCTTTCACATCTGGCAAAGTAGCGTAGTGCCTAAGGCACTTGACTGCTAACCAGAAGGCTAGCAGTTCAAACCCACCAGCCACTCCTCAGAAGGAAGGTTGGGCAATCTACTTCCCTAGTGATACCACCTCAGAAACCCAAGGAGGGGTCACTATGAGTCGGGTCCGACTGGATGGCACATAACAACAACAACAATAACTGCAACTTTGTCTCCTTTCTAAAGCTACCCCCCATCATGCTGCCACTCTGTGTGATTCTTATCTATTATATCACTCCAAAAAAGGATGCCTAGTGGAGCAATAATTATGCACTTGGCTGCTAACTGAAAGGTTAGCATTGGAACCCACAAGCATATCCATGGGAGAAAAGGCCTGGTGATCTGCTTCTATAAAGATTGCAGCACAGGAAACGTTGTGTGGCAGTTCTACTCTTTTACATGGGGTCACTATGAGGCAGAATCAACTTGACAGCACACAGCCACAATAACAACATAGCATTCTGAACATGCATTACTAATATCTGTGTACACGTCTGCTTCCCTTGCCGGCCTGTGCTCTTCTTGAAGGTGGAGACTGTGTCTTTTCATCTCAGCCTCTCAGAGCCCCACACAGAGCATGTAAATTGCTGAGTGAATAAGGGAGAAAGTCCACGGACAGGCTGTGGGCTCTACAGGGGGGATTTATGTGAGTTCTCTTTTGTCCCCTCTTCAGGACAGCATCCCTGGGGAATTCATAATAACACAAGGCTATGATACTGTCAAGTTTGGTATTAACATTAAAAGCCAGCAATAATAATTCCAAGAATGCATTGCAGACATCTGTCTAACAATACAACAACCAGCCAGGTCCTCAGGACAGGTAGCCAGTCTAGCAAGCGAGAGTGGAAGCCACGCAGGCTGAAGACTCCCAGCACCCTGGCAATGGAGATAAACATATAATTAGCGTAATCCCTGTGACGAGTGTGACAATGCCTGCCCAGTGCTTGCCGACAGGAAGGGAGCTGCCAGAGAGGAGAGGCTCCACGGAGCCAGGATTACACACTCCTCTGGGTCAAGTGACCAGCATGGATGCCAGGAAGGGATCATTCTTCTAAGAAGCATCCATGGATGGTTGAGACATTTCCCCTGGAGTCCTGGGTGCTTATTCCCATTAATAATGTCTGCAATGCATTCTTGCGATTGTTGCTGCTGACTTTTCATGTTAATACTAAACTTAACAGTATTTTTACATCATTGAGTCTTTACCCACATGTTACCTCACCAACCCTCACACCAACTCTGCAGGGATTGTTCTGCCCATTTTCCAGATGAGGATGCTGATTCTCAGAGAGGTTAAAAGCCTGGCCCAGTGGCATACAGATAGTAAGGCCAGGGACTCTGTATCCAAATCCAGAGCTTGCTTTACTCTTCCTTGGTAGGATCTGGTTTGGCTGGAAGGAAATTTAACAACTGAAGATCTCTATCTTTCCATCTTCAGGGAGATATTGTTCTGCCCCCAGAATCCATGGTCTTGTGGGCCACAAGATGCCTATTCTATCCATTGATGTGAAGGCAGGGCCATGGGAAGGTGGGGTATGGAGATGTATGTGTGCATGTGTGTGTGTGCTCACACGCATATGTGCAAGTTCACTGGACCTGGGAGAGAACTGCAAGCATCCTTTGTGCCTTCGGCATGTTCAATGAGGACAAAAACTGATTCCTTCTGGTTGTCTTTAGTGTCATAATTCTTTCCAAGTGTATGGTTAGGGACAGAGGTATTTTTTTAAATCCCATTCATATGTCAGTTCTGCATATTGCCTCCTTCACTCTAGAATGAAAAGGGGAGAGCTGAATCGGAAGCAGAAGTTCTGCTAGGCCTTCTGTGATCCTGTCACCCAAGCCATCTTCACTGAGAAATACAGGGCTCCCTCTCTAGTCACCCTGAGACCACAGTTTCAGCACATGTCCCAAGACCCTCCTATTCTACTCCTTACTCAGAGAGGAGGAGTCAGAGGTAGAATTCCTCAGAATCTCCCCTAGGCAGCTTCTGAGCTGACCTAGCTGACAGTAATGTGGTTCTGGGTGATCTCCATGGGATCAGTGACTCCTGCCACCTGGAGCAAGTCACCTAGCACCAGGCACCATTGTTTCCTCATCTGTGAAGTCAGGATCATACTATCTGCAGGGAGGATGAAGTTTGAAGTGCTTTGTAGACTGTTGGAGGCCCTGCATCTTAACTGTTATCATGGCAGCCCTTAGTACCTCCCAGAAGCCAGAGGCTTCACTGTCACCCCTCTGTATCTTCCCTGCCTTCCTCCTGGCCCACAAGTGTATCCTTGCTCAGCCCCCACCCACCTTGGTCAGCCCTCATTGACTCTGCCCTGCAGCCCTTCCCAAACTACCAACTGTTCCAGCCCTTCCTAAGCCAAAAGGCCATATTCTGTTTTGAATTATTTTGATTTAGGAGGTGTTTAATACTCAATAGTATGGTCTTATAGGCTACCAGACCCCATTCTCATGTGTGTGTAGCATGTGGAGGATGTTGGGCTGCTGCATTGTGTGTTTGTGTGTGTGTGTAGGTGTGCAGCAGCCTCTCTGAGCTTTGAAGAAATGCAGGGGTTCCCGATTCTCCCCTGGTGTGAGGTGAACAGTCCAAGGTACCTTAGCTAGGGATGACTTTCCCAGAATTCCCTGAAACAATGATATAAATTAGACTCAAAAGATGTTCCTGGATGGGTGTTCTAGACCCTGCTACTCTATATCTAGCATGGACACTACTTGGGAACTTGTTAGAAATGTAGATTCCCAGGCCCCAGCTCAGAGCTACCGGATCAGTCTGCATTTTAACACTGATGTTTAAAGAAGGACAGGATAAGAAGGGGAAGATGGAACCAAAACAGGAGGGAGGTTGGCCTAGCCTGGGGAGAAAGTCTGCCCATGAAGTAAGTAGAATGTGGATTGGGTGCCCAAGAAAGACAGGAGATGAGGTCTTAGGGGACATTCTGCAGTAAAAGCAGGGAATTGGCAAGGGATACAGGAGGGGACAGAGCTAACTCTTCCAGATGCCCATCCAGCCTAGCACCTCCACATGATTTGTGCTGGATTAGCCAGAAGCTCTCCACTGGTGCCTCAGCAGCCTAGGATGTGTGTTTGCCAGCTACTGGGTCTCCAGTTGACAGCCAGCTCATGAGCAGGCTTCCTACCTGAAGAGGGGTCCCAAGTGTCCACTGGGCCCAGTAAGGAGCTGTTTGCCTAGGGATAGCCAAAGCCACTGATACAGGAGATATCCCAAATACCTGGAGCATTGCTCATCTCCCTTTGGCTTCCAGCTGACAGGCTACCAGAGAGACATGCAGTGGGGAGGGATACCTTCTAGTCAATAATTGCAGCCACAGCTACCAAGAACTGCCACATACACTGCTGCATTTGGTCCTCAAAATGATCCTGCAAGTCAGCCATGCCAGGTGTCAATAGCTCCATGTTGCAGCCAAGGAAACCTAGGTTCATAGAGGACTCAGCAATGCCTCAGCTCTATATGGCCTGGGTCTAGAGGCCAGGTCCTCTGACTCCTGGGAGTCAGAAGACCAGGCTTTAGTCCAGGCTCAACCACTTACTGGCTGTGCCATGCAAGTCACTTCACCCCTCTAAACCTCTCCATCTCCTCACTTATAGACTAAGGAGAGAATGGGCTGACTGAGCTAGTTTTAAAAGTATTCTTCATTTTAAAAAGCAGTGGATCCATTTTCCCAAAGGAAATCTAGCAATAGATGCAGGTGGAATGGGGCACCAGGAGCCTCATCTGCTGGGTTCTCTAGGTCTACCTGCCCTGCCTCACCTGCATTGGACCATCCCTGTGGCTTCTCCTTAGGGTTTCACAGAACACAGCTTGAAAAGCACTGACCTCAATGATTTAGGTCCCCAGCTCTATATAATCATCCTTGGCCTGTGAGATGAAGGCTAGGACTCCATCTTAGCCATCCTTCTATTTCCAGTCCCAGCACATGGCTTGACATGCAGTGAATACGCTCTGTTATGGATAGAATTGTGTCCACCCAAATTTATGTTGCAGTCCTAATCCTGTGATACCCATGAACATGACCTTGTTTGGAAATAGGGCCTTTGGAGATGTTATCAGTTAAATTAACATGAAGTTATATCTATGTAGGTTGGGTCCTAATCCAACCTGACCGGTGTCCTATAAAAGAGAAGAGACATGGAGAGAAAAAAAAGGAAGGACACCAATGTGACCATGTAGCTGCAAGCCAATGAATGCCTGGAGCTACCAGAAGCTAGAAGAGAGACACAGACAGATTCTTCCTCAAAACCTCAGAAGGAATCAGCATGGCTTGGACTCCCAGCTCAAGAACTGTGGGACAATAAATTTCTGTTCTTATAAGCCACTCAGTGTGTGGTACTTTGTTAAGCAGACTTAAGAAACTAAGACACTCACTAAGTGGTTTTTGAGTGCATGGAGCTGTTATAGTCCTTCATCACACTGCACAGCTAAACAAAAATCCTGCCCCATACTTCCATAGCTGCCCCTGTTTTCCTAGCCTCCATCTTTCCTGTTCACCATTTGCACTTTTATCTGTATCTTACTATAAGCATTATAGTCCAGAAACCAAGCTGTCTTTCCTAGTTCGGTAGGAATAGATTTTGACTCATTTTCAGTTGAAATAACTCCGACTCATGGTGACCCATGTGTTTCAGAGTAAAACAGTGCTCCACAGGGTTTTAATGGCTGAATTTTCAGAAGTAGATCACCAGATCTTTCTTCTGAGGTGCCTCTGAGTGGACTCAAACTTCCAACCTTTCCATTAGCAGCTGACCAAGTTAACCAGTTACACCACCCAAGGACCCATATTGGCAGATTTTCAGAAGCAGAACACCTTTCTTCTCAATCCCTCTTAGTCTGGAAGTTCCACTGGAACCTGTTCACCATCATGGCAGTACTCACTAGACAGATAGTCCTAGGATTTCTGCTGCCAGGCTGGTCCATTCTCCCTGTGTCCACCTTTGCCTGACCCTGTCCTCAGGTTCCTAACCCTGGTCTTTTCATTTGACCCAAGTGCAGTAGAGGCCCCAGTGCTGATTGACCTGCTGTGGCCACACTAGTTCCCTGCTTGGACCCACATCCCTATTATCGGCTGAAGGGCTAGAGCCAGCTCACAGAGAGAGGCTGAAGCCTTAGCAAAGTCAGCTCCATCTCTCAGCCCCTGTTCTGCACCCTGGATCTTGCATCCTGGTCCTGAGTGTGGACTAGGTAATGTCTCTGATCATCCTATAAGTGACCAAACAAGGATTTTCCCAGGCTGTTCCAAAACTGAGGATGCTCTCAGTAGGGTCCTGTGTCTTAGTAGAAGCATTTTTGGTTGAAAATAAAATAAACCTTCTGTCTCTGGTAGCGTAATGCCTAAGGCACTTAACTGCTAATCAGAAGGCTGGTGGTTCAAACCCACCAGCCACTCCTTGGAAGGAAGTTTGGACAATCTACTTCCATAGTGATACTGCCTCTGAACCCAAGGAAGGGTCGCTATGAGTCAGGTCTGACTTGACGGCACTTAACAACAACAACAACAATTAGTCAGAAGAGTCTGCTATGTGATAAAAAAAAAAAAAAAAAAAAAGCCTTGAAATCTTAGTGGCTTGACATAACCAGACTGAATTCTCTCTCACACAAAGCCCCCTGAGTGTGGAGCAGCTCTCCTTGGTGGCTCGCCTCCAACCCTGATCTGGAAGCCGGGCTGTTTCCATCTTACAATACTGTTGTGTGCAGTCAAGTAAATTCTGACTCATAGCAACCCTAAAGGACACAGTAGAATTTCCCATAGGTTTTCCTAGGTTATAATCTTTACAGGAGCAGGTCATTAGGTCTTTTCTCCCATGAAGTTGCTGGTGGGCTTGAACCACTGACTTTCAGTTAGTAGCCAAGTGCTTAACCATTACACCACCAGGGCTCCTTTCATTCACACTGCAATTGAAATTCTTCACTTGCAGCCTGAGGGGAGGGAGAGAGTGCATGGAGCACACACACTCATTTTTAGCATGCCTGGGACTGGAAATGACACATGCCATCTGCTCCCATTCTCACTGGCGAGGGTCCAGTCATGTGGGCCCACTCCAATGACAAGGGAAGCAGATAAGTGTGGTCTTTCTGTCCACCAGGGGGTGGAAATGGAGGGGGTGCACAGGGCATCATCGCTCTCACAGCCACCCAGACCAGTTTAAACAGAACAGAACTAGGAGGTTACCTGTGATGCAGGGCAAGAAACCCACCCAGACTCTCAAAAGACTGGGAACAGGCACTGAAAACCATCAAGATCCAGGGTAACTCCTCTGACCCTCCCCAGAGCCACAAGTCTCTCTTCTCTACTGAACATAAGTAATTCATCCCAGTTTGCCTGGGACTATTTCAGCCCTAGGCATTCTGCATCCTGGGCAAACCAGGACAGTTGGTTTACCTATCTGTACTTCTCTTCCTATATTAGTGTCTTTTTTTTTTTTTTTAACCTCTGTTTTAAATTCCTACGTTCCTATGTATATGGCATAAAATGCTGCCCCAGCCTGAAGCTCTGAAACATCCACTCACCTAAGCAATATGACCTCTATCCTAGTTCCAAATTTCCAGAAGGCAGGAATTGATTGCTGTAATATAGGTCTGACATCCACCCCTGGTTGGGTGGAATAATTTTATGGTTACCTAGGCCCATCCTAGGACCTCTGGTAGTGTAGTGCTTAAGCCACTTGACTGCTAACCAGAAGGCTGGCAGTTCAAACCCACCAGGCACTCCTCCAAAGGAAGGCTGAGCAATCTACTTCCATAGTGATACCACCTCAGAAACCCAAGGAAGGGTCGCTATGAGTCAGGTCTGACTTGATGGCACATAAAAACAACAACACGCCCATCCTTGTGAGTGACAAGGAAAAGGCAGAGAAAAGGGAGAGGTGCTGGCAGACACCCTCAATAGTGCTCTTGCATGGCCCATTGGTAACTTTCCCCTGTAACCACATAAGAGACAAAAATAGAAGAGGAGTCTCTTTATCCTGCCAAAGGAGAGTGCACTTGGGATTACAGCAGCACCCAAGACCCTCCCCTGACATCCAGCACATACAGAATTCATTCACTCTTAGATAGAGTGGTAGGTAGGAATCTAAGAAGTCCCAAGACTTCTGCCTTCCAAAGTAAATGCTCTGTATAATCCCTTCCCCTCGAGTGTGGTGGGACCTGTGAACAGAACAGAAAAATCACTCCTTTGATTAGTTTATGGGAGCTCTGGTGCCATAGTGCCTAAGGCATTTGACTGCTAACCAGAAGTCTGGCAGTTCAAACCCATCAGCCACTCCTCAGAAGGAAGGTTGGGGAATCTACTTCCATAGGGATACCTCCTCAGAAACCCAAGGAGGGGTCGTTATGAGTTGGATCCAACTCCACAGCAGTGTGTTGCTGCATATATTAACAGGATATTCAATAATCCTCCATTTCATGGAGCTAAACACTCCAAAGTTTAGTTTTTTGGGGTGTATCCATATAACTCACCATCCAATCTGCACAGGTTAGGAATGGGGCAAGGAGAGCTGTTATCCCACGGGCCTCAATCTGTGTCATTAAGAAGTGCAAGGCAGTCCCCACTCTTGGAATGAGAAGAGCGTAATGCTGATTTCACTTTAAATATTTGGATTTATAAGAAGAATATATGAAAGGTGACAGAAATCCAGCACTCACATGCATTGTTAATACATGTATAAATTGGATCAGGTTTTTAGAGTACAACTTGGCAAGATCTATTAAATTGCAAAATGTACATATTCTTTAATTCAGCAAGACCCCTTTTAAGAATTTACCCTGCAGAAATATTAGCACAGGGCCCAATTATATATGTAGAAGAATGTTCATTGCAGAATGGTTTGCAATAGAAAAAAAAAAATTGGCAATAACCTAGATGTTTATCAATAAGTGATTGGTTAAATAAATTGTGCTATATTCACACTGTAATACTATTCAGTCTTTGAAAAAATTAGATTCATTTATATGTGGCAACATTTCTGTGTCATATCTATGATATACTGCTAAGGAGGAGAAGCAAGTTTCAGAACTCTGTATAGTATATCATTTTTGTTAAAAGTAATTACATATTTATATGTTAAAATATGCATAGGAAAAATATAAAAATATAAACCAAATTTTTAGGAACAGTTATTTCTTGAATTATGAGGCGCTTTCTGTTTATATATACTTCTGGATTATGTTGTATGATGGGGAACTTCTACAGTATACATTTTATAGTATAAAATTTACAATGCATGTTTGTTAATTTTATAATAAAACAAAACAATAAATATGTTTTTCAGAAGGAGGTTAAATACACACAGAACTTTCATCTGCCATCTGAGAAACTGTTGCAAATCCAGGCAGGCTATGACCTTATGGTCTAAAACAGGCTTCCAATAGGCCTGGGGAGCTGTCAACAGACATACAGTGATTCTCCACAAAGGGCTAATGTGTACTGAAGATTTAACCTTAACCCAAAGAAGGCTCTGGCCTTTGCTCTCAGCTATAGGGAGGTGATCTCTAGGAATCTTAAATATCCTGCTGATAGGAATATCTTTGCCTATGGGCTTTAGCTACTGGTCAGTGTAACAGAGGGATTTATGATGAGGGTATTAGGACCAGACGAGTTGTGGGATAACATCAAGAGCATCATACATGTTTAATAGCTAAAATGAAAGGAAGAAATGATGAAGTAAAAGAGCTGAACAGAATATTTCAAAGAGTGACTGAAGGAGATAAAGTATTATAATGAAATGTGCAAAGACCTGGAGTTAGAAAACCAAAAAGGAAGAACATCTCAGCACTCTCAAGCTGAAAGAACTGAAGAAAAAAATCAAGCCTCAAGTTGCAATATTGAAGGATACTATGGGCAAAAGATAGAATCATGCAGAGACATCAAAAGAAGATGGAAGAAATACACAGTCATTGTACCAAAAATAATTGGTCAACATTCAACCATTTCAGGAGGTAGCATGTGATCAAGAACCGATGGTACTAAAGGAAGAAGTCCAAGCTGTACTGAAAGCATTGGTGAAAACAGACTCCAGGAATACCAATTGAGATGATTCAACAAACGGATGCAATGCTGGAAGCACTCAATCGTCCATGCCAAGAAATTTGGAAGACAGCTACTTGGCCAACCAATTCACAGAGATCCATTTTTGTACTCATTCTGAAGAAAAGTGATACAACAGAGTGCAGAAATTATTAAATAATAGCATTAATATCACATGAAAGTAAAATTACCCCGAAGATAATTTAAAAATGGTTGCAGCAGTAAATCAATAAGGAAGTGGCATAAGTTCAAGCCACATTCAGAAGAAGACATGGGACAAGGGATATATTCATGTCATATGGATCTTGACTGTTGTTGTTGTTGTTGTTATGTGCCGTCGAGTCGGACCCGACTCATAGCGACACTTCCTTGGGTTTCCGAGGCAGTATCACTACGGAAGTAGATTGCTCCATCTTCCTTCCGAGGAGTGACTGGTGGGAATACCAGAAAGATACAAAGCACAGATATCTGTGTTTTGTAGACTATACAAAGGCAATCAACTGTGTGGATCATAACAAATTATGGATACCATTGCCAGGAGTGGGAATTCCAGAACACTTAATTGTGCTCATGTGGAATCTATACATAAACCAAGAAGCAGTTGTTTATACAGCACAAGGGGATATCATGTGGTTTAAAATCAGCAAATGTGTCATCAGGATTTTATCTTTTTACCATACATATTAAATACGTATGTTGAGCAAATTTTCTGAGAATCTGGACTAAATGAAGAACATAGTAGCAGATTGGAGAAAGATTCATTAACAACTGTGATATGCAGATAGCATACCCTTGTTTGCAGAAAGCAAAGAGAACTTGAAGCAGTTACTGATGAAGATCAAAGACTATAGCCATGAGTATGGCTTACACATTAACATAAAGAAAACAAAAATCTTCACAATTGGACCAATCAAACACCATCATGATAAATGGAGAAAATGTTGACGTTGTCAAGAATTTTACTTTACTTAGATCCACAATCAACACCCATGGAAGAGGCAATCAGGAAATCAAACAACATATAGCATTGGGAAAATCTGTTGCAAACCAAACCAAAACCACTCACTGCTGTCCAGTCAGATCTGACTCATAGTGATCCCTCCTTGGGTTTCCAAGGCACTGTCTCTATGGAAGTAGATTACCCAACCTTCTTCTGAGGAGTGGCTGGTGAGTTTCAAATGCCAGCTTCTGGTTAGCAATCAATGCCTTAGGCACTATGTCACCAGAGCAAAAGATCTCCTTAAAATATTCAAAAGCAAAAATGTCACTTTGAGGACTAAGATGTGCCTGACCCAGTATTTCCAGTCACCTCGTCTGTATACAGAGTCACTGTACCAATAAGAATTGGTTGATGCTCATCCATTTCAGGAGGTGTCATATGATCAAGACCAATGGTATATATATATTTTTAATTGTGATTTGGGTGAAAGTTTACAGAACAAATTCACATTCCACACAGCAGCTCACATACACTTTGTCTCATGACATTGACTGCAATTTCCCACAATGCAACAACTTCCCTCCCACTTCCTCCCCATAGCCACCTCTTCCCTGTGTCCTTCCTTCCCACGCACTCCTGCCCCCTGAGCTGTCTCCCTGTGCATACACAGCCTTTCTATTCTCCCATGATTGATCTCTCCAAGGAGTGTATCTACCTAATGTAAATATTCAGTTTATATGCCTGTCTTCTGTTTGGCTGATAGCCACAGGAGTGGGTTCACTTCCAGACCTGAAGGGCAGTTAGGGGCCATAATCTCAGGGGTTCCATCAGGCTCTATCAGAGCAGCAAATCTGGTCCCCTTTTTGTAAACATGATTTTGAGTTTTGTTCCACATTGTTCCCATGAGTATGAATTACTCTATCCATACCCATGGATAGGTCCCACTCTATCCAGGATCTCCTACAGAGGTCATCCTCAGAGTAGTTAACAGTGGTAGCCAGGCACCATCTAGTTCTTCTGGTCTCAGTCATATAGGCTGAGGATCACACGGTGTACCAGGCACTTGGACTAATTATTCCCATGTGTCTTTGATTTTCTTCATTCTTCTTTGCTCTGGGTGAGTAGAGACCAATTGTTGCATCTAGATGGCCACTTGCAAACTTTTAAGATCCCAGTCATTATTACCAAAGTAGGATGTGGAACAATGTTTTTGTGTAGTATGCTATGTCAGTTGAGCTTGATATCCGCTGTGACCATGGTCCTGAGCCCACAGGTCCAACTACTCACTCCCTCTGAGTAGGTGGCTGTGGCCAAGGAGTGACTACAACCTTGTCCCTTGTCAGATCTACTATATACCTGGGAATTCTTACAGAACATACAAACATGCTTGTAGAAACATTGTCTGCCAATCTTATACATCATCATGGGCAGGCTCCCCCTACATAGACATACCTAATAGTTCAGACTGTCCACCCATCTATCCTCCCGTTTATCAATGTTTGCCTTCACTAGCAATGCAGTACTGTATGTGCAGAAGGGTTCATCTTTGTTGTCCATACCTCCCATGCACCTCCCTATGTCTTCCTCTTCCTCAGTTCAACTGTGTTGATCACTCACATTTGGTACATTGTCCTTCTCTTCAGCCAAATCAATACTTGTCTCTACCTATCTAACAGCGTTCCCTCACCTCACCTCCCATCCCTGGTAACCAACAAAGAAACTTTCCTTCCATATATAAACATTTCCTTTACTTTTTACAATAACAGGTTAATACAATATTTGTCCTTCTGTGACTGACTTACTTCACTCAGCAGAACGTCCTCCAAGCATATCCTCCAACTTTATGCGGTGTTTTGCTGATTCTACGTTATTCATTAGGGTTGCATAGTATCCCATTGTGTGTAGTTTGCTTATTCACTCATCTGTTGATGGGCATCTAGGTTGTTTCCATTTTTGGCTATTGTAAATAGTGCTGTGATGAACATGATCTGTCTGTTCTTGTCCTGGTTCACACTTCTTTAGGATATATACCTAGTAATGGAATGGCTAGGTCAAATGGCATTTTTTTTTTTTTTTACATTTTT
>NW_006921646.1:11311077-11327269 GCF_000298275.1 Orycteropus afer afer
TCCTGCTCTCTTGCAGTAGCCATTTGCTTGATGTATCTTTTTCCAACCTTTGATTTTTAGTCTATTTTTGTCTTTGTCTCTAAGGTGTGTCTCTTGTAGACAGCATATTGATGGGTTATGTTTTCTTATCCAGTCTGTAACTCTCCATCTCTCGAGTGGTGCATTTAATCCGTTGACATTCAGTCTAATTATTGACAAGTATGAATTGGTTGCTATGATTTTGTTATAAGTTTTTTTCATGGTGTTCCTGGTTTCTTTGTTCCATATAATTTTCTGTATTGAACTCATTATGTTTATGAATCATGTTATCATTTCCTTTGTTACTATTGTTTTAATATTTGCTGAATATTTGTGATTGTCCTCTTTTTTATTGTGATGTGAAGGTTTATCATTTTTCTTTGAGGTTACTCTGTGATTTATCATTTTCTTCCCAGGTTTAGAACAGTCCATTCTATCTTACAACTCTCTTAACTTCTTCACCATTTAGAAGTTCTGTAACTACACTATTTTTTCCTTCTTTTTAGTTTGTAGTTGTCCTCATTTGCCAATTGATGTCTCTGGTTCCCTGTTTACAATCTTGTGAGCTTATTTACCTTTGGATATGTCCATAGCTGTATTGGTTTCTGGGTTATGTTATCTTGTGTATTAATGGTCTGTTGTTGTTTGCTATTATTTCTCTGTTCAAGGACTCCCTTTACTATGTCTTGTAAGGTTGCTCTAGTTTTAACAAATTCTCTTAATTGCTGCTTATCTGGAAATCTCCTAATTTCACCATCATATTTAAGGGACAGTTTTGCCAGGTATATAATTCTTGGTTGGAAATTTTTCTCTTTCAGGGTTTTATATATACTATCCCATTGCCTTCTTGCTTGTATGGTCTCTGCTGAGAAATCAGAGCTTATTCTTTTGGTTTTTTCTTTGTAGGTAACTTTTCATTTTTCCTGTGCTGCTTTCAGGATTCTTTCTTTGTCTTTGGTTTTGATGCATTTGATGATGATATGTCTTGGTGATTTTCTTTTAGGGTCTATCCTGTTTGGGGTTTGTTGGACTTTCTGAATGGATATATTCTCATCTTTCATCCAATCAGGGAAGTTCTCTTCCAACAAATCTTGGACAATTTTCTCAGTGGTTTTCTTTTTCTCTTCCTGTTCTGGAATTCCGATTATGCATGTTGTTGTTGTTGTAATGTGCTGTCAAGTCGGACCCAACTCATAGTGACCTCTCCTTGGGTTTCCAAGGCAGTATCACTATGGAAGTAGATTGTCCCAACTTCCTTCTGAGGAGTGGCTGGTGGGTTTGAGCTGCCGGCCTTCTGGTTAGCAGTCAAATGCCTTAGGCACTACACTACCAGAGGTTATTCTTTTTGATGGTATCCCACATGAACCTTAGGATTTCTTCATTTTGTTTTGATCTTTACTCTGATTGATCCCTTTCCAAAGACGTATTCAGGTATTTTTTTTCAATCTCATCAATTCTGTCTTCCATTGATTTGATTCTACTCTTTTGCCCTTTCAATGTGTTACCTATTTCTGAAAATTTAGTATTAATTTTCTGGATTTCTATCTGTAGATTTTGAATCATTTCTAATTTGTCATTTTGTTCTTGTATTTTCTTCTGAAATTGTTCTAGGGTTTCTTCTGTGTTTTCCTTAATTTTGTCAGTGTTTTCCTTGATCTGTCTCTCAATTCTTTGAAGCTACCTAAATATAATTCCTTTGAATTCCTTATCAGGGAGTTCCAATGCTGATTACACCATCTTACCAGAACCTCCAGGTACCAATGGTGTTGAAGGAAGAGATTGAAGCTGCGTTGAAGGAACTGGTGAAATACAAAACTCGAGGAATTGATGGACTACCCATTGAGATATTGCAATAAATGGATGCTGCCCTAGAGGTACTCACTCGGCTATGCCAATAGATTTGGAAGAAAGCTACCTGGCCAATTGACTGGAGAAGATTCATATTTGTACCCATTCCAAAGAATGGTGATGCCACAGAATGTGGAAATTATCAAACAATATCATTAATATCTCATGCAAATAAAATCTTACTGAAGATAATTCAAAAATGGTTGTAGCAGTATATTGACAGAGAATGTCCAGAAATGCAAGCTGGATTCAGAAGAGGATATGGAATGAGGGATACCATTGCTGATGTCAGATGGATCTTGGCTCAAATCAAAGAATATCAGAAAGATGTTTACTTACGTTTTATTGACTATGCAAAAGTACTTGATTGTGTGGATCATAATAAATTATGGGTAACATTGAGAAGAATAGAAATTCCAGAACACTTAATTGTACTCATGAGGAACCTGAACATAGACCAGGATGCTGTCATTTGAACAGAACAAGGAGAAACGGCATGATTTGAAATCAAGAAAGGAGTGTGTGAGGGTTTTATTCTTTCACCATACTTCTTCAATCTATGTGCTGAGCAAATGATCTGAGAAGCTGGAGCACATGAAGAAGAATGGGGCATCAGGTTGGGAGGAAGAATCGTTAACAACCTGAGATATGCTGATGACACAACTTTGCTTGCTAAAAGTGAGAATGACTTGAGGCACTTACTGATGAAGACTGAAGACTACAGTCTGCAGATTGGATTACGTCTCAATATAAAGAAAACAAAAATCCTCACAACTGGACCTATAAGCAGCATCACGATAAATGGAGAAAAAATTGAAGTTGTCAAAGACTTCTACAATTGACACCAATGGAAGCAGTAGTCAGGAAATCAGACACTGTATAGCACTGGGTAAATTAGCTGCAAAGGACCTCTTTCAAGTGCTGAAGAGCAAAGATGTCTCCTTGAGGACTAAGGCGCACCTGACCCAACCCATGGCATTTCTAATTGCCACATATGCATGTGAGAGCTGGACAATGGATAAGGAAGACTGAAGAGGAGTGGATGCTTTTGAGTTGTGGTGCTGGCAAAGAATGCTGAAAGTACCATCAACTGCTAAAAGAACTGGCAAACCTGTCCTGGGAGAAGTGCAGCTGGAATGGTCCTTGGAAGTGAGAATGGCCAGACTTCATCTTACCTACTTTGGTCATGTTGTCAGAAGGAACCATTCCCTTAAGAAGGATGTCATGCTTCATAAGATGGAGGGCTGACAAAGGAGAGGAAGGCCCTCAATGAGAAGGATTGATTTAGTGGCTGTGGTGACAGGCTCAAGTATAGCAAGGATTGTGGAGCTGGCGTGGGAGTGGGCAGTGTTACATTCTGCTGTGCATAGGGTCACTGTCAGTTAGAGACAACTCAATGGCACTTAAGAATAGCAACAACAACAATATCTGCATACTAAAGCTGGAAAATGAATAAGGAAGGCTGAAGAAGAATTGATGCCTTTTATTTATGGTATTGTTGAAGAATATTTAATATACCATGGACTGCTGGAAGAATGAATAAATCTGTCTTGGAAGAAGCACAACAAGAATGTTCCTTAGAAGAGAGGATAGTGAGACTTCGTCTAACTTGCTTTGGACATGTTATCAGGAGGGACCACTTCCTGTATTTGGTAAAGTAGAAGTCCAGTGAAATGGAGGAAGACCCTCAACAAGATAGATCAACACAGTGGTTGCAACAATGGGCTCAAACACAGCATAGATTATGAGGATGGTGCAGGACTGAGTAGTATATCATTCTGTTGTGCATGGGGTCACTATGAGTTGAAATTGACTCCAGGGCACCTAATAACAACAATATGTGGGCCACATGGTAACAGTTCTACTTCCAGAGGGATGGAGACTAAATTTCAGCCACTTGAGTAGTATGTGTCAAGCCCTAATAAAAACTCTGGATACCAAAGACTCGTATCAGCCTCCTTAATTAGCAATACTATATTGTCACATATAGATACCAGAAAAGTAATAGTCTCCCAGACTTCAAGAGGAGAGGACAATGGAAGCTCCAAAGTTGCTACCTCTGTTGTACTCTGTCCTATGTGCTTCCTCATTTGGCTGATTTTAATCTATATCATTTCCCTGTAATAAACCATAACTGTAAGTATAACATATAATAGTTTCTATTAAGTTCTGTGAGTCCTTCTAGCAAACTGTAGAAGCTGAAGGTTGTTTGGGAACTCCTTGACCTTGTAGTTAGTGTCAGAAGTTAGGGTGGTCCTGGACATGAACTGTTCCCTCTAACTTCACAGTTGGCTAACCTATTCACAACCAATCCATGCAGTCCAACAAGGATGGGCCAGACTGGCAGAGCAGCCATCTCAGATGCACAGTCTTTTCACCAGCTACCCAGTCAATGAGCAGGAAATGTTATTATTTGAGGTCTTGTGCCATTGTGGCTGATAATATTTTTAGCCAGATTCTTGGGACATGTGCGAAGAGCCTTAGATTCTAATCCAAGCTCTGTTACTTACAAGCTGTAAATAGGAAATAGAAATTGCTTATAAGTGCTCCTAGTCCTTGCCAGGACTCCAATATCTCATTCAGGCTTAGTGCCCTTAAAAGCTCCTCCCACCCACACACAAAATCACAACTGTCACGTGAAAGTGAGGCTTGATCAACCATGCCTGCTACACAGGGAATCTTTCCAGCTTCTGTCTCCCCTAGGCCTTCTGAATTTGTCAAGTATTGGTTCTTTAACTTCATACTTAGTTTTTTTCTTTTTAATTTATTCCCCTTTGAATTTGTTCCTCTGCTTAATCCACCATTGTTTGGTTCTTGCTCTTGTCTTCACTGCCGGACACTCTCTTTTTTGATGTCATTTTCAAAATCCCACATGGCCAGGACTAGGTGAGACAAGTGATGTGCTTATGGCTCAAAATTTATAGCAGTGCTCATTCTCAAGTGCACTTCTTTATATTTTGTATCCTAAGTACCTCATTCACCCCAACCCTAGTATCAGCCCTGAATCTCAGCTTGGATCAGTCTTCATGCCCCTTCCCTCCTCACACCTATAAACACATCTTGCCTTTTTAAAAAGGCTCCATTCACACTGGGTGTCCTCTCAGGTCTTCCAGTGAACAACATTCCTTTGAGGCTTTAAACATGTTATTTCTTCTACCTGAGATACTGCCCCAGGCCCTGCTCAGCCTAAAATCCTGATGACTAATTCCTCCTCAGCCATTTAGTCTCAGATTCAGTATCACCTCTTCCAGGAAATCATTCCAGATAACCTGGACCAAGTCAAATGCCCTGTTATACACTTTCATAGAGCACTCTACCATTCCTTGGTAACACATCACAATTTCAATGAATTATTTACTTAACAGCCACCAAGCTACATATTCCATGAATCTACATATAGTCATCAAAGTCCCAGTAGGAAACAGATGTCACATTCTATTGGGATAAATGATTTTGAAAGTTTGAGTCACCCCAGAGCTAGCAACAGTGTTAAATCATTACCTCTCCCAGGCTTGAAGGGACAATATTTGAGAATGTTTGCTAAAATCTGTAGGAGAAAGGCCCACAGGAGCTGTGACCTTGAGCAGAGAAATGCAGTCCCTGCCAACCTACAATCCAGTGGGGCAGAGTGGGGGACCAAGGGAATAAATAAATGGCTCAGACTCTCTCTCCTCTCACTCTCCTGTCTCCTGCCTCCCAATGGCCAATTCCAACTGGAATCCAGAGGGAAGGATGGCCAGGTGATACAAACCATCCATCTCAGCCTGCAGGCACAGAGCCAGGTGAGCAGAATGTTGAGTGGACCTGAAGGGGTAAGTTAAGATGTCCATCACAGCAGGGACCATGCCTGTTTTGTTCACTTCCACATTTCCAGTGTGCAGCCCAGGTCCCAGCACAGAGTAGGTACGTAAGAAATACTGGTGTCAAATGAAGAAACGAGTTCACAAAGGAATAAAGCTCTTCTTCACCCGTTTCAAAAATTCCAAACTCACTGCTACCAAGTCAATCTCGACTCATACTGACCCCCCATTGAGTTTCCAAGGCTGTATATCCTTATGGAAGTGGATTGCCCCATCTTCCTTCCATGGAGAGGCCAGTGAGTTTGAACCACTGATCTTTTGGTTAGCAGACAAATGCCTTATCCACTATGCCACCAGATCTCCTTCCCAGGGATACAGTAAGACCAAATGAGATCAGGTGCATGAAAATAGTCTGTGAATCATAAAATTGTAAACAAATTGGATAGATTTTCATTCTAATGCTGATTCTTCTTCACCTAGAGTTGCCATAGGTTGGAATCAATTTGATGACAACTAGCACAACAATCATTCTAATTCTGATTCTTTTTCCAATCATGAAGTCAGTCTCCAAAAAAGAATCACTGCTTCTAGAAGGAACTGACTGGCTGCATTTAATTTTTTTGGCTGGCCAGAGCACCAGCCATCCAGGGCTCTGTTGGCTGGACCAATGACCTGGAGGCATCTTTGGAGCATAAATTCAACTGTAGTCCTTGGTGAAAGGATGTTTATATCACAATGACACTTTATTTTTTCTTTATTGAGTTAGAAAATAAAATAATGACATTTTCTGACAGCAAAATGCTTCCTGTCATACCTTGTGATCAAAGGTTTTTTACAACTTTATCAAAATATATTAGATAAATTGAGGAGCCATGCTCTCCAGCCAACTGACAGAGCCACAACCTCCATGCAGATGTTTTGGTTTCATGTTAAAAAAGTTGTCACAAGTAATTTGGACTGGAGCATATAGTTGTAGACTGCCAAATGTTGATTAATTAAGCCGATGTTTGGATTAGTTCTGCCTGATAGTTTCATTAGGGAAAATAACTGAAAATGTGGAATAAAGTAGCAAGGGGAGATGAAGAAGCATCACCCCTTATGTGAGACATAAGACAAGGAAACTCACCCTGTATTCGTTAGTGTGTGTGTGTGTGTGTTGCCCTTCTAGGCATCCCAATAATGGATGGGTTCAAGGTCTGAAGAATTGTATATGTTGGTATAGTGAACTGCTGTTGAGTTGGTCCCCAACTCAGAGACCCCATCCACAATGGAACAAAATATTGCCTTGTCTGCCACTATCCCCATGATCTGTTGTGGATCAGACTTGTGATCCATAGAGTTTTCACTGGCTGATTTTCAGAAATAGATTGTCATGCCTTTCTTCTTAGTCCATCTTAGACTGGAAGCTCTGATGAAACCTGTTTAACATCATGGCAACACTCAAGCCTCCACTGACAGATGGGTGGTGGCTGCACATAAGGTTAATTGGCTGGGAACTGAACCTGGGTCTTTCTCATGGTAGATAAAAATTCTGCCACTGAATAAATAGTTACTATGAATTCTATCTCTAGTACTGGCTCCTTTTCTTGCCCCGGTTTCAGGCTTAATGTTTCTATGCAGATACTTGCTGACTCAAATTTATAAACATGCATTGAGCCTTTAGCCAATGCCAGAATCCTCCAGAGCCACCCTGTACTGACCATTCATGGAGCCCTGAGGTACAGCCAGACAAAGCCCAATAAAGACATTTACCCACCCAGAACCTAACAGAAATGTCAGCATAAGGAAGAGAGGGTATTTGATGGGCTTGTAATAAACTCAGTGTTTAGTACATGTAGTTGGTGCTGATTAGTGGAGATAATAGAATGGGAAGAACATAAGCTGAATATCTGGAAGTCTTCTACCTATGTGAGAAGTGGGAATCTTGGCAAACACCTTTCTCAATACTGATTTCCTCATCTGTAAAATGGGAATGATAAAAATGATGGTTCTCCACAGCCATCTACCCAGAGGGAGCAAATAGTTGGACCTGTGGGCTCAGGACCATAGTCACAGGGGACATCAGGCTCAATTGGAATAACATACTACAAAAACACATTGTTCCACATCCTACTTTGGTGAGTAGTGACTGGGATCTTAAAAGCTTGCAAGCTGTCATCTAGATTCAATGATAGATCTCTCCTTGTTCAGAGCAAAGAAGAATGAAGAAAACTAAATATGCATGGAAACAACTAGTCCAAGCAATTGGTACACTATGCAATCCTCAACCTATTTGACTGAGAGACCAGAAGAACTAGATGGTGCCTGGCTACCACTGTCAACCACTCAGAGGAGGGTCTATGTAGGAGATCCTGGACAGAGTAGGAGAACAATGGGGAAAAAAACTCAAAATCATTTAGAAAAAAAAAAAAAAAAGTAGGGGGGGCAGCTTTTCTGGTCTGATAGAGCCTGACAGAGCCACTGAGACTATGGCCCCTAACTGCCTTTCAGGTCTGGAATTGAACCCATTCCTATGACTTCCAGCCAAACAAAAGACAAGCTATGAGCTGAACATTTACACTAAGTAGATACACTCCTTGGAGAGATCAATCATGGGAGAATAGAAGGGCTGTGTATGCGCAGGGAGACAGCTTGGGGGGCAGGAGTGCATGGGAGGGAAGGACACACGGAAGAGGTAACTATGGGGAGGATGTGGGAGGAGACTTGTTGCATTGTGGAAAGTTGCAGTCAATGTCATGAAACAAAGTGTATGTGAGCTGCTCTATGGAAAGTGAATTTGCTCTGTAAACTTTCACCCACATAAAATTTAAAATTAAAAAAAAAAAAAAAAAAAAGATAGCTCTCTGGTCCCCACTGTAATGTACTGGAGAATAATTACTATTCAACTCTGTATCCTCTTTCCAAGCTCATTCTGAAACTCCACCTCCCTCTATGTTTTCTAAGTGGAAAATAAATGAACAAAACACAACACTCACCCTTTCAAAGCCAGTTGCTATAAAATGGCCAGAATTTATTGAGCTGATGGTCTGACTAAGTGGGGCCCCCTTGCCCACTTCCTGTTCTGAATGATACAGCATGCTGGGCCAAAGAGAAAGATCTCCCAAAGAGAAGTCTTTGTTGAAATCAAGGATGGTGAGTAAAAGGGATAATACAAACCTATCGCTCCCTACATCTTAGAACCCTTGGGGCTCAAGTGAAGAAAGCCTATGTCAACTGCCAAACATCACCAGAGGAGAAGTGTTGTGATGTAAAGCACACAACAGATAAATACATTGGTAGCTTATACAATTGGTGGTCAGATTTATAAAATTCTATATATAGGCTGTATATTGGCTATGTATACGCTAAAGGAATCTGCAATAATTGTTAACAGGCTATAGGAAATTAGTTGGTGGGTATGGCTTTATTAGGAGTCCCTAGTGGTGTAGTAAAGGAGCTCTGGTGGCATAGTGCCTAAGCCATATTTGACTGTTAACCAGAAGGCTGGTGATTCAAACCCACTCCACAGAAGGAAGACTGGGCAATCTATTTCCATAAAGTTATACCACCTCGGAAACCCAAAGGGGGTTGCTATGAGTTGGAATCAACTTGATGGCAGTGAGTTTGGTTTTGGTATGGTGGTGTAGTGGTTAAGGCACTTGGCTGCTAACCAGAAGGTCAGTGGTTCAAACCCACCAGCTGCTCTGTGGAGAAAAACTGCAGCAATCTGTTCTGTAAACATGTACAGCCTTGGAAACCCAATGGGGGTCACTATGCATCAGAATCGACTTGATGGCAGTGAGTTTGGTTTAGTTTTGTGTGTATGTGTGTCATGCAAAAAGTTAACACATTTGGCTGCTAACCAAAAGTTTGGAAATTCAAGTTCACCCAGAAGTGTCTTGGAAGAAAGGCCTCGTGATCTACTTCTGAAAAAATCAGCCACTGAAAACCCTGTGGAGTACAGTTCTACTCTGACACACATGGAACCATCACATATCAAAACTAACTCAGTGGCAACTGGCTTTTTTTCTGTCTGTATTGGCTGTGGACCTTGTACTTCAGTCTTAAAAAAAGCTAATTCCCTTCCTTCCTCTACCACCTTCTCCTCTCCCTTCCTCCCAGCTATTTCCTTCTTTTCATCTAAGACAACTTCAATGACACTTACCCACCCAGAAGTCTTCACGCAAGAGAAACAGAGAGTTTTTTTACCTTGTTGTTGTTGTTAGATCCTGTTGAGTCAACTCAGACTTCTAGCAACCCCATGTGACAAAGCAGAATTGCCCTATAGGGTTTTCTAGGCTGTAATCTTTATGGAAGGAGAAACAGATGACAAGGTCTTTTTCCTACAGAGTACCTGGGTGGGTTCAAACTGCCAACCTTCCAGTTAGCAGCCCAGCACATAACTGTTACACCACCAGGGCTCCATTTTTTCCTTTGTTAGTGGGTTCCTTTATATCTTGTCTATCTCCCACTCTTATCTCCTCAGTTCCTCACTTCTCTCTGGACCACTCATTACTCACTGGGATTCTAACATCTGCCTGTTCCTTCTTCACTCTTCCAGTGAAGTCCAGTTCCCTATTTCTTTCCCAAAGTATAATTTTTTGTGGGTTTTATGGGGAGGACTTGGAAGAATGGAGTGATTAAGGATCACAGCTCACACACAGCCTCACCAACATTAAAATTAGTTGAAGAATAACCAGTATCCACCTCCACATTCTCTTCCAAGCTCCCCTGGAACCCCCCCTTCTACATTTGCTAAATGGGAAAAACAAACAATAATAATAGTAAAACCTACATTTCAAAGCCAACTGATATAAGACCAAATTTTGATTTTTCAAAAAAGAAAGATGTAAATAAAGTGACAAATATTATAAACTCCCCCTCAAGGTCTAAAAGTCCCCCGTGAAAAAAATGCTAACTAGAAGAACCTATGCAGAAACCCAGCCCCCTTCCTGAATTTTGCCCTGAACTTGTCTCTTCTGCAAGAGCAAGCAGCAACAACAACCAAAATAAATAAACAAATAAAACTCACTGCTGTTAAGTTGACTCAGACTCATAGAAACCCCTCTTTGGGTTTCTGTGGCAGTATCTCTGTAGAAGTAGATTGCCCAGTCTTCCTTCCAAGGAGTGGCTTGTGGGTTTGAACCACCAGCCTTCTGGTTAGCAGTCAAATGCCTTAGGCACTACACCAACACACCTCCCTGGAGCAAGCAAGCACTACTCAGTTATATACACTATTATTTTATTTTCATTTCATACAAACCTAATAAAGCTACTTAACATGCCTGGAAGCAAGTAGGGGCATCCTTCTGGCCCACTTACAAATGACTAAGGCCAGGAAAGGAGTAGAAACTCCTTCTCCACCATGAAGAGTGAGGCTGGCTTGCTGTTCAAGGCATAACAATTGGTTTCTATTCACGTGGAGCAACAGTGGAAGGAGAGTCGGGAATTGGAGAAGGTAATGGAATGTGTGACTATTACCTCCATAAACAACGATCTCCTTTGCCATAAGACAAGAACTTGATGGTGCCCAACCACCATTACTGAACATTTTGATACAAGATTCCATAGAAGAATCCTGTTCAAAGGAGTGGGGGGATGCAGAACAAAATTTCAAATTCTCATGGACTCCAGACTTTCTAGAACCATGGAAGCTGGACGAACTCCTGAAACTATTGACCTGAGATAATATTTAAACCTTGAACCAAAAATATTCCCTGAAGTCTTCTTAAAAACAAACAATAGTTTCATTTAACTAGTAAAAATTGACTGCCTTGAGCATAATACTCTTTCAAGAACTATCAATATGGGATCAAAGTGACAACAGCAACTTGATAGATAAGAAGTTTAGGGGGCAGTGGGTTCATGTTAATGGCTAGGAGCAACTCCAAAAAGGAGGGTGAGAATGCTTGCATAACTTGAAGAATGTAATCAATGAATGAATTGTGCATGTAGAAACTGTTGATATGTTGTATGTTTTACTGTGTATATTGTCAACAACAACAAAAACAAAATAAATAAAAGAAAAAGATTGAGTCTGGCTTTTGGAGAGCAGGGAAACCTGCTTAAACTGTGTCCATTCATGAGCTGGCCATAAACCAATACCTGGAAGGCCTTGCATGACAAAAGGTAAAGAAGAATCTCAAGTTTCTTGCAATATCCTGAAGTGCCTTCTGAATCACTGGAGAAAGAATATATTTGGGGTCCAGTAAGTCTAACTATAATGGAAGGTGAGTGTATATGTAGGTATGGTTTTCTTAGTTACTCAGCAGTACATGATGAAGATAATGGGTGTGGGCTTTGGAGTCAGACCGACCTGACTCCATCTAGCAGTGGCACTCTTGTTGGTGGAGTTTTTCCAGAAGCAGATCTTGATTCAAGGTCTGAAGTCATACGGGTTGATCCCAGAGAGCCGAGAGCAAGGAAATGAGATAAGGAGCAGAAGAAGCCAATATAGGTTATCAGGTTATCCAAACACAGCATTTGGAAAAGTGAAGATGAATCTTACTTCCTTCCTTGCCCCACAGGCTCCAGGGCCCAGGGCACTGCCAGCTGGTCTTCATCCTGTATGCTGGTTTGTGCAATGCTGGGGCTCAGCCTCACTGGGTACCTCTGGGAAGCTGTGTAAATCATGCCTGAAAGTTATCCAGCAGAGAGGCAAGATATTTATCCACAAATCCTCATCCTTTATTGGTTGAAGGCTGTTCCTGGGTGTATTATACCAGTTCCCACTGAGTCAACTCTGACTCATGGTAGCCCCATGTGTGTCAGAGTAGAAATGGGCTCCATAGGATTTTCAATGGCTTTTTTTCAGTAGACCACCAGACCTTTCTTCTGAGGGACCTCTGGGTGGACTTGAACTTCCAACCTCTTGGTTAGTAGCCAAGCAGTTAACTGTTGGCAACAGTGAGTGGCTCCCCAAGGTGTGTTTCTTCCTCCCATGTCAAGCAGCCTACCAAAAAGCAGTAGAAGTCATTAAGGCACAAGGGAAAGGCAATTGCCCAAGGATATATGTGGGCCTGACAGCATCTAATATAACTTTGCAAAAATCAGAAAAAGCAGATAAATCATAATGTATACTCTGACTGGATAGTCTGAAGTTTAATGCAGAGGTTTTCTTAAGAGGGGAAAGGCTTCAGAATCTAGTTCCAAACTCCTAATCCTGGATGGACAACCTACACCCTGAACATCTTTGGGCTTCCCAAGCCCCTGTATCCAGCAAGGATTGTAAATTTATTTAAAGGATTTCATCTCAACAGTCCCAACATGTAAAGTTAGTGTCTAGGAAACCAGCCTCAAAATCTCCCCCCCAAGAAACCACATCTCTCTCTTTGAGTGGGGAAAAGAATATGGCAGATGTACATTTGAATCCACCAGCTGACTCACTATGTGGCACAGGGAGTGCTTTTCAACCTCTCTGTGCCTCAGTCCCCTCATTTCTAGTCCTGCAATCACCCTTACAGAATTCTCATAGGTATGGTGAGGATTGAATTTACTGACATAATTTAACTTGATGTGCAGAACACAGCATTTGGAAAAATGAAGAGGAATCTGACTGCCCTCCTTGCCCCATGGGCTCCAGGGCCCAGGGCACTACCAGCTGGTCTCCATTCTGTATGCTGGTTTGTGCAATGCTGAAGGACAGGGAAATCCTAGCCCTGACGTTGGGCCAAGAGGCATCACCATTTCCTGGTGCTAGTATGTCCTATTTCCCCATGATGCTAAGATTTGGCTCTATGACAACCAGAAGCTGGGCAACTTGGTGAGCAAGGGCAGGACATGTACTAATGAGGATCCCTAGTACTCAGACTGGATTTTGTTGCTTCATTCAGACATCTTGGTCCCATCCTGCCAAGATTTATGCACCATTGTTCCCTGCGGCTATCTCTGCTGTATTTGTGATTCCTCAGCAAGAAACTGCAGCTAAATCAAGGAAAGAACCCCAAAGGGAAATGGTCTCTCTCTTCCTCTTTCTCTCTTTTAAACACACACACACACACACGTCACTTACAGAGAGGAGTAAAGAGACAGTGACAGATGGAACAGGCAGACAAAGAAAAATAGAAAGAATGGAAAAAGAGAGAGAAAAAATAAGAGAGAGATGTCTGTGTACAGGGTAGAGGCCCAGCAGGACCCCAAGAAATGCAGGGCATAGCACCAGAGAGGAAGACTAGGAGCACAACTTGTGTGATTGTGCTATGAGGTGATCTGTAGCTGTGTTGGACTGGGCTTATTGTCTCCAGCCAGGAAGTCAAGGAGGTGAGATGTGGAGGTGAGAGAGCCCAGGCAGACAGTGGAGGAGGTGGCCCCCAGTGTGGGAGAGGGAGGTAGTCCCTGAGAGGAAGTCTTCAGACTGCAATTGGATAGCCAAAACTTTAGATGCTCTACTACTAGCTGAAAGGTTAGTGGTTCAAACCCACCCAAAGGCACCTCAGAAGACAGGCCTGGCAATCTGCTTCTGAAAGGTCACAGCCTTGAACACCATATGGAGTAGTTATACTCTGCTCACATGGGTTCACCATGAGTCAGAATCAACTCAGTGACAACTAAACCAAACTGGAAAACCAAACTCACAGCTGTCAAGTCGGATCTGACTCATAGCAACCACTCCTTGGGTTTCTGAGCCAGTATCACTGCAAGTAGATTGCCCAACCTTCCTTCTAAGGAGTGGCTAGTTAGTTTGAAACCCCAGCCTTCTGGTTAGCAGTCAAATGCCTTAGGCACTACGCCACAACTAAGAACAATAAAAACAAACAAGACAGTAACAAGGTTTTGAGTGTGTATGTGTGCACCTCTTAGTGAGTGTGTGCTCATGAGTGCCACCAGCACAAAAACAGAGGCATAAAGTTGAGAAGCAGTTGGCCTGGGAACAACGCAGAGGGCTGTCAGATGAGCTTATTATCCTGCGCTTCTCTGAGGCACTCAATCAATACTAGCTGAACGGATGTTGAATGGTGCAGCCTCCGGTCCTTTCCCAAGGGGGCAGGCCACAGGTGGGACAGTAAATGCAGACACAGCCTTCCTCCCACTTCTTCTCACTTGACTGCCATTCCTGCAAAGCCAATCAATAATGAACAAGTACGAAGTTGCTAGCCTGGAGCCCCAGGGCTCAGATCCACAGTTGTCTCTTGGGGGTGCTACTTTCTTCTTTTTCCTTGAGTTAAAATTAGTTCTGCTCAGATCTTCACTTCCCTGCTACTGGAGACACCCTGAGGGCATGCCCCATCTATTATTTACCTTCATTTCAGCCATAGTGCCCAGCACAGCACCAGTTGCTCCATAAATGCTTGTTAAATAAATGAACTGCATGATGGCTTCCCCCTATGTCGCAGTGTGCAGAAGTGGGTGGCAGGGCAACAACAGAGAGAATTCACATAACTCCCACCAACATTCTGTGCTTTTTCACCTTTCTTTCCTCCTTCCCAAATCTTCCTTCTTTTCCTCCCTTCCTTCCTCCTTCCCTCCCTCCTTCCTTCCTTCCTCTCCCTCCCTTCCTGCCTCACTTCCTCTCTTCGCCAGGATTTATCTAAATAGTATGATGGGCCAGGAGTCCCTGGGTGGTGCAAATGGTTAACAGCCTCACTGCTAACAAAAATGTTGGTGGTTCAAGTTCATCCACAGTTGTCTCAGAAGAAAAGCCTGTCAAACTACTTCCAATGAATCAGCCACTGAAAACCCTATGGAACACAGTTCTATTTTGACACACATGGGGTCTCCACGTTGTTGTTGTTGTTGTTGTTATGTGCCGTCAAGTCGGCCCCGACTCATAGCGACCCCTCCTTGGGGTCTCCACGAGTTGGAATCAATTTGGTGGCAACTGTTCTTTTTCTTTTATGGGCCAAGAAACTGTGCAAGAAAATGCCTGTGGAGCTGGAAGAGACAAGTGCCCTTGCTTCCTTTGCTGTCCTGTGTCCATTTTGTACCTTTGGAGGACTGAGAAGAGCATGGCAGAATCTAGTGTGTCTTCAGTGTGTGTAATGATGTTGCATCTGCTAATATTAAAAGACAAGTACTGGGTACTAAACTTCAAACTCCTGAGGAAGCTTTGACCAGCTGTTTTCAATTTGCCCTAAAAAAGAAAGATGGAAGGGACAGGAGGAAAGAAAGAAGGGAGGGAGGAATGGAGAGAAGGAAGAACAAAAACCACAAAAGAAGGATCAAGAGTAAGCCCTGAACACAGACTGAGATAGAAAATTTGAACAGACCCATAACAAAAGAAGAAATTGAACAGGTCATCAAAAAATTACCAACAAAAAAAAGTCCTGGACTACATGGTTTCACTGGAGAATCTACCAGTCATCCAAGGAAGAGCTAACACCAATTGTATTCAAACTGTTCCAGAGCATAGAAAAGGATGGAATCCTCCCAAATTCATTTTATGAAGCAAACATAACCCTGATAGCAAGACCAGGCAAAGACAGACACCACTAGAAAGGAAAACTACAGACCAATATCCTTCCTGAATATAGATGCAAAAATCTTCAACAAAATCCTAGCCAATAGACTCCAACAACATATCAAAAAAATAATGCATCATGACTAAGTGG
>NW_006921646.1:11327749-11329447 GCF_000298275.1 Orycteropus afer afer
AAAGAAGATGGGGAAATCTACTTCCATAGTGATACTGCCTTGGAAACCCAAGGAGGGGTCGCTATGAGTCGGGTCCAACTCGAAAGCACATAACAACAACAACAACATGATCCCATACATAGAAAACCCAAAAGGCTCAACAAGAAAATTACTGGACCTTATTGAAAGATTTAACATAATGGCAGGATACAAGATAAACATACAAAAATCAGTTGGATTCCACTATACCAGCAAGAGAGCTCTGAAAAGGAAATAAGGAAATAAATACCATTTACAATAGCTACCAAAAGTTAAAATACTCGGGAAGAGATCTTACCAGGAACACAAAAGTCCTATACAAAAAAAACTACAAAACACTACTTCAAGAAACTATAAGAGATCTACATAAAAAGAAGAACATACTATGCTCATGGATAGGAAGATTGAACACTGTGAAAATGTCAATACTACCCAAAGTAATCTATACATTCAATACAATCTTGATCCAGATCCCAACAATATTATTTACAGACATGGAAAAAAACAATCACAAATTTCATATGGAAAGAAAAGACACCTTGGATAAGCAAAGCACTACTAAAGAAGAAAGTAGGAGGCCTCACACTCCCAGATCTCAAAACCTTCTATACAGCCACAGCTGTCAAAACAGCTTGGTATTATTGCTAAACAACAACAGACATATAGACCAGTGGAATAAAATTGAGAACCCAGAAATAGATCCATTGACCTATGGTCAGCTTGTCTTTGACAAAGGGCCAAAATCTATTCAGCAGAGAAGAGACAGTCTCTTTCACAAATGGTGCTGGCAAACGGGATATCCATTCGCAGAAAAATGAAACAAGATCCATAGCTCACACCATACAGAAAAACTAACTCCAGATGGAGCAAAGACTTAAATGTGAAACCTGAAACTATAAAGTTCATCAAAGAAAAAATAGGGACAAACTTAGGGGCCATAATTTATGGCATAAATAGACTATCAACCCAAGATGCACAAACACCAGAAACTAAACTAGGTGATTGGGGCCTTCTGAAAAATAAATTCTTATGTGCATCAAAAGACTTCTCCAAAAGAGTAAAAAGAGAACCTACAGAATGGGAAGAAATATTTGGCAATGACATATGGGGCAAAGGACTTATCTCTAGAATTTATAGAAAACTCCAAGACCTGGTTCTCCCCATGTCCCAGTGTGCAGAAGTGGGTGGCAGAGCAACATCAGAGAGAATTCACATAACTTCGACCAACATTCTGTGCTTTTTCATCTTTCTTTCCTCCCTCTCTACATCTTCCTTCCTTCTTTTCCTCCCTTCCTCCCTCCCTCCTTGAAAATGCCAATACTACCCAAAGCAATCATTCAATACAATCCCAATCCAGATTTCACCAACATTATTTAAGGATATGGAAAAAAAATGACTAATTTCATCAAAAAGACAAACAATCCAATTAAAAATGTGCAGAAAACATGAACAGACACTTCATCAAAGCAGATATTCAGGCAGCCAACAAAAACATGAAGAAATGTTCACAATCATTAGCCATCAGAGAGATGCAAATCAAAACAACAATGATATACCATCTCACCTAGCATTAATAGCAGAGTTCAACAAGACAGAAAATAACAAATGCTGGCAAGGATTTGGAGAGATTGGGACTCTCATATACTGATGTAAAATAGTACAACCTCTGTGGAAATCAGT
>NW_006921646.1:11329937-11342778 GCF_000298275.1 Orycteropus afer afer
TAATTATATATATATAATTAGTGGTCACCAGGGATAGGAGGGAGGGGGAAGGGGAAACTTTTGCTTGTGGGTCATTGAGTTTATACTAATGGTGGTAGAATATTTTGAAAAAGGATAGCAATAATGGGGACACAACATGAAAAATGTCATCAATATCCCTGAGCTGTAAATGTGAACATTGTTATATCGGCTAATGTCTTGTTGTGTATGTTTTCACTACAATAAAAGTGGGGGGAAAAAAAAAGGTAAGCACTGGAAGGAACTCCCCAAGAAAGGCACTGATTTAATGAGCACACAGTTTACACTGTCACCCATTAATGTTCACAACAGCTCTATGAGGGAGGCCTTGTTAAGAGGAGGCCATTTTGCCAATGTAGAAACAGGCTCTGTGTAGCTACACAACCTTTGCTGGTGGGGTGTTGGGATCACAACCCAGGACCATCTGGCAAATAGGGACAGGGTGCACATCACTGCAGGAACCAAGCAGTGCTGATGTCTCAGTCCTGTAGGTCCCCCCAGCTGCATCAGCATCATTTGATCCTAGAAGGTGAGTCAGGATGTAATAAACTCTTAGAATTCTCTAGTCAATACTCAAGATTGACAGCTATCTCCTGTTTCCAGGCCATCCAGCTCCCTGTCAAAAACTACCAGTTCATCTAGACTAGATGTCAGCACTGGCAGCCATACTAGAACCAGAAAGCCGAGGACAAGGGCTGCCTCAGGGAGTTCAGGTATTGATCTCACAAAGCAATGTCAGATGGGGATGCCTCAGGAATTGGGGTCAGGGACTTTTTCAACATATCTTATATGTCCTAGTGGCTCAGCCTATCATCTAAGGTCATGCTCTATCCTATCTCAGTCTCCAGAGCAGCCTTATGCTCTCCAATTTGCAACATCCCCTCTCCATCCAAACTTCTCTATTATAACTCCTGAAAGAACAGGTGCTGGTGTCCGACAACCCTGACTCTGCCACTAACCACCCAGTTGATTGGTTGCCACTGAGTTCACTTCAACTCATGGCTACCTCATGTGTGTCAGAGTAGAACTGGACTCTATAGAGTTTTCAATGGCTGATTTTTTGGAAGTAGATCACCAGGCCTTTCTTCTGAGGTGCTTCTGGGTGGACTCAAGCCTCCAACCTTTAGGCTAGTAGCTGAGCATGTTAACAATTTGCTATACCTGGGGACTTTGCCAATAGCCACATATGACCTTAAACTAGTCACTATCTACTTAGCTGCTCTCCTTTAAAATGGGCATCATGTATCATAACTATCTCACATGGTAGTTGTAAGAATGAAAAGAGATGATACCCATAAACTGCCTAATCAGTGGCAAGGCCTGACACAGAGTAGGTGCTTGTGGTAGACTGAATAATAGCCCCCCAGAGATGTCCATCTCCTAATCCCTGGGATCTGTAAATATACTACATTACACAGACTTTGCAGATGTGATTAAGGACCTTGAGATGGGGCAATTATCCTGGATTATCTGGGTACACCCAATGTAATCAGCAACCAAACCAAACTCACTGCAATTGAGTTTATTCTGACCATAGCAGTCCCCAGTTGGTTTGCAAGGCTGTAAATCTTTATGAAAGCAGACTGCCTCTTCTTTCTTCAGTGGAGCAGCTGGTGGGTTTGAACCATTGACCTTTGGTTAGCAGCTAAATGCCTTAACCACTACACCACCAGAGCTCCTTGATATAATCAGAAGAGTTCTTATAAAAGGGAGCTGGGACAGTCCAAATCAGAAAAGCAGATGCATCTGTGGAAAACAGAGGTCTGAGTAATGTGAAGGAGGGGCCAGGAGCAAAGGGTGCAGTCAGTGTCTAGAAACTGGAAAAGACAAGGAAACAGATGTCACCCCAGATCACAGAATATCTTACCACACAACGCCTGAAAGATAACATGCTGAAGTGGGAGCCTCAGTTTTCTACTTACTCAACGTGATTTGGATAAATCATATAAATTATTTGAGGCCCAGTTTCTTCATCAATAAGTGGGGATAATGATACCTAACTTACCAATTATGAAAATTAAACCATCTGATATATGAAGAGTTCTCCAATATTGGTATTATTGTTCATTTTCCCTTTCATTTCAGAGGGTACATACATGTTCATATGTGCCTCTGAATATGTCTGCATTTTTCACAATAACTTGGTGGGCCTGACTCATCACAAACATAAAAATCCCACTTCTTCCCCCAACTGGCTGAGGGGACATTAGGCTTGTCATTTGACTCCCTGAAACCCTACCTACTCTTTTGCAAAGCAAGGGGATGGGTCAAAGGGCTTCTAAGAATTGCATTGTTCAGTTATTCATTTGTTGAACATTTACTGGGAATTTCTTAAGCATGGAAGCTACAGAATGAGCACAAAATAGTCCTTGTTCTCGAGGTGCTGACAGTCTAGTTGGGGGAGACAAGCAAAAAATCTCTGTGGTGCTGTGGGATTTGTGATGTCACAGAGCACAAAATGAACACAAGTGGTGAATATTCTGCAAAGGGATAAACACATCAAGTTCCCTGGGGATGGAGGGCTGACCCTGTGGACCTCCCCTCATGCCTTCCTTTGTACCCTAACAAGACAAGAATTCTTCCTACTCTGAAGACATCCATGGAAAAGGATTCATGGTGACCAAGAATAGTTTTTTAATGACAGACTTCCAGATCATTCCCGGTGTCTGGTCAACAACTTTGACGTGGAAACTCATTTTCTGTGTGCAATTTGTCAGTTCTGCTCAGAAAGTTAATTTTCCCTTTTTTTGGAAGTCTGGTTAAAAAGCAGACAGGTGAGGGGTGCTGGGAAGTCACAAACAGTAGAATGAAGTAGGGCTTTGGAGAGCAAAAGGGCATTTGTAGTGTTGCTCCAAGGACATCTCTGAGCACCTCCAGGTGTGTCCATCTGAGGCATCATGGCCAGACAGCTCCTCTGACTGCCTCCCAGAAAGGACCCGTCTTCCTGCCCTGGGCTCTGGAGTCCACAGAGAACATAGCAAATGCTCCCTGAGATGGGGGGTCAGAATAGAGCCCACCTCTCTCCACTCTAGTGGAGGGGGGAGCTCTTCAGAGTAGAGCCAGAGACAGATAAGTAGTGGGGCTTCCCTTTAATCATCTTCCAATTGCAGTCAGTGACAGTTCTAGCCAGTAATTAGCAAGCACATTAGAAGGAAACACTAGTTCCTTAATAAAAGGTTGATGTTTTGTATTTCTGACAGAGAAAAGTATCACAAGATATAGCAAGGCTCATAAATTAGGAGGCAGGAGACCAGAGTTCTTATCAGCCAGAGAGTTAAACCTTTCAACAAACATGGTATATACCCCTGCTATGTGCCCGGCACTGTGCTGGGTGCCAGGCTACAAAGATTAGTAAGAAACGATCCCTGCCTCCAATGCAATTCTGTTATCTAACAGCCCTGCCAAGCATGGGAGATGCTTGAGGGGAAAAAAAAAAAGGAAGATATGATTCCTACCTTTGAAGAATTTATATTCTGGTTTATTCATTCATTCAACAGACATGATTTGAGTACCTACTATTTGAAGTGCTGGGTTAGGATCTGGGAATTCTAACTGAGTTAGACAGACTCCCTAGCTCCAGGGAAAACCACATTCTCCTAATGCCTACTGAACTGCTCTTGCTAGGTTCTGAGGAGAAATTTTGTCAACCTGAAAATAGTAGGAATCATCTGGTCCACCTTCCATTCAGTGTGGGACTAGGTATGACCACTGGCGCCTTCTTGCAAATGAGATGAAATTAGAAGTTGCTGGATTGTCCTTCTGAGAAAGCTTATACAAAAGCCATAGGCTCGCGGTAGGCATGCTACCCATCTGGATTGAGGCCTTAGTTCTGCTTAGAATTCAGATGTAACATCTGGAGGTAGAATAGTCATTTTGTAACCGTGAGGATGAAAGCTTCATGCTAAGGAGGCAGAAGGGAAAGACAGAAGGGGCCTGGGACCTGCTGACATTACTGAGCCACTGTAGAAGCCTCAAATGGCTTCTGTATTACTTATCTATTGCTACCTAATGAAGTACCCCAAAATTTACCAGATTAAAAGAGTACACATTTATTGTGTCACAATTTCTGTGGTCAATCTGGGTATGGCTTAGCTAGATACCTATGGCTCAGGATCTCTCATAAAACTGCAGTCAAGCGGTCAGGGTTACTTACAGTCATCTTGAGACAACTGGGCTAAAGATTCTGCTTCCAAGCTCATGCACATGGTTTCTTTCTAGCCACCTCAGTTTCTCGTGATGTGAGTCTCCCTGTAGGTTGAGTGTCCCCTCAACCTTGTAGCTGGTGGTCTAAGAGCGAGCATCCAAGATGGAGGTCAGAGCCTTCTTAGAATCTGATTTTAGAAATGACAACCTGACATGAATATCAGGAGCTAGCGATCATCAGGAGCCATTTTAGAGGCTTCCAAACCCCAGGTTTCTTCTTGAGTAGCATAAATAAGCCCTTACTCATTTCAGTCACTATCGAGTTTTCTGTTATTTATAACAAAGTGCATTCCTGAAAGTCATAATGACAGTGGTTTACACGTATGTAGAATTTACCATGTGCCAAGCGCTCTCATCGTGCTTTATGCATATAAACACATATAGTCTTCATGATAACCCTATAAACAAACTAGCTGCAGACAAGTCAGTTCTGACTCAGGGTGACCCCATATACATCAGAGTAGAACTGTGCTCAAAAGGGCTTTCAATGGTTGATTTTTCAGAAGTAGATCACCAGGCCTTTCTCTGAGGCACCTCTGTATTGAGGTGAACTGGCAACCTTTTAGTTAGCAGTTGAGCATGTTAACTCTTTGCACCATCCAGGGTCTCATAACCATATGAGAGAAGTACTATTATTACTCCCTGTAGTTAATGTTGTGTGTTAATTTGGCTGGGCTGTGGTTTTGAGTGGCTTGGCAGCTGGATGTAGTTACTCCCCATGAGGAGACTGTAAACACCTCCATGGTGAAATCTGCTGTGAGCAGCTAATTAGTTACCTCTAGGTTGAGGCCTGCTTCCTGTATATATGTAGAAGCTTTGAGAAAGGTTGCTAGCTTTTTGGTATATCTGAACCGTGCGTTTGGCTGAGTCTTCATCTGCAGTTGCTGGACTTGAACCAGTGGTCTGCCGTGTGGCCTACTGATCGTGAGATTGTGTGATTTTCCCTGCTCACCTTGGGTTTGTCAGCCTCTGCAGCCAGCAGCTGCTTGAGTTAGGAGATGCCTCCAGCTCCAGTGGGCTAGAACAAGAGGCAGAGATAAACTAGATCCAGCACTCTGAATTTGAGCTTCTAGCCTCCTAACCTGTAAGAGAAGAGATTCCTGTTTGTTAAAGCCATCCATGTGCGGTATTTCTGTTATAGCAGCACTAGAGAACCAAGACACTCTCATTTTACAGAAAAGAAAACTTAGGTGCAGAGAAGTTAAGTAGCAAACAACCAGGAAGTGGCAGTGTCTATATGCACGCCTTCAGACAACCTGGCTCCAGAGTCCACACTCTAACTGTGATGGTTGCTGTATTAATTAGTGCTCCATAATTATGATCTCCTATTTGGGTTTCAACAGTTGACCTCCTTGGTGGAGCTTTACCTGAGTCTGCAATTCTCCCCGGCCCCTCCCCACACACACACAGAATTCATTGTCCTCTCCTGGGCCCTCCACCAGCACTCACTGCATCTCACTGTAACTCATTGTTTACATGGCTATCCCTCCAGCTGGACTGAGAGATGCTTCCTCAAGGTCAGGGTGTGACTGAAGGTGAGTGTGTGGAGACAAGAGTCTCTGTATGTATGTGGGCATGAGCATGAGCACTTGGGAGCAATGACTCAATTTACTAGTAACCTGCATTCCAGCCTGAACCATGAGTGCTCAGTAGATGTTTAGCAAATAAATGAATGAATGAATATATGAATTAATGACTAGATGAGTGAGTGAATGAACAAAAGAACAAACAACAAATAGATGGCATGTCCACCAAATGCTTTGTAAGGTCCTCCATTGAGTAGATTAAAGAAAGGAACGTTATCATTACAATGACTAGTCAATAAAATGGTAGCTCTCCAACTCTCATCAGGATCAATCGGAAGAGACTGAGTGTTAAAAACACAGATCAAAATAATAACTGACATTTATTGATTCTTTCCTATGTGCCAGGCACCTATCTGAACACTTGGATTATATAATACAATTACCCATCACCAACAATAGTTGCCATTGAGTCAATTCTGACTCATAGCAACCCTACGTGTCAGAGTAGAACTGTGCTCCATAGGGTGTATGTGGCTAATTTTTCAGAAGTCCATCACCAAGACTTTTTTCTGAGGATTCTCTGAGTAGCCTCAGACCCCCAGCTTTTCATTTAGCAGACTAGAGAGATCTGGGGTCCTCTCCAACTTCCCTTTCCTCTGCACTACTCATAGCCTCCCATTTTATCCTCACAACCACCCTACTGGATAAATGTCATTGTGATTCACACTTTACAGATGCAGAAACTGAGGCACAGAGAGGTTAAATACCCAGCCTAAGGTCACCCAGCTGGGAGGTGGTGGAGCTGGGGTTTGAACCCAGGCCTTCTGGCTCCAGCATACATGCCAATATGATGTTTTCATTCCTCCCTCGCATTTCTCTGGGTAAAGCTTGGAGAAATTTGTGAGGCAGCAATATCTAGAAAAGTGAACCCTTTGAAAATCCCTGCATTATGACTCCAGGCTGGATGGGGCTGTTAAGGCCCCAGCCCATGTGGCAACTCAATTAGGGAATACAAGGAGCAGGCTTCCTCCTCCCCTTATGCTCCACCATTGATGTAAGCCCTGCCCCACATCTTTGTTGGCTGACACACCAGGCAAGCAGAGGTGAGGCTGGAGGGGCATCTCACTGCCAGCCCCAGAACACTCCAGCCAGAGGCTGTGGGGGGAGAGGGCTGAAGGAAGGGGGCCAGCCTGTGCCCCTTCCCTCCCTCCATCATACATTGGGTGGTCCAGGGACCAGGTGTGTCATGGCCATGGCTCCTGGGCAGGCTGTGGAGGGATGATCTGTGATTCTCTGGAGGTTCCCTGAGTTCAGAAATGTTTAAAAGCCTTAAATAAATTCCCATCTAATTTCAACCAACTCCCATCTCCAGCGTGTGCTCTCAGCTAGAGCATGAAATGAGTAGGCAGGAGTTTCTCCTACTTGGAGTCTCCTTCATGGGCCCCGGGGGACCAACTCAATGGCCTGGTGGGTCTTTTCCATCTCAAATATCTATGGCTCAGTCTCTCCCTCCCTGCTCTCACCTCGCTATCACCCTTGGACTGGGCACTCTGCCCCTGCCCCCGGCATCATTCAGCCTGGCTCCCCAGACACGAGAAAGGCAGCTCCCAAAATTGCACCATTCCCTAAAGCAGCTTATCTACCAACAGTGAATTGGAGGTTCATTTTTTGTTCCACTGGGTCTCTGCTCTGAGCCCATTCACCACGGGGTGGCTCCCCAACTCCCTCCCTCCCAGCCTATACTCTCTCTTCTCCCCCTCATGAGGAAAAGTCCCTTCCACCCACGTCCTCCCTTCCCTTCTTACCACAGTCTGCCCCCTGACCTCTCTCCAGTCTTTCCCAATCTCTAAGGCCCCAATGGACTTCACCCTCCACACATTTGCATTGAGTGTTCCCTCTACCAGCAACAACACTCTCTTCTGGGCCCCAAGTGTTTCCCACCTTTGCTATATTCAGGCCTCTGCTCAAGTCTCCCCTCCTCAGACAGGCCTTCCCTGGCCACCACCATCATCCACTCTCTCCTCTAACTGCCTTTATTATACTTAGCACAGCCTGATATATTTCTGACTAAATATATATAGTGTTTGTCTTAGTTTTCTAATGCTGCTATAACAGAAATACCACAAGTGGATGGCTTTAACAAACAGGAATTTATTCTTTTACAGTTTAGGAGGCTAGAAGTCCAAATTCAGAGGGCTGGCTCTGCTGTTGTTAGGTGCCACGGAGTTGGTTCTGACTCATAGCAACCCTATATACAACGGAACGAAACACTGCCAGGTCCTGCACCAGCCTCACAATCCTTGCTATACTTGAGCCCATCGTTGCAGCCACTGTGTCAGTCCATCTCATTGAAGGCCTTTCCCTCTTTCATTGACCCTCCACTTTACCAAGCATGATATCCTTCTCCAGGAAATGGTTTCTTCTGACAGCATGACCAAAGTAGGTAAGATGAAGTCTGGCCATTCTTTCTTCCAAGGAGCATTCTGGCTGCACTTCTTCCAGGACAGATCTGTTAGCTCTGCAGTCCATGGTACCTTCAGTATTCTTCGCCAACACCAAAACTCCTAAGTATCAACTCTTCTTTGGTCTTCCTTATTCATTGTGCAGCTTTCACATGCATATGAAGCAATTGAAAATACTATGGCTTGGGTTAGGCGCACCTTAGTCTTCAAGGAGACATCTTTGCTCTTCAGCATTTTAAAGAGGTCTTTTGCAGCTCAAGGGGCCTCAACCTTGGACATCAGCTCTGTCTCTTGTTCCAGGCTTGCTGGAGGTAGAGGTATCTCCTAACTCAGGCATCTGCTGGCTGCTGAGGCTGATGAACCCAAGGTCAGCAAATAATATTGTACAATCCCAAGATCAGCAGGCAACACAGCAGGCCACTGGCTCAAGTCTAGTAACTGGAGATGAAGACTCAGCCAAATGCAGGATCCAGATGTGCCAAAAAGCTAGCAAACTTTCTCAAAGCTTCTGAATATATATAGGAAGCAAGCTCCAACCTGGAGGTGATTACAATCTTATCATGGGGAATAACTACATTCAGCTGCCAAATCACTCAAAACTATAGCCCAGGCAAGTTGATATACAACCTTAACTACCACAGTATTATACAGTGTATTGTAGTGTTATAGGTATGGTATATATATATTAGATATTTCTGTAAAGTGTTGTACATATTTATATGTAGTGGAGATATATACACATTGCTGTTAACTGCTAATGAGTTGGCCCCTGAGTTACATGCACAACAGGATTGGACCATTGTCATCCATAGGGTTTCCACTGGCTGATTTTTGGAAGTAGATCATCAGGTCATTCTTCCTAGTCTGTCTTAGGCTGATACTCTGCTAAAACCTGTTCAGCATCAAAACAGCACACAAGCCTCCACCGACAGATAGATAGTGGCAATGCATGAGGTGCATTGGCCCAGAATCACACCTGGGTCTTCCTCATGGAAGGCAAGGTTCTACCACTCAACCGCCAACGTCTGTCGTATTAGATCAGGGCCATCTCACTCTGCTATGGCCTCATGTGAACTGAACAAATTACATTTGCAAAGATGCTATTTTCAAATAAGGTCACATTTACAGGTACCAGGATTAAGACTTACACTTATCTATTAGGAGGATACAATTCAACTCATAATAGGTGATAACTAGGTTTATCACATAAGGTGTAGGAGGAAGCATGATGAAATCAGTGGTGGTGTGACAATATTTGTGGAGGGGCACAGTGCTCACCCCAGGAAAAATAGAGAAAGTTTACATTGGGCACCTCTCACCAGCAGCCTCCACCACCTCTGGGCTGGCCGGCTCCCTGCCAGTTGTGTCTGTATGATGCATCTGAACAAATGCTCAAGTACTCCCATAGCCCTGCCACACCCTATGCTTCAACCTATTCCACCCCTCCCTCCCCCACCAAACTTTCCTGTCCTACTCTTTAACTAATGCAACAAACACAACATACTGCTGTCAAGTCGGATCTGACTCATAGTGACCGCTCCTTGGGTTTCCAAGTGGTATCACTATGGAAGATCACCCAACCTTCCTTCCAAGGAGTGGCTGGTGGGTTTGGAATCACCAGCCTTCTGGTTAGCAGTCAAATGCCTTAGGCACTATGCCACCAGAGTGTCTACCCTTTAACTGCTGTTGTTATGTGCCATCAAGTCAGACCCGACTCATAGTGACCCCTCCTTGGGCTTCCGAGGCAGTATCACTACGGAAGTAGATTGCCCAATCTTCCTTCCAAGGAGTGGCTGATGGGTTTGAACTGCTAGCCTTCTGGTCAGCAGTCAAGTGCACTAGGCACTACGCTACCAGAGCTCCCACCCCTTAACTAGTTGCCTACAATTCCAACTCATGGTAACCCCATAAGAGTCAAAGTAGCACTGTACTCCATAGAGTTTTCAATGGCTGGTTTTTTGGAAATAGATCACCAGCCCTTTCTTCTGAGGTACCTCAGGGTGGATTAAACCTACAACCTTTTTGTTAGCAGCTAAGTGCATTAACATTTTCACTACCCAGGGACTCCTACACTGTACTCCCTACCATGCCTGCTCTAAAGAGCTCTGGTGGTATAGTGCCTAAGGCATTTGACTGCTAACCAGAAGGTTGGTGGTTCAAACCCACCAGCCACTCTGTGGAAGGAAGACTGGGCAATCTACTTCTGTAAAGATTTACCATCTTGGAAACCCAAAAGGGGTCACTATGAGTTGGAGTTGACTCAATGGCTGTGAGTTAGATATTTTGGTTTTATCCCTGCTCTACACTGGGTGATAAGTTGCCAGTCTGGTAAAGACAATTGCATGATTATATCAATAGTACTAAGGTCAGTATTTACATTTTAAGAGAGAAGGCAATATTCTAACAACCCAAAGTAAAGATTTAACAATTCAGTGACAAATATGCATACTATAAGTGGGGGTCTGCTCTTGGCACTGGGAATTGGTGGAGTGGTGGAGGCTATTCAGAGGTCATTTAAGCCCTGGAAGAGTTAACAGAGAACAACAGAATTCACTCTGCACTTGAATCAAACCAGGTAGAACAGGTAGCTGGTGTCTGCTCCTCTGTGAGATAGGGACAGTGACTGGCGGACAGAGCAGGATTCAGATTTAGAGCTTCGTGAAGCAGAGAGACGAGGTTTGCAAAGCTTTGGATTCCTGAAAGGCAGAATTCCTGGGGCACTTGGGTTGGGGGGTGGGAGGACTGCTCCAGCAATTTAGGCAGGGCCCAATCATGATGCAGGTCAATATCCAGGCTCTCAGAATGAGAGGAAAGTGGCCTGAGAGACAGCAGGCTGTCCTGGAAGGATACATTTGCTCAAGAAATCAATATGTAATTCAAGCTAGATTGTCCCCTCCTTCCTCCCTCCTCTTCCCTTCAGAGAATTTGAAGAGGGGAAACACAACAGATCTTCAATGTAAATGAGACAAAAGGTCAGGACTGTGCTGATATGTCTCTGAAAATACCCCCCACACTCTGTCTCTTCCTGGGAAAGAAAGATAAAGAGCCTGGGGTGGGGAGAAGGGGGAGTTGCAGAGTTGAAGAGCACCTTCCCATCACCCTCAGTGCCTGTGTGGTGGAGACCTGAGTTGGGGGCAGCAACCATTGCTAGGGACATTAAGAACCAACAGGGGTATTTTCCAGTATAAATTATTGATGGGCAGCTGGCTGTCTTAGAGACCATTTATAAAGAAGTGCAGCTGTAGATAAAGACAAATTTAACCCAGATTTATCCAGGTTTAAACCAGAAGAAGAAAAACTGGAACTGATTAGATTATTTGCAAACATAGCCAGAGACTTGCTGGAAAATTGAGAAAGGTAGGAAGAACTGAAAGAGAGGGTGTATTCCTTCCTACATTGCCATAATAACATAGCACACACTCAATGGCTTAAAACAATTTATTCTCTCACAGTACCAGAAGCTAGAAGTCTAAAATCAAGGCATGTTTAGGGTCACACTCCCTCCAAAGGCTAGGATTAGAACCCAGGACTTTTGATTCCCTAAAATGTGAGTGGCCTCACTTATAGCTGTTCTTGGAAAAATCAGGATTTAAGTTCAAATCTAACCTAACAGTTGCTCTGTGGGAGAAAGATGAGACAGTCTAATTCCGTAAAGATTCAAAGCCTTAAAAATCATATGGGCATTTCTACTTTGTCCTAAAGGGTTGCTATAAGTCACGATCAACTTGATGGTAGTGGGTTTGGGGTATAGAGGGCATAGGTCTCTGGGTGGCACAAACAGTTCGCACTTGACTACTGACTTAAAGATTGGAGGTTCAAACCCACTGAGTAGAACAATGGAACAAAAGCCTGGCAATTGTCTTTCATAAAGAGTGTTGGTGTACAGCCTCAGGGGCCATCTAGGTCAATTGGCATAACATAGTCCACAAAGACAATGTTCTACATCCTACTTTGGTGAATAGCAACTTAAAAGCTTGAAAGTAGCCACCTAAGATGCAACTGTTGGTCTCTTCCTGTCCAGAGAAAGGAAGAGTTAAGAAAATCAAAGACTCAAGGAAACAACTGGTTCAAAAGACTAATGGCGCATATGAACCCCAGCCTCCACTACCCTGAGACCAGAAACTAGATGATGCCTGGCTACCACTACTGTCTGCTCTGATCAGGATCACAATAGAAAGTACTAAACAGAGTGGGAGGGGGAAAAATGTAGAACAAAATTCAAAATCACATAAAAGAACAGACTTACTGGTCTGATGGAGACTAGTGGAACCCCTGAGACTGTGTTACTTCAACACCCTTCAAACCTGGAACTGAGCCCACCTCTGGGGATCAACTTTCAGTCAAACAATACATAGGACCATAAAGTGAACAATAACACCAGGGAGGAATGTATTCCTCAGAACAATCAACCATAAAAGACCAAAAAGGGCAGCATTTGCCCAAAAACAAACCTCACAAGGCAGGAAGGAGCAGGAAAAAGGGATGAATGAAAACAGGGAACCCAGGGAAGAAGTGAGAAGAACGTTGTTACATTATGGGGACTGCAACTAATGTCACAAAACAAAATGTCAGTAAATTGTTGAATGGAAAACTAATTTGCTCTGTAAACTTTACCCAAACCACAATAAATAA
>NW_006921646.1:11342884-11344299 GCF_000298275.1 Orycteropus afer afer
CATGGTGGCCCCCTGTGTGCAGAGTAGATCTCTGGGCCTGTCTTCCAAGACATCTCTTGGTGGGTTTGAATTGCCAATCTTTCAGCTAATAGTCAAATATTTAATCATTTGTGCTACCCAGGGATTCCTCCATAAGGATTTGGTTTTTTGGATAAAGCGTGTGGTTCCTGCAGATAATCTCTCACATTCCAACAGAGGCAGTTTGTGTTTTAAATACTTTGAAGCTTTTAGCAGGAGAAAGAAGTGAAGATCCTCATTCTCAGAAATGGCTCCCAAGGCCCCGACCAATGGGGGAGGTGCTGGGCTTCTTATAAGGGTGGGACTATTCCATAAACTGGCATTAGACATTTGTGCCTGGATGGGGACATAACCTTAACTCCTATAGCAGAAGAGTAAAGTAGGGCTAAAGGAGGCATTAAACACTCAAAGACCCCCTCTACTCCTCTGAGATGCAGAGGGAGAGGTGCAGGGGTACAGGGGCCAGGTGGGCAGTAAGAAGATACTAGGTCTGGCTGCAGGTACAGTTGAGGCCACCTGAAGTGGCTGACTGTGCAGATCACCAGACACTCCATACCAAACTTGGAGGAGGCCGATTCACTCTGATTGTTGGCAGGTGTTTGTAATCATGTTCCCTGTGCAATTCTGATTTCCCAAGGTGACCAAGAGAGCATCCATCTATCCATTCATTCATTCACTAAACAAAAATTTGCTGAATGCTTTCTTTGTGCTGGAGACACAGTGATGAACAAAACAGATTCAAATTCTGCCCTTGTAGAGCTCTTAGGGAAATGAGGAGATATGCAATAAACAAATAGGTGAAGTCAGCTGGTATTCTGTTAAAAATTAAGACAAAGTAGGGAGAGAGGAAGAGGAGTGCTGTGGTATCACAGGATGGTCAAAGAGGGAGCCCTGAAAAAGGTGATATTTGACCTGAAGACAGTGGTGAGGGAGGAGATACCTGGGAGAAGATGCTTCTAATGAAAGGAAATAGAAAGGGCAAAGGCCACAAGGAAGATATGTGCTTGGTGTGTATGATGAACAGCAAGGGATCTAGTGGGGTTGTAACCACAGGAGTGAGGGAGAGAGTAATAGGAGATGAGGTCAAGGAGGAAAAGGGGTGGTGAAGGCAAGAGAGCCCCTGGAACAGGCCACTCCACCCGCAGGTGATCTAGAGGTCCATGCTTCTAGGAGTAATGTCGTTGTTGTTATGAGCTGTCGAGTCAGACCTGACTCATAGCAGCCCCTCTTTGGGTTTCCAAGGCAGTATCATTACGGAAGTAGATTGCCCCAACCTTCCTTCTGAGGAATGGAGTAACATTAAGAGGGTCATAATTTCAGTGTCTACTACGAATGTCCCCCTGCTAAGACAGGCCTCTGGATACACTGATCCTGTTGTTGTTGTTGTTGTTGTTGTT
>NW_006921646.1:11345244-11347382 GCF_000298275.1 Orycteropus afer afer
GGGTTTGAACCACTAGCCTTCTGGTTAGCAGTCAAGTGCCTTAGCCACTATGCTACCAGAGCTCCCCAACAAAGGGCTAAAATCCATTAAATGGGAAGAGACAGTATCTTTAACAAACGGTTCTGGCAAAACTGGACAACCATTCACAAAAAAATGAAATAGGATTCCTATTTCACACCATATATAAAACCTAACTCAAGATGGATCAAAGACCTAAATATAAAACCAAAAACCATAAAGATCATCAAAGAAAAAATAGGAGCAAACACAGGTGACCTACTAATGGCAATAATACACTATCAAATATAACTAAAAACTCACAAACAACAGGAAACAAACTACATGACTGGGACCTCCTAAAAAGTAAACATTTATACATATCAAAAGAATTTCCAAAAATCACTAAAAGGTATAAAAGAGTGGGAAAATTAGCATGATGATGATTAAAACATCTGTCCACTACTGTCCTTCCTGTCATGCCCCACCACACTGCCTTGGGGGCCCAACTGCAGTGCTGACCTTCTGTACTTGTTCATGGATAACTCTGTGGGCAAAAATCAGCAAGAATCTTACCCCTAAAATGTAGCAGTTGATCCCATCCCAACCTTCCCACTTCTCAGTCATTTCTGACACCAAGTGTCCACACAGCACACTCTCTCTAACCCTAGCCACTGGAGCTAGGGCAAATCTCATAGATAAAAAGGGCACTGTCCTTTAGACTGTCAAACAGGCAGATGCCAATCACAAGTTTGGTAGTGCACACAATACCCTCACTTTCACTTGCTGGATCTCCTTTCTACTTTAGGTTTGATAACTTGCTGGAATGACTCATAAAACCCATAGAGAATTTTATGCTTTATAGATTTATTATAGCAAAAGGATATAAAGCAAGATCATCATAAGGAAGAAGTGCATGGGCAAGGTCTGGGAGGACTCCCAACATGGGGCTTCCAAATCCCAAAGAGGTTTCATCGCCCTCCCTTTGCCAACCAGGAAGCTCCCTAAACCTCGGTGCTCAGGGTTTCTATCAGCCAGTCATTATGGAGTCCTCATTGCATATGAAGGATAGGCTAAATTATACCTCCTGAAATTAGCTGACATTCACCTGCCAGGTAAATCTTTTCTAACCTGGGCAGCCCGCAACTCGTTAGCACAAATGCTCAGGTGTGATCTGGAGTTTTCAGATAAAGGCACCTCAGTTACTCCCAGGGTTATTTCACAGAAACCAAGGACAAGTGCCAAAATTGTTTCTCATTACCACACAACTTGGAAACCAGAAGGAGACAAAGGTTTAGTGATGAAAATGGCTTCTGAAGGTTCTAAAGTGAACATGGGGTTGAACAAAATAAAATGGAATTACTGAAAACTTAGAACACATAGATAACAAATGAAAAATAAAGATTACTGAAGACTTACCTTGGTTTCTTTCCTTCCAGTCTTTTTCCTATGCATATTAAATCAGTTCAAGTCCTGGTATGAAACAGATGGCACACTCAAACTGGGTAATCTGAGGAGTAAGTTGAAAAGCATTTAAAGAAGAACCATTTACAAAGGAGAAGCCTTGGTGGTCCAGTGGTTAAAGTGCTTGGTTATTAACCAAAACACCTATGGTTTGAACTCACCAGCCAATCTGTGGGAGAAACATATGGCGGTCTGCTTCCATAAATATTGACAGCCTTGGAAATCCTTTGGGGCAATACTACTCTGCCCTATAAGGTTGCTATGAGTTGGAATCGACTCGATGGCAATGGCTTTGGGTTGGGTTACAAAGGTGTGGGCAGGGTTTAAGGAAATCAACAACTTATAGTGCAACATATTGGGGCTGGGAGGAAGGGGCAAGAGGGCAGAGGGAGTATGTACCAGGACCAAGAAAGAAATGGCCTTGTGGGAGGGCTGCCTTGAGGGAACAATGACTTAGTTGAGAATGTAGCAGTTTAGTAGGGAGGGCATACATAACCTGACCTCATTCTCCTACTCCCTTCCCATCTCTTGCCCATTGTCTGGACCTTCTAGAAGACAGATGACAGAGAAGGAGCCTCCTGATGGTCTCAGTCAGCCTCCTGGGACAGAGAGCAGATGGGGGAGGATGGGGAAGGGATATGTAGGGGTAAAGGGAAGAGATCCTGCACACACACACA
>NW_006921646.1:11347482-11356256 GCF_000298275.1 Orycteropus afer afer
ATATATATATATATATACATATATATTTTAGTGGAATATTCCATATGTTCCTTCATAGCCCAATATCCTTTGCAAATAAATACCAGACTGGACGGAAATTCCTAACTCTAAGCAGGGCTCAATCATTAGCCAACCTGCCCTATCTCACGAGGGATGGTGGTTTGGGGAGTTGGTTTGGCTCATTATACTAACAAGTTTCAGCCTTCTTATTTAGCCAGGCATCCAGTACCTTTCCTTCTTCTACCTCCTAATGAGTAAATAGTTTGGCCCTGCAAATGGAAATGCAAACAGGCAGTAAGTAGTACTTCTGGGCTGGCAACAGAGAGTAAAGCTGATCACAGGAGCACCCCATGCCCAGAAACCAGGGACATTCTAGCCCAGTGCTTCCCAGACCCCAACATGTGTACAAATCACCCATGGAACTTGTGAAAATGCAAAGTCTGGTTTTGTAAGCCTGGGTAAGGCCTGAGAATACACATTGCTAACAAACTCCTAGTTGACGCGGAGGTGGTGGCCTCAGACTGCACCTATGTAGCAAGGTTCTAGAGAACCTTTGAGTCCCATGTACTCAAGCCCAAGGGAAAGAGAAGTTGGGATCACTGCAGGTAACTGCCTATAGGAGGCACAACTTTTTCTCTCTCCAAACCTGTCAGTGTGCCTGAAATTCCATCATTAGAGTCACCTCTTCAGGGTTTATATGGCAATTTAATTGAACTTCTTATTTTGGAAGGGTAAATTACACACAACCCTACTGTTGTTGTTGTTGTTAGGTGCCATCAAATCGCCTCCAACTCGTAGTGCCCTATGTACAACAGAATGAAACACTGTCTGGTCCTGTGCCAGCCCCACAATCCTTGCTATACCTGAGCCCATCACTGCAGCCACTGTGTCAGTCCATCTCATTGAGGGCCTTCTCCTTTTCATTGACCTTCCACTTTATCAAGCATGATATCCTTCTCCAGGGAATGGCCCTTTCTGAGAACATGACCAAAGTAGGTAAGATGAAGTCTGGCCATTCTCACTTCCAAGGATCATTTCAGCTGCACTTCCTCCAGGACAGATCTGTTAGTTCTTTTAGCAGTCCATGGTACTTTCAGTATTCTTCACCAACACCAAAACTCCTAAGTATCAACTCTTCTTTGGTCTTCCTTATTCATTTTCCAGCTCTCACCTGCATATGAGGCTATTGAAAATACCATGGCTTGGGTTAGGCACACCTTAGTATTCAAGGAAACATCTTTGCTCTTCGGCACTCAAAAGAGGTCTTTTGCAGCAGATTTGCCCCATGCAATATGTCACCTGATGTCTTGACTGCTGCTTCCATTGGTGTTGACTGTGGAGCCAAGTAATATGAAATCTTTCACAACTTCAATCTTTTCTCCACTTATTGTGATATTGCCTATTGGTCCAGTTGTGAGGATTTTTGTTTTATGTTGAGATGTAATCCATACTGCAGACTGAAGTCTTTAATCTTCATCAGTAAGTGTGTCAAGTCATCCTCACTTTCAGCAAGCAAAATTGTGTCATCTGCATATCACAGGTTGTTAATGAGTCTTCCTCCAATCCTGATGCATGTTCTTCATATAGTCCAGCTTCTTGGATTATTTGTTCAGCATAAAAGTACCATGGACTGCCAAAAGAACTAACAAATCTGGCAAGTCAGTTCCAACTCATGGCAACCCCATGTATGTCAGAGAAGAACTTTCTTACCTTTGCCCAAAAGCAGTTTTAAATAGCTGATTTTTTGGAAGTTTATCACTAAGCATTTTTTTCTGAGGCATCTCTGAGTGGACACGATTGCCAACCTTTTGATTAGCAGCAGAACGTGTTAACTGTTTATGCCACCCAAGGACTCCCCCACTGCCTGAACTCCACTCTATTAGTTGACTCAGATCATTCCCACATCAGAAAAGCAGACACTGAAGAAAAGGACACCAAACTGATATATTGTGATGAAGTGGGAGGGGCAAGATGGGATGGACTTGTCTGGACTTCCCAGTTCACAGGTCCAGAACAGCCCTGCCTGGAGTGCAGAGGGGCTGAAAATCAAGGTCATTTACCTCATCATCTTCCCTAGAGCCAAGTCCACAGGCATTCTCTGGGGACTCTAGTCTCACAAACCATCTTGCAGATATTACAGTTTCTTCTTTTTGAATGTCCCAGAAACTAGATCTGGCTTTCTTTCACTGTGACTTGGTCTTTTCCATCTTCAGGAGTGATGGGAGACCAATGGTTCCTTATATTTGCCCACTAGAACGTGAGAGCTCAGTGAGGCCAGGGTGCACATCTGTCTTATTCTCCATTGGACCACAATAGTGGACCTAGAATTGTGCCTCACCCAGAGTAGACCCACTGAAATGTTTGTTGAATAAATAAATGAATGCTTGTCTGCCAAGATCTTACTTCAGCAGCTTGATGCTTATCCTTGAAGGAAAAGGAAGCCATTATGGGCAATTGGTTAAATGGGTTGAATCTTAGAACTTGAAAACTGAGAGAGAAGGAACTCTTGTCTCCACATCTCTAAGAGACTTGAGAATGAAACTCAAAGACCTCATATTAAGGATAAAGAAACTGAAGCCCAGAGAGGGGAAGAGGCTTCCCTGATATCGCACAGCCTGTTGATGACAGAGCTGAATAGACCTCAGGTCTCTAACTCAGTGCAGGGTTTTGTCTACTTTACCATTTACATATTCATTCATTCAACAACTATTGATTGACCAACTACTATGTTCTGGAAATTGTTCTAGGCACTGAAGATCCAGAATAAACCAGAAGACAATGTTGCTGCCCTCATGGAGCTTATATTCCAGGGAGGAAACATAAAAACTATACAAATCAGTAAATCATTTCAGAGATAGCAGCTATGAAGGAAACAAAACATATCAAGTGTTTTGTCAGGGGAGGGCCACAGCAAGGTGGTTTAGCTGAAGCTTTAAACTGAGAATCATGCCCAGGGAAATGAATAGATAAAACCACCTCTAGTGTCTGGTTTCTTGCTCCTCACATTCTGTTCTGTGTCCTCCCAATATTCTTCCTCTTGTCCCTTCCTCAGCATGCTCTGAAATCATCAGTCAGGCCACTGTTCTTCCAGCCAGCCTCCAGTCATTTATACACCTCCCTCTAACCTTTCTGGCCACTCCAGCCTTCAGCCTCACACCCAGAGTACATCCCACGGACAATCTCAGCTCCCAAAGTGCCCCGAAGGTTATACCTACTTCAGTGCCAGAACTAGAGTAGACTGGAGTATTCTCCTTGAAGTCCACATCCCTCATTTCACAGGAGACCCCTGAGGCTCAGAGAGGGCAAGTAGCTTTCCAAGGTCACACAGTAAATAATTGGCAGATTTTCCACTTTCTTGGTTCCTCCTGCATCTTAGTTTACTACTTGCCAATCCTCCAGGAGTCACCAGGGGTCTCCAGGAATGTGAAGCAGGTGCTCATCCTTAGTCAGCATCCCCCATCCCCCAAGGAAACCAGGAAGAAGCTGTGTGCAGTCCCTCTGCCATCTTGTGGATTTTGCTAAGAATATCGTCTGCCCCACTGCTTGGGAAAAGATGTTTCAGAATTCTCACTCTGATCTCAATTCCTTCCCTGTACCCTGTACCCATAACTTCTGGAAAAATAACTTCCGACCCACACAAATGCTCATCTCTAAAAAAAGAAAAGCTGATGTAGGGTCAGGACCTCCTCTCACTAGCTCTGGAGGAAGAATTTATGTTTGAAAATATTCATAAGACAAGCACAATATAGTATTTTATGTATACTATGGAACCAAGAGAACTGAGAAGATTTGAGAAATGGTTTAGAGGGAGAATTGACCTAATACAGTATTGGCTACTATGGTACCATGAGGGAACTAGAAGTGTCTACAATAACATCCAGGTTTCTGGCTTGAGCAAGTCATTAGATGGTGGCTCCATTTGCTGAAATGGGGAAGACAGTGGCAGAACATTGGGGAAAGGGCAGTCTGTCCTGGTGACAAGGTGAGAACATCTAGATTTTTTAATAACATGAAGTGCCAAAAGCTGTGGGTGCCCAGAGTCCTGATGAAGCTTTAGAAAACAAGAATAACAGCACTCTCCACCCGTGGCACAACTACTCTGAACCAGGACTGTCATAGATGCTTTTTAAGCATCATGTCATTTAATCCTCATATAATCCTCATTTTACAGATGACCAAACTAAAGCACAGATATGTTAAGTCACCTACCAACATCATAGACTGAAAGATGGTGGAGATGGGACCTACGTGATGTAACAGCCCATGCTTTCACTCTGTTTTTGTTGTTGTTGTTGTTGTTGTTGTTGTGTGCCGTCGAGTTGGCCCCGACTCATAGCGACCCCTCCTTGGGTTTCCGAGGCAGTATCACTACGGAAGTAGGATTGCCCAACCTTCCTTCCGAGGAGTGGCTGGTGGGTTTGAACCGCCAACCTTCTGGTTAGCAGTCAAGTGCTTTAGCCACTATGCTATGTTTTTGTTAGGGACCAGCAAATCAATCCTGACTTGATGACAACACCATGTGACAGAGTGGAACTGCCCCATCCGTTTTCTAGGCTATAATCTTTATGGATGCAGATCACCAGGTTTTTCCTCCCACAGAGCCACTGGGTGGATCACCTCTCCCTTCTGCCCTCAATCCTCTGTGAAATGTGGGTAATCTTTTCTGTCCACCCACCTCTAGTGTCTGATTTCTTGCTCCTCCCATTCTTCTCTGTGTCTTCCCAATATTCTTCATCCTGCCCCTTCCTCAGCCTGCTCTCAAGTCATCAGTCAGGCCACTGTTCTTCCAGCCACCCTCCGGCCATCTTTGCCCCTTTTCCTACCCTTTCCCAGTGGGAAAGTGGGAATAGGCAATAGCTGTGACAGTCCTCTGAGAGGTGAAAAGTGTAGTTGGTTATCACCAACTGCCCAGTGCCCCCTCTCTTATTTAGCTGATACCCTGCCCCACCCAAAGTCTCCCAGATCAAGTCATCCAGAAGCCCAGACAGAATCATCTGCTAAAGACACACTTATGTTGTTTATGTCACACATAAACCCCTGTGCCATTTTTGGAGTTAATGTGCTTGACTGCTCAGAGAAATGCTTTGACTGCTAAACATCTGCCAAAGCTTGCGTGCATGAGTTCCTGGACCTCTGACGCTGAGAACCGGGCCCTCGAGCACAGTGATCTACTAAGGCAGACATCCTGGGAGGTTGTCCTGGATCAGCCAGGGAGCCACTTCCTTACACATCACTGTCCCTTATTGAGAAAACACTACATCATACATTTTTTTTAAAGTAAAGACATAAACCATTTAGAAAGATTGTGGATTGACTACTCTGGTAGTGTAGTGCCTAAAGCACTTGACTAATAACTAACTGGAAGGCTGGCTGTTCAAACCTATCAACACACACCTCAGAAAGAAGATTGTATAATCTACTTCCATAGAGATACTGCCTTGGAAACCCAAGGAGAAGTCACTATGAGTTGGAATTGACTCAATGGCAGTGAGTTTGGTTTGGTTTTGATTTACTATAGCAAGTAGGACTGTGGTGGTGCAAATCTTTAGCACGTCCAGCTGCTAACCAAAAGGTTGGAAGTTCGAGCCCACCCAGTAGTACCTTGGGAGCTCTGGTAGCGTAGTGCCTAAGGCACTTGACTGCTAACCAGAACGCTGGTGGTTCAAACCCACCAGCCACTCCTCAGAAGGAAGATGGGGCAATCTACTTCCCTAGTAATACTGCCTTGGAAACCCAAGGAGGGGTTGCTATGAGTTGGTTCCCACTCGAGGGCACATAACAACAACAACAACAACAACAACAGTGGTGCCTTGGGAGAAAGACCTGGTAATCTACTTCCTCAAAAATCAGTCACTGAAAACACTATGGAGCACAGCTCTATTCTGACACACATGGTGGCTCTGATTCAGAGTTTACTCCATGGCAACTGGTAGGTTTACTCTTTTCAGTCAGAAGAATCCTTTCCATGGCCACCCATCTGATCTTGATCAAAATGTCCATCTGTGTTATAGGGAAGGAATGGGAGCTGGGTAAATCATGCAGCACTCATCATGAGGTCCTGTGAGTAACAGGTATCTCCAGGTGTGCCAGATGCTGTCTGTGCTCTGTTGTGTCCCCTGACTTTACTTACAACTCCATCCATGTATCTTCCTGAGGGCTTCTACTGGCTAGAGCCCACTTTGCCATCTGTGTGGCAGGCCAGAAGTGCTGGGAATCAATGTCCCTCAGGAGTAGCACCCAGGGAATAGGAGCATAAGGACCCCAGCTCCCTCAACCCTCAAGTGGGATAGTTCTGAGGTGCTGGCATCCAGAGCTCTCCTGTGGGACTGAGCCCCACTCACCTCTGGTGGTAGCTGATGGGTGCTCCCCTTATTGGCACTTCCCTTCCTTACCTCAGCTCTCTACTCTCCACCAAGATAGACTATTTGCCCTTGAATCCTCATCTGAGGGTTGTCTTGTGGAAGAACCCAAACCAAAACACCAGGAGAATCCTAAACATCAAGATCCCTCATGTAGCTTGGCCTTCACTGCTCTTGGTCTTGGCCAGCTTCTCCTTGCTACCATCTGAGGGTCCAAGGGCCAGAGAACTTTCTTCAGCAGAGACTTCAAAGGGCTAGTATGCAGGTCTTCCTACCTATCTCTGTTCATTGTTTGTAAGCTGCCACTCAGCTCCCAGCAGCTTATATTAATAGATTATCAAATTTTATTGGGCATGTACTGTGAGCCAACCCCTTTGCTAGATTCTGGGAACACAGTTGTAAGACTTAACCCCTGTCCTTCCTTGATTACCAAGGGTGGGAGGGTGGGGGACAAGGGGAGTCATTTTTCAAGAAGTTTTGAGTATCCTTTTATGGTGATGCAAAACTGGGCAACAGATGCTGCTGATCTTTGCACAATATGATTAATGTACTTGATGTCACAGAATTGTACATGTAAAAAATTCTGAATTGGCAAGTGTTGTTCCATATATATTTTTCACAACAACAAAAAGACCTAATCCTGTCCTTGAGGAATTTGCAATCTGGTGGCAAACAGATACTAGTAAGTATACACACAAATATAGCTACCATTCCAAATTGTGAAAGGGGCCACCAGGAAAAGAACAGGTTGCTATGGGAGAGAAATCTGGGGCAGGGACACATTTTACCAGAAGGGAGGCCAGAGTAGACCTCCCTGAAGAAGAGGCACTGAAGCTGAAACCTGGAGGAAGATACCACCAAAGCAACTGCTAGGTGGAAAGGTTCCGGGCAAAGGGAACAGCCTGCATAAAGACCCTGAGGTGGGCAATAGCTTGGCTTCTTTGAGGGACTAAGAAGCCAGAATGACTGAAATATAAGAAGGAACTGGAGCTGTTTAGGAAATGATGAGAGAAGTAGGCCAGCTTGCACAGGGTCTTGAAGGCCTTCTAAGGGTACTTGAATTGTATTTTAAGTGCAATGAGAAGCCCATAGAGTGTTCTAGTAGGACAGTGTCATAATATAATTATTTGGAAAAGGACCTAGAAGAGGCCTGGACTGGAGGGGAACCTAGTGGATACAAGGATACCTGTAGGGGCCCACTGCAATTATTCACATGAAGGAAAAATGATTGAGATTAGGGTAACAGGAATGCATGAAGATAGAAGTTCAAGTAGAATTCTACTAGCAATTTAATAGACAACAAAATAAGGGGGTGGGGTGGATTAAGGGTGTGGTGGTTACATTTGTGTGTCAACTTGGCTGGGCCTGGTTAAGTGGCTGGGCAGCTGGATGGAGTTATCCCCCATGGTGAGACTGGTAATTAAGTCCATGGTGGAATCCATTGAAACAGCCGAGTAGCTGCTTTGGGTATGTGGTCTACTTCTTGTATATAAGAAACAACTTTGGAATAGTCTCCAGCCTATGACATGTCATTGTTCAGCAACCTGCCATGATCTGCCAACCTTGGGACTTTCAATGGACTTAAATTAATGGCCTGCCATGTGGTTTGGTAACATCAGGACTGTGCCTTTTTATTCGTCAACCTTGGGCTTGTCAGTCTCAGCAGCAAGCAGCTGTCTGAGTGAAGAGAAGCCTCTAACTCCAGTGGGCCAGAAGCAGGAGGCAGAGATGAACCCCAAGGTTGAGGGGCTTTCACCCAGCCCCTAGAGCCGGGCACCTTAAACTCGGACTTAAAGCCTCCAAACTGTAAGAGGATAAACTCCTATTTGTTAAGGCCATCCCATTTGTGATATATATTCTTGTCAGAGTGGCACTAGGTAACCAGAACAAATATCATATAAGTGAAACCTAAGTATAGCACATTCCCTGAGGATAGTCATGTGAACAAAAATAAAAACCTGCCTAAAATGCCAAAAGAGTGCCCAGGTGTGGCAAATGGTTAACACACTTGGTTTCTAACAAAAAGTTTGGAGATGCAAGCCCATGCAGAGGCATCTTGGTGATCTACTTCTGAAAAATCTGCCTTTGAAAATACTATGAAACACAATTTTTTTGAATCACACTCTGACACATGGGGTCACCGTGAGTTGGAACCATAAATTTCAGTTAACTCTATGGCAACTGGAAAATGCCAAATGATATAAAAATACATCTAACCTCTCACTCCTCTGAAAAATAGAGAGTAAATAAAATGTGGAAACATAGGGACAATCTCTTTCTCTGTCTCTACACATACACACACACACACACACACACACACACCTCTATTTATCAGACATACAGAAGAACTGGTTACACTTACACTGCAAAGAAGCAATCAGAAAAAATCAGACTGTGAATCTTTTAAGGACAAAT
>NW_006921646.1:11363044-11382100 GCF_000298275.1 Orycteropus afer afer
CAGCTCCCCTCCCACTTCCTCCCCATAGTTACCTCCTCCCAGTGTCCATCCCTTCATACTCTTCTGCACCCTGAGCTATCTCCCTGTGCATAAGCAGCCCTTCCTTCTCCCATGATTGTTCTCAACAGTCATGGGTACATTGGTTTTTATATATGCATATATATTTTTTCTCTATTCTTACATATGTTTGAAAATATTCATAATGAGAATGTTTAATGGAACCAAGATAATCGAGTAGATTTGAGAAAGGCCTTAGAGGTAGAATAGACCTAATATAGTATTGGCTACTATGGAACTGTGAGGGAACTAGAAGTATCTACAATAACATCCAGGTTTCTGACTTGAGCAACTCATTAGATGGTGTCATTTGTGGAGATGGGGAAGACTGGGGCAGAACATTGGGGAAAGAGCAGTCTGTTCTTGTCACAAGGTGAGAACATCTAGATATTCAAATGACACGAAGTTGCCAAAAGCTGTGGGTGCCCAGAGACCTGATGAGGCTTTAGGAAACAGGAATAACAACACTCTCCATCTATGGCACACCTACTCTGGACCAGGACTGTCATAGATGCTTTTTAAGCAACATCTCTCTTAATCATCTTATAATTCTCATCTTACAGATGACAAAACTAAAGCACAGAGGTGTTAAATCACCTGTCCACATCACAGACTGACATACGGTGGAGCTGGGACCTGCCTGATGTAAGAACCCATGCTTTCACTCTGCTATTGGTGCCATTGAGTTAGTTCCACCCAATAGTGACACCATGTCACAGAATGGAACTGCCCCATAGGGTTTTCCAGGCTGTAATCTTTATGGATGCAGATCACCAGGTTGTTCTCCCATGGAGCCTCTAGGTAGTTTCAAACCACCAATCTTTCAGTTAGTAACACAGTGCTTAACTGTTGCACCCCAGGGCTCCTTGCTTGCACTCTATTGCAGTGGAAAAGCTCTGACTTTGGAATCACAGCAGCCTGTGTTGGAATCCTGGCTTTGCCATATATTTATTGAGATGCCTTGGGTAAATGACAACTTCTCTGAACTTCATTATCATCATCTATAAAATGTTGTTTGTTGTTATGTGCAGTCAAGTCAGATCCAACTCATAGCGACCCATCCTTGGGTTTCCAAGGCAGTGTCACTATGGAAGTAGATTGCCCAACCTTCCTTCCGAGAAGGGGCTGGTGAGTTTGAACCACCAGCCTTCTGGTTAGCAGTCAAATGCCTTAGGCACTATGCTACCAGAGGTCCCTCATCTATAAAATAATGATTATAATATCAACCTTGCTAGGCTTTCAGGGAGTCCCTAGTGGTGCCAAACATTAAGCACTGAGCTACTAACAAAAAGGTTGATGATTTGAACCTACCCAGAGATGCCTAAAAAGAAAGGTCTGGTGCTTTGCTTCTGAAAGGTCACATCCATGAAAGCTTTATGGGGCAGCTCTCCTCTGAAACACATGGTGTCACCATGAATCAGAAATCGACATGATGGAAACAAGTTTGGCTTTTGGGAGTTGGGTTTCATGAAGGTCTAATATGATGATGTACGGGCAATGCTTGCCACAGAGTAAGTACTGAAATGGCAACAGCTGCTACTGTTACTATTATAACTTTTGTCATCCTATGCACCCTGCCCTGGAAGTCCCTAACACTGTTAATTCTCTGTCATCACTGATATTCCTTATTCCTATTTTTATTTACCCACCTTCCAACAAACCAAAAGACCAGTTGCCCTTTGGGTATTGATGGGTACAGGGTGGGTAGAGCAGGATATTTGTGACTCATTGCTCCCTTCCCCTAACTCCGCCAACCAGGACAAGATGACCATGTAGCCACAACTTCTCAGAAGTTCCACCATTTAGACCCACTGGCAGACCATATGTCCCCCATGTGGGGGATCTAAAGTGTTCTTGGTATTTGTCTATAATCTGTGCTTCTCAATGGATGTCCTACCACATGCAAACTTTCCAATCCTCACTGACCAAGAGTCCAGGAAGGAGTTGGTGTTTCTCAGGCAAAAAGTAGGACACACAGTCCCCCAGGTCATCATGAATCAGCTTTAATGCACTGAGCTGAGCATGTCCCATCATAGCCTTCTCAGAAGATGGAATAGATGAAGTTCTAAGGACCACATCAGCCCTTGGGTCTAAGCATCTATCAAGGAACAGCTTTAGTCAGCCCCCAATTCTGTTTTTGAGGAAGGTGAGGAAAGTCTATGATTCAATTGCACAGTGGAAGGTAGCGTTCACCACCACCCCCAATCCTAAAACTGTGCTGCTTCCCTGTTAGAGAGAAAGCCTAGTAAGTTGAAAAGAAGATTTATAAGTCCTTGTAATTCTCTTTGAGGGCTTTGCAGCATGGATTTTCTGTGCAATTACCTACAGAGAACAGAAGAGATTAGAAACACAGGGAATTTTCTGGGTGTCATGTCAAAGGCCTTACCTGTGACCAGTGAGGTTTAGAAAACTACACTCTACAGGAAAAGAGAATTTAACACTCATTTACAGAGGGCCTGTTAGGTGTCTAGCACTGTGCTCGTATTGTTGAGAAATAAGATTTTAAATATGCAAACATTGTTCATGCCCTTTTGTCCTGTTATGGACTGAATTGAGAGTCCCTAAAAGATATGTTGAAATCTTGACCTCAAGAACTTGTGAACATGATCCTGTTTGGAGATAGAGTCTTTGAAGGTGTTATCAATTACCATGAGGTCACAATGGAGTAGTACGGGTCCTCATCTTTATAAAAGAGGAGAAGAGACACAGAGACACACACAGAGAGGGAAGGTTACCATGTGAAGAAAGAGGTGAGATTGGAGTGATCTACAAGCAAGGAATGCCAAGGATTGCTGGCCATCAGCTGAAGCTAGGAAAGAGGCATGGAACAGACTATCCCTCAGAGCCCGCAGAAGGAATCAATATGGCCGATACCCTGATTCCAGACTCTTCACCTCCAGAACTGTGAGGCCATACATTTCTATGGTTTTAAGCCACCCACTTTGTGTCCTTTGTTATGGCAGCCCTAGGAAAATAGTACAAGGCTTTTAAAATTTACTTCAGGAGAATGAAAAATAACTAAGTTCCCAGATCCTGTGTTTTCAAATATATGGTGGTTTGTTTGCTCACAATCAAGAACACTATAGCTCTGGGGAGCCCACACTCCAGGGAGAGATGGGGAGGGATGGAAATGGTCCAAGGTGATGTCCATGGGTTCTTAGTGGTCACCTCATGTTTATGTGGTAAAGGTGGGAGATTAAGGCAGGAATGAGACACGACCCCTAGCTCAAACTCACACAGTTAACTTCTCCAAGCAGGGGCCAGCAAAGTCCCCCCAACCAGGTTCAGACAAACCTTCTGAGCACAGATCATCCCTCAGCAGGTCAGCTCTGGGGGCAGGGGTTCAGGAAATGTGATTGATAGTTTTCTCAGCTGTAAGATGGCTCAGAGAATTCTTGTCAGAGTTACAACAACCTTACTTTATAAACTGTGGAACATCGTATATTTGTAAGCCATATATTCAGAAAAGACAAATTCTCATTATTGATGTGGTAGTTAAAGTTGTATGTCAACTTGGTTGGGCCTGGTTGAGTGGCTGGGCAGCTGGTGATAGTTATTTTCCATGATGAGACTGGCAATCAACTCCATGGTGGGATCTACCACAAGCAGCTGAGTAGCTGCCTTAAGGATATGGTCCACTTCCCGTATATAAACAGCAGCTTTGGGAATGGTCTCTAGCTTATGGCACACTTGAAACCTGCATGTAGCCATGTCGTTATTCTGAGGACCTTGGGACTCACAATGTGTTCTCCCGGCCATGCTCTACTGACCTTGGGACTTACAATGAACTTAAATTAACGGCCTGCCATGTGGTTTGGTAACGTCAGAACTGTGCCTTTTTACTTGTCAACCTTGGGTTTGTCAGCCTCAGCAGCCAGCAGCTGAGTGAAGAAAAGCCTTCAGCTTCAGTGGGCCAGGAACAGGAGACAGAGCTGCAACCCAAGGTTGAGAGGCTTTCACCCAGCCCCTAGAGCCTGGCACTTTGAACTTGGGCTTAAAGCCTCCAAATTGTAAGAATAAACTCCTGTTTGTTAAAGCCATCCCATTTGTGATATATTCTTGTCAGAGCAGCACTAGGTAACCAGAACCACTGATAATCATCATTGATATTTTAATTTATACATATTAACAATAATGACAGGATTAAGCCCATAGAATCTCAGAACTAGAAGAATTCTCCATGCAGCCTTCCTTATCAGGTGTTGGCATCCTCTGTTCACTATCTGTGCCAAGTGGTATTAATCTCAGTTCAAAGGATGAACACATTGAATTTTGAGAATTCTCCCAAATAAGAGATTTCCTTCGGAGAGAATCCTTAGGTCTTTATTCCAGCCATTCTAGGGCATGACAATTCAAGCTCCAGGACTATGGGCCTGCAGTGAGGAGTGGCAGACCATTACTCTGACCCTCTTGGAAAACCCAGGGCTCTAGAGACCAAGGGAAGACAGTGGTGATCTGTGGTAGAACTCCTGCCTTCCATTTGGGGGACCAGAGTTTGATTTCTGGCCAATGCATCTCAAGTGCAGCTGCTACCTATCTGTCAGTGGAGTTTGTATGTTGCTCTGATGCGCGACAGGTTTCAATGAAGCTTCCAGACTAAGATGACTAGGAAGAAAGGCCTGGCAATCTACTTCTAAAAATCAGCCAATGGGGCACAATGGAACCAGTCATGGGGATGGCATAGGACTGGGCAGTGGTTTGTCCTGTTGTACATGGGATCGCCATGAGTTGTGATTGACTTGAGAAGCATCTAACAACAGAGCCCAAGGAGTGACCAGAGCTGCTGGAGCTAAAGCAAGGCCTCTAGCTGAAGTCATCATCATATCCATCTCTTTGTATCTAACCAGTCCTGTTCTTCATGACTCTGGGAAGAAAAGAAAGTGTGGAGGGACACGGGACAGTCAATACCCTCTGTGGTCCCAGATGAATATTTCATTCTAGTTTTTACCAACAGAGTATCTGATAAGAACCAGAACATACCAGACCTCCCTGCTGCAGAGTCCATGCTGGCCATGAGAAGTCAATGCTATTGCACTCAGCAATTAGCACATGCAGTCACTTTGGTCCTTTTAATCATCCATTACCTGCCTACCTTTTCCCCAAGACTGGCACAACAGCTATATAATTTTATATCCATGGCCCCAAATTTCCTACAGCACTGGCATTCTGGTAGGTGAATTAATTTCTCTCTTAGAAATAAGATTCTCCCCTTATTAAAATTAAAGTACTCATAGGAAGATTATGAGTCACAAGAGACCATTCCCTGGAGAAGGATGTCATGCTTGGTAAGGTGGAGGGTCTACAAAAGAAGGGAAGGCCCTCAACAAGGTTGATTGACATGGTGGTGGCAGCAATGGGCTCAAGTGTAGAAAGAATTGTGGAGCTGGCTCAGGACCGGGCAGTGGTTCGTTCTGTTGTGCATAGGATTGCTATGAGTCAGAGATGACTCAATAGCACTTAACAACAACAACAACATAGGAAGATTATGCCACAGGTACCAAGGCACCTTGTGACAGTGCAAGGCTCTGCTCAGGAAGGCAGCAGAGTGCTGTCACCACCGCCAACAGACAGAGAAAGATTGGGGATTGGTATCCAAGGACCAGCACCCAGAAGGCCAGAATTCTCTCTTCTCCATCTTTCCCTAATTTGCATCTTCCTTCCATCTCATGCCCACTACTCCTGACTGAAAGATGACTCCACCTCAAACTGTTCTTATGAAGTTGCAGCATCAATCCCCAATGATAACACACAAAATTTAATTAAGTACTTTGCAAGAGTCTGATTGACCAGCCAGACTCCTCAGGCCAAACCAAAATTTCCAAGGTCTGCTAAAGGTTATAGCCAAGGCTTTAAAACATTCGCTTCAATGTTGATGGTGAATGGAAAAATCTTTCAGTCACAGCTGAAATTTGGGCCAAGGAGGCTGAGGACAGTGAGTGAAGGAAAGGCATCAGGTTATGTGGGGATCCATGCCAGCTATGAGAAAATCAGGGAAGGGCACAACTCTGATTCCTATTCTGAAAACAATCACAGAAAGAGTTCAAAAATATATCTTGAATTTGTGGATAGTCTTCTTATCTCTCCTAGTATACAGACTGCATCACTGAAAAGCTCTCTGTTCTTCTAACAATGTCAGAAGATGCTGGAAAAGTAGGTTGCAGAACAACATGTAAAATAACATTCTAACATCTCTAAAGAATACAAATCATCATTCTCATCCTCACAAAAGCTCAAATGGAAAACCTCCCTCAAAAACAAAACAAAAAAAAAAAACCCAAACCACTACCTTCTCATCAGTGACCCCATGAAACACACTAGAACTGGCTCATCTGCCTCATATGGTTTCCAAGACTGTAAATCTTTATGGAAGCAGCGTGCCCCATCTTTCTCCCATGGAACCACTGGTGGATTCAAACTGCCGCCCTTTCAGTTAGCCTCCAAGTATTTTAACCACTGTACTGCCAGGGCCCCACCCCAATGCCCACCCAATTTACAGGGGAAAAAAAAAAAACTTATATTAAAAAGTGTAAATAGGTTTTCCAGATTTGCACTGAGCTTAAATGGCAGATGTGATTCCAACACAGGTATTCTAACCTCCTACCTGAAGCTTCCAGAAATGCAAGCTGGATTCAGAAGAGGACATGGAACAAAGGATATCATTGTTGATGTCAGATGGATCTTGGCTCAAAGCAAAGAATACCAGAACGATGTTTACTTGTGTTTTATTGACTATGCAAAAGCATTTGATTGTGTGGATCATAACAAATTATGGATAACATTGAGAAAAATGGGAATTCCAGAACACTTAATTGTACTCATGAGGAACCTGTACATAGATCAGGAGGCTGTCATCCGAACAGAACAAGGGGACACTGCAAGGTTTAAATTCAGGAAGAGAGCATGTCAAGGTTGTATCTTTTCACCATACTTATTCAGTCTGTATGCTGAGCATATAAACCAAGAAGCTGGACTATATGAAGAAGAAAGTGGCATCAGGATTGGAGGAAGACTCATTAACAACCTGCAATATGCAGACAACACACCTTTGCTTGCTGAAAGTTAAGATGACTTGAAGCACTTACTGATGAAGATTAAAGACTTCAGTCTGCAGTATGGATTACATCTCAGCATAAAGAAAATGAAAATCCCTGCAACTGGACCAATAGGAAGCATCACAATAAAGGGAGAAAAGATTGAAGTTGTCAAAGACTTCCTCTTACTTGGTTCTACAATCAACACCAATGGAAGCATTAGTCAAGACATCAGATGACATATTGCATTGGGCAAATCTGCTGCAAAAGACCTCTTTCAAGTGCTGAAGAGCAAAGATATCTCCTTGAAGACTAAGGTGTGCCTGACCCAAGCCATGGTATTTTCGATCACCTCATATGCATGTGACAGCTGGACAATGAATAAGGAAGACCTAAGAAGATCAATGCTTTTGAGTTGTGGTGTTGGCGAAGAATGCTGAAAGCACCATGGACTGCTAAGAGAACTTACAAATCTGTCCTGGAAGAAGTACAGCTGGAATGCTCCTTGGAAGTGAAAATGGCCAGACTTCATCTCACCTACTTTGGTCATGTTGTCAGAAGGGACCATTCCTGGAGAAGAATATCATGCTTGGTAAAGTGGGGTCAATGAAAAAGGGGAAGGCCTTCAATGAGATGGATTGACACGGTGGCTGCAATGATGGACTCAGGTATAACAAGGATCATGGGGCTGGCACAGGACCAGGCAGTGTTTTTTTCTGTTGTACATTGGGTCACTATGAGTTGGAGACAACTTGATGGCACCTAACAACAACAACAACACCTGTAGCTCTCTCTCCAGTGCCTACCTTCCCTGTAGCTCTCTCTCCAGTGCCTACCTTCCCTGGTGTCCTCTCTTATTTAACACCAAGAAATCACATATTTTAAAGAGAAACTAGAATTGAGTCCAACAAACACAAAGCAACAAAAACAGCCACTAGGCATAGGCCTTAAAACAAAGAAGCAGGCCACGCAAAATCTACCAAGACTAACCAGATTTTGGACTTGGCCAGTGGATCTGGCACTTATTTCTGCAGCCATGAGGTCTCCGAGGTCTTCATTGGGTCTGAAGTGGCCAGTGGGGAAGCCAGCTGTCCATCGGCAAAAGGAAGTGAGGAATAGGAGGAAATGAAGGGTTTACCCAGAAAAATTAGGTACCCACTGGGGTAACAGGGGCCCGCAGGCAAAACTAGCCCTCAACTTACCATGCCTGCCCAGAGGGAAGGAGGGCACTGTAGGGCCATGAATCCAAGAAAACTTGGGTGTCACTAACCAGGACTGGACCTCACGTATGCTCTTCCTACCTCTTGACCAGCTACCTCCAAGGGAAAAGGACAGAATTAGGGAAAGGAGTCTACCTCCCAGCAGGAAAGAGAAAATCCCCCAGCCTCTACTTCAATATCCTTAAACTTGGCCAGGTCCCCTCCACACCCACAGGTTGAGCTTCACATCCCACCCATGGGAGAGGGCCTTAAAGAAAGTTCTAGAAAGTGATTCAGCAGCCTTTTTTGGGTTGGTGGAGCACTTATTTGGGTGGGAGGAATAGGATCTTCCAGAAAGTTTTAAGACACTTGAAAAACCAAGAGCTGAGTATAGGCTGAAAAATGATGGTGGTTTTTGAGACACTAGGCCTTCCAGTAAGTTCTGACCCTAGAGAGTGGGGGCTTCTTGAAAATAGCCCCTCGAGAAGCCATAAGCTGGCCCTTCAAGAGGGCAGACTGAAGGGAAGAGTGGAATATAGGAGGACTTGTGAAAACTAAGTCTCTAGAAAGTTCCATGGGCCTGAAAAGTCTTGAGCCAACCTCTGTGGAAGAAAGTACAGGGCCTTTCAGAAAGTATCATGGTCTGAGGAGTGGCCCATGACTAAGTGGAATAAGGAGGAGGGCAGCATTTAATAATCATTTGAAAAAAAAAAAATTACTTCCTATTGAGTCAACTACAACTCATGGCAGCCCATGTGTGTCAGAATAGAGCTGTGCTTCCTAGGGTTTTCAGTGGCTGACTTTCCACCAGTTAATCACCAGGCTTTTCTTCTGAGGTGGCTCTGGGTGGACTTGAACCTCCAACTTTTCGGTTAGCAGCCAAAGGCATTAACTGTTTGCACCACCCAGGGACTCAAAGAGATAAAAGCAAAAACATAAATGTTAATAATGATATTAAAAACCAAACTCACTGCCATTGAGTCATTTCCGACTCATAGCTACCCCTCCTTGGGTTTCCGAGGTGGTATCACTACAGAAGTAGATTGCCCAACCTTCCTTCCGAGGAGTGGCTGGTGGGTTTGAACTGTCAACCTTCTGGTTAGCAGTCAAATGCTTTAGCCACTAATCACCACCAGAGCTATTTATAAAGATCCCTGATTTGCATAAATGGTTTGCAATTGGCTGGTAAACAAGGTAAAAGATTACAGCCATGAAAACTCTATGGAACTGTTGTGATCTGAAACAAACAATTCTACTCTGTTACACATGGGGCCACCATAAGTTGAAACTGACTCCACCACACAAGAAAACAACAACAGTAACCTACAGACTGTGGATTCTCAAAGTGCTTGGAGAAACCATCTCAGATTCCCCATAGCAGAAATATGAGGTTCAGTTGAAATAGTTATGTGTAGATTTTTCAAATGCTCTGCTAGGTTCTGTGACTGGCAGTAGCTTATGGAGGGCACAGATGCTACTTGGGAGATTGTTTGGGAGAAAGTGGCATTGCATTATCACTTTAATTTTTAAATTGGCAATCTCATGGTTTGGGGTCCAGACAGAGTAGGCAACAATACACTTGTTCTTCCCTTCGTCCAGTGACTGTTTCAGTGTCAATCAAATGATTGTCATTCAGTGGTTCTTATGCCTCTTTAGCTATCTGCTCCCTTCTACACACCACACACACACAAACACACACACACACACCCCATTGGGAATGCCCCCTTTCAATATTTTCCTTATGTTTCCAATGATGGATCTGAAGTGAAAGGAGGAGAGGACTTGACCCAAGTACGGAAACACAGACAGGGCTTTTCAGACAGCAAGCCCTTTTCTCCAATCCCAAAGCTTTTACTATCGATGATCAAACACTCCCTAACAATCTCAACTCTTCTTCTTTTGTTGAGCACTCACCATTCAAACCCGCTCTGTATGTTTAATCTTAGAAGTGTTTATCAGAAAGATGCACTGGTTCCTATGATGGAAAATGGAATAGAATGCATTTATTTCTACTGAATAAAAATGATTGAGCCAGAAGTCAAAGAGAAGGGAATAAGGATGCATTACATGATGTATCTATAGTCCTTTAATTACTATAAAATCTAGTATATCTATGTTGTTGTTGTTGTTGTTCAGTGCCATCAAGTCGGCTCCCACTCATAGTGACCGTATGTACAACACAATGAAACACTGCCCTGTCCTGCTCCAGCCTCACGATCTTTGCTATACCTAAGCCCATCATTACAGCCATTGCAGCCACTGTGTCAATCCATCTCATTGAGGGCCTTCCCCTTTTTCGCTGACACTACTTTACCCAGCATGATATCCTTCTCCAGGGAATGGTCTTTCTGACAACATGACCAAAATAGGTGAAAGTCTGGCCATTAACATTTCCAAGGAGCATTCCAGCTGCACTTCTTTCAGGACAGATTTGTTCATTCTTCTGGCGCTCCGTGGTACTTTCAGTGTTCTTCAAAAACACCACAGCTCAAAAGCATTAACTCTTCTTTGGTTTTCTTTATTCATTGTCCAGTTTTCACATGCATATGAGGTGATTGAAAACACCATGACTTGGGTTAGGCGCACCTTAATCTTCAAAGAGACATCTTTGCCCTTTAGCACTTTAAAGAGTTATTTTGCAGCAAATTTGCCCAATCCAATACCTCATCTGATTTCTTGACTGCTGCTTCCATTGGTGTTGATTGTGAAACCAAGTAATATGACATCTTTGACATCTTCAATCTTTTCTCCATTTATCAGGATACTGCTTATTGGTCCAGTTGTGAGGATTTTCATTTTCTTTATGTTGAAGTGTAAACCATACTGCAGATATCTATACATATATTTATATGTATCTCTTAATTTGGAGTAAAATGCCCTGTGCTTAAAGATTGCTGTAGTTAAATCTTTCTGTGCGTGTGAGCACTTCCGGGACTCTGGATGTACCAAACGTAATGCTTTAAACAAATACAAAATTCTCACAATTGATGACCACATCTACCTCTTCTCTTTTTAAAAAAACACAAATTTTCAAGTGCAGCACCTGCTTTCAGTATAGATGGATGGCTGCCGTCAACTCTGACTCCCGTCCACCTTATGTAAACAGAGTAAATGTTGTCCAGTCCTGCATCATCTTCATGACTGCTGGCATGTTTGAGTTCATCATTGCGGCCACTCTCAATCCATCTCACTAAGGGTCTCCCTTGCCCTCCTTGGCCCTCTATTACACCGAACTTTATGTCCTTCTCTAGTGATTGATCTGTCCTAACATTTCAAAGCAAGCAAGAAAGACAACATTCTCTAGTAATCTATTTACAGGGTTTTCATTGGCTAATTTTCAGAAGTAGATCACCAGGTCTTTCTTCCTAGTCCATTTTAGTCTAGAAGCTGCAGTGAAACTTGTGCACCATGAGTAACCTTGTTTGTATTTGAAAGCCAGTGCCATAGCTTCCAGCATTACAGCAACATACAAGCCACCGCAATATGATAGACTGATGGGTTGTGCATTTCTATATATGGATTCCCATTGCCTCTTTCTGGATTGTTCACTCTTGAATATGGAAGCCTTATCATCTCTAAGAATCTGTTAAATATTGTCATAGAGGGTTATTAAAATCCATTTATGATTATTGTCCAAGTTTATAAGGTTTATTATTTTATAAAAGCTCTCAGAGATGACATGAGTTCTTTCTGTGAATAAATACTTTCTACTCAAATAGGCCACTGGGTAGTTCACATTCCTGCAGCGTAAGGAAGTAGTGCATCATATAGCCATTATCAACAGCTCCTAAACTGTTCTTGGCTCAAACTTCCTATATTCTAGCTACCTGGCTTTCTTTTCTGGGTCAGATCACAAAATGGTCTGAAAGTAGTAAAATGAAGAGCAAATCACCCACAATACCATGCTAATCCTAGGAATGATCTACCCTGGTTGCTTGTTAATAAAGTGAGACTTTTCTTTCATTATGTCAGTTTTTCTCTGGGATATAACAATATGCCCATTTCCTTTGTGCCTCAAATACTAAACTTCAGCCTCCACAATCTAGAGATCAGAGAGATCAGAAGAATTAAATGGTGCCTGGCTACCACCCCTGACCACTCTGAAAAGGATCACCATAGGAGGTCCTAGATCAAGTGGGAGAACAATGTGGAAGAAGACTCAAAATCTCAAGAAAGACCAGGCTTACTGGTGTGAGAGACTAGTAGAACCCCTGAGACTCTGTCCCTTAGTTACTTTTCATGGCTGGAACTGAACTCACCCCCATGGCTCAACTTTCAGCCAAACAGTAGACAGGGAGATAGGGTGAACACGAACACCAGGGAGGTACACACTCCCTAGGACAATCAACCATATGAGATCCAAAGGGCAGTATTTGCCCAGGGATAAAGCTCAGAAGGCAGGAACAGAAAGGAAAGAAGGACAAATGGAAACAAAACACAGGCAGGAAGTCGGAAGAGTGCTGTTACATTGCGGGGACTGCAATCATAGTCACAAAACAAAATGTGTGTGATTTGTTGCGTGGAAAACCAATTTGCTCTGTAAACTTTCACCCAAATCCCAATAAAAAGTTATTTTAAAAAATTAACTTTAGTTGTTCTAAGATAAAGGCACCCTAGTGGTGCAGCGGTCAAGTACTCAGCTGCTAACTGAAAGGTTAGCAGGTTAAATCCACCCTTTGGTTCTGTGGAAGAAAGACCTGACAATCTGCTCCCATAAAGATTGCTGTTGTTGTGTTGTTATGTGCCATCGAGTTGGACCCGACTCATAGCGACCCCTCCTTGGGTTTCCGAGGCAGTATCACTACGGAAGTAGATTGCCCCATCTTCCTTCCGAGGAGTGGCTGGTGGGTTTGAACCATCAGTCTTCTGATTAGCAGTCAGGTGCCTTAGGCACTATGCTACCAGAGCTCCTCCCATAAAGATTACAGCCTAGAAAATCCTCTGGGGCAGTTCTAGTCTGTTACATGGGATCTTTATAAGTTGAAATCTACTTGCTGGCACATAACTTTCAAGATAATAATTCATTGACTTTGGAATTCATACCCAAGTAATTGAAGATGTGAGCTAAGTCTTCAAAGCTGTGAGGACAGCTGAGGAAAGTGGCTGTCCCATTGATGCAGGGAATATAAAAACACCATTAAGTCAGTGCCAACTCATGAGGACCTCATGTGCTACAGGATAGGACTGTGCTCCACAGGATTTTCAATGGCTGATTTTTTTTTTTTTTTTTTAAGTAGATCACCAGGCCTTTCTGTTGAGGTACCCCTGGGTGGACTCAAACTTCCAATCAGTTAGCAGCCAAACATGTGAACCATCTGCCCCACCCAAGGATTCCTAAAAATGTCATAGGCTCAGTTAATGACTGAGTATCTACTATCAGGGTTCTTCAGGCAGGTAGCATTTAAACACTTCAGAGCATGAGGAATCTGAGCCACAGGCTTCGTAGTTTACATAACGGTGCATTTAAACTCCATTAAAACACATATGCGTACATCTAATTATAATTAGGCATGGAAGTCAAATGACCCATGTTGTTGTTGTTATGTGCCATCGAGTCGGACCTGACTCATAGCGACCCCTTCTTGAGTTTCCGAGGCAGTATCACTACAGAAGCAGATTGTCCAACCTTCCTTCCGAGGGAGGAGTGGTTGGTGGGTTTGGACCACTAGCCTTCTGGTTAGCAGTCAAGTGCCTTAGGCACTACACTACCAGAGCTCCTCAAATGACCCATAGACACATCAAACACAGTGGTTATGTAAACAGATATATAGAAGCTGTATTAAGATAAAGAGTCCTTCCAGTCATGGGTCAGTCAGGAAAAGAAACTCAGCACCATTTCTCAACAGAAAGAATTTAGTATAAGGGGTTGGTGACAGATATTTAAAAAAAAAAAAAAATTCACTGCCGTTGAGTCGGATCTGACTCATAGATACCCTTCCTTGGGTTTCCAAGGCAGTATCACTATGGAAGTAGATTGCCCAGTCTTCCTTCTGAGGAGTGGCTGGTGGGTTTGAACCACCAGCCTTCTGGTTAGCAGTCAGATCTTTAAGCACTACACCACCAGAGCTCCTGAACCGATGTTGAGTTGTTGTTATGTGCTTTTGAGTCAGGCCCGATTCATAGTAACCCCTCCTTGGGTTTCCAAGGCAGTAACCCTGCGGAAGTAGATTGCCCAACCTTCCTTCCAAGGAGTGGCTGGTAGATTTGAACAGCCAGCCTTCTGGTTAGCAGTCAAGTACCTTTAGGCATTACGCTACCAGAGCTCCCTGAACAGATATCAGAGGACCGAAAAGGCAGAGAGGGAGCACAGAAGTAAAGTCTTCAGGGCTGAGGAACTAAAGGGGACATGTTGGAGTTATAGAAGCTTGGGGGCACATGGTTGTATCACAGATGCCCTGAGGAAGGACTGCCATCTAGTTGCTGCAGTGTCTGGGTGAGGACCTTGCAGAGATGGGATTCAGACAGCTGAGGAAAGGGCATTGGCTAGCTAGGTTAGGTGCTCTGAGGTAGAATGGTGAAGCTGATTCGGGAAGTATGGAAAGAAATTGAGGTCAACTGCCACCTGCCAGGATGAATAACAGTTGCAGGAGTGACAGTGATAGAACCAGACTGAAAACACTCAAAACAGGAAGGAACCATGCTTCTTGTCTCTTCCCCAGCCCTTTTGGCTCCCTGTAGTTCTCCCTAGTGATAGAACCAAAAAAAGCCAGCTGGCAAAGGAGACATGGGGTTTGCAGAGTCTCAGCCCAGTAACACACACCAGAATATAAGACAGTGGATATGGGGGTGAAAGACAATAACTTAATAACCACAACAAAGGTATAGTTCCCTGATGTACCTGTCTACACTGAGAGAGAGAGAATAAAGGAAGAGATAGAAACAGAGATAGAGAGAAGCAGTAGGTTAGGTTACTGTGTTCTTCTTGTCACCCTATTTAAATTTTGTATGATCCTAGGCATTTTCATAAACTGAAGGGTTAAGTTCATTTGCCTACCCAGTGTTCCAAAGACAGATTTCTTTTCTTGTTGTTCTTTCAGTCTTATATGACAAATCTTTATACAAATTGGTGTTAGAAACTTTCTGAGACCTAAATCAATACAGTAGCCTCATATTGCTGTGTATAGGAAAAGAATGATCAGACTTAGTTCATTCTAATATTCAACACAAAGCCTAACCGTACCTTCTGAATAGCTAGTTATACATTTGGAAATGACAACTAGCAAGGCCCAGTTGCTGACAGGAGGCTAAATTGCCCTTTGGAATTATCTTTTCTGCCACCTCCCGGTACTTTACCACTTACCTAAAAGGAGACAAAATAATAGGCTCTTTTGTTTCCAACACCTCTAATGTGCATTTCCAGGTTTGTTTTGGAGTACAGCTGTGAAATCTTTCAACACTGACATAATTCTCTTCCTATCCAATTGTGAAGTGTTCTTTGAGCAATGTAATTGTTCCCTACTGCAATTCTTACAGTAGTGTGTCAGCATGTCAATCACTTTTTCTTCTTCCAGTTCTGATTGTTCCCTGCTGTGTTAACACCCAGAATGAGCCCTTCCAGCTGTTGAAAGATGTCAGCATATTTATACGAACTGCTTCATGTCTCAGGGAAATTCTCTGAAAGCAAAGAGATGTTGGTCAGTAAAATCCTGATTCTGTGGAGACATGACTGGATTTGCTTTTCAATTTTCTTCAGGGCCAGTAGTAGCCTTAAGGACTTATATGAGTATATAATGTCACTTTATCTTAACTGGAGTTTGATCAGAACCACTCTATCTGGGAAAGTATATATCTACCACCACCAACTGCTGTCCAGTAGACACCAACTCATGGGGACCCCATGTATGTCAGAGTAGAACTGTGCTCCACAGGGTTTTCAATGGCTGACTTTTAGATCATCAGGCCTTTCTTCCAAGGTACCTCTGGATGAACTTGAACCTTTAATCTTTCAGTTAGTAGCTGAACACTCAACCATTTACACCACCCAGGGACAGTGCATGTGTGTGTGTGTGTGTGTGTGTGTGTAATAACCCAACTCACTGCCTTTGAGTCATTTCCAACTCGTAGTGACCCCTCCTTGGGTTTCTGAGGCAATATCTCCACAGAAGTAGATTGTCCAACCTTCCTTCTGAGGAGTAGCTAATGGGTTTGAACAACCAGCCTTCTGGTTAGCCATCAAATGCCTTAGAAACTACACCACCAGAGCTCCTCTCTCTCTCTCTCTCTCTCTCTCTATATATATATATATATACACACATATATATTATGTATAAGCCAATAAACTTGTTCCCCGGATTTACAATCTTATATTTCATATATATATATATATATATATATATATATATATATATATATATATATATATATATATATGAAATTCAAAATCACTTCTGGAAATGAGAAATTTTGTGTTATGATAGGTTCCCCCAAAAGACTCAAAGGTATTATTTACTGCATTGTTTCTGCACAGCACAAATTCACCAAACCTTTTCTGATGTTTTAAATTCTTTTTTTCTTGAGTTTCTCTAAGATTTCAGAATGTGCCCATAATCAGCATATAATACATTATTCATTCATTGAAAAGGGAATTTCTCCAGGAGTCTTGATTGAAATTGTTAAACTTCCTAAATCTGCCAACTGGAGTTCCAACACATTGTTGCCAGTTACTGTCAAGTCACTGACTCACGGCAACCCTCGTGGACAACAGAACAAAGAGTTGCCTGGTCCCACACCATCTTCATGATCAATGGTATGTTGGAGTCCATTATTGTGGCCATGTGCATTTTGAGTGCCTTCCAACCCAGGGGCTCATCATCAGCACTATATCAGCACAATATTCTACTGTGATCCATAAGGTTTTCTTTGGCTTATTTTTGGAAGTAGATCATCAGAACTTTCTTCCTAGTCTGTCTTAGTCTGGAAGATCCACTGAACCTGTCTACCAAATACTATAGGTGACTCTGCTGGTATTTGAAATACCAGTGCCATAACTTCCAGTATCCTAGCAACATGCAAAGTACCACAGTACAACACACTGACAGATGAGGAATTGTAGCATAATAGCTTTCTTTTTTCTTTGTTTCAGCAGGCCTGTGTCCATTTTCTTCTAAGTTAATGCCTTCCATGCTAGTAGGGTCTTCCCTTTGACTAAATTTAGATACATTCCTTGAAGAACACCCCTGCTTGGTGCCTGTGGTCCGTTCCTCTGCATGGGCTGGTCATTGGGGGCATTCTGGGAGCTGGTGCGGCATTAGATTTTCCTTTACTGGAATAGCACTGAGGATGATATGTGTACCCACTTGGTTGATCACTACTGTTGCTAAAGAGAAAAACCAAGAAGCAAATTATCAGATTTCCAGCATCTTTGGCCAATCCAATAAACTTGTTCCTCAGTCCCCTGGATTTACAATCTTATATTTCAGTTCTCTACAAGCATCTCATCCATTAACAAGCAGAGTTACAGTGTTGCCACACTCGTGGATGCTGGTACAGAGGTTTCTTTAGCTCTCAAAGAGCAATACCTCATACCTCAGGCCTGCTCCCTCTTAAGTGTTGCTCCATAATATCTCCTAATTATGATTATTCTGAGTATCTTCCCCCACTTAGTGTTCTGGGGCCTTTTACCAGGTAATCCCACATCCTTGTGTATTTATCAGCCATTTTATCTTAAATATCACAATGCTGACTATACCTGTTATTTCTAACTTGTAGCAAGAGTGACCACGTGATTTAATATCCAAATCAAGATGTTCTTTTTTAAAATAAAAGAGGATGTCAAAATTCTATCACTTTTGGGGAGCTCTGGTGGTGTAGTGCCTAGGGCATTTGACTGCTAACCAAAAGGCTGGCAATTCAAACCCAGCAGCCACTCCTCAGAAGGAAGGTTGGGCAATCTACTTCTGTAGAGATACCACCTCAGAAACCCAAGAAAGGGTCGCTATGAGTCAGATCCAACTCAAAGGCAGTGAGTTTTGGTATTTGGTTTGGTTTTGGGGACATATGTTGGCTGATATTAACTTTTATTATTGGTGGACCTATAACATGGCTCTAGTTTAACTTTTTTTAAATTATAGTTTTTCTACAAAATAAAATTCATTTTCACAAAAGCAGAATTTAAGCTTTATCTTGACATTTGAACATTTAAAAATAACAAGAAGAATAATTATCACTGGTATATATCACATGCATTAATCCATTTCTTAGCCATTATCTTGTCACTGGTATTTTTCTGAAGAATGTATTTATTTCAATTTGATATCACTTCTAATGTTTAGCCTGAAATTCAAAGTGGCATTTTATGATTAGTAAGCTTGAAGCTGATAGGTTAACTGACTCTTCGTTGAACATAATAATGTTAATTGTGAAAAACAACTCTGCAGGTACTAAGGTACAAGATAAGCTCAGAGACAGCACATTTCATAAATTAAGAATATTGTAAGTTTTTTTAAAATTAAAAATACACAAATATTTTACCTAAATATATTTTGTATGTTTTCTTTTTCTTTTTTGTTTTTTGAGTAGCTTCCTCTAACAAATATTTTCCAAGACAAAATTGGTTAAATAAGTCATCTCTGATGTTTTTAAATATTTCATTAAATTTAAAAGCATCAAAACTGGAAGCTTTCTCAATTTCAATCCTTTCTGATAAGGGAAAAAATCATATTCAATTAAAAATAAGAGTTCCATCAAATGATTCTTCACACAAGTAAAAAATATTCCAAAATGTAACTATATAACTTTAAAATTAGACCTTGAAAAGGAGACAAAAGACA
>NW_006921646.1:11383018-11384011 GCF_000298275.1 Orycteropus afer afer
CTCAATTGATTTTTGACAAAGATGTGAAAGCAGTTCAATGGTCCTCAACAAACAGTGCTGGAGCAATTGGCTATCCATAAGCAAAAACAAACAACAACAAAAATTAACTCCATCAGAGATGGGAAGGGAGAGAACACTGCAAAAATTTAAAAAAAAAAAAAAATTAACTTCAATCTAAACTTCACACTTAGTTCCATTCAAAATTTAACTGCAAATGTATCGTGGACTTAATTATAAAAGGTAAAATTATAAGACTTTTTGGGGAAAAAAACAGAAAATCTCTGGTATCTGGGACTAGGCAAAAATGTTTTAGACTTGGCAACAAAAGTACAATCCATAAAAGGAAAAACTGATAAACTGGACATCAGCAAAATTAAAAACTTGCTCTGCCAAAGACCCTCTTAAGAGGATGAAAAGACAAGACATAAAACACATTAACAGCAAAATTCTTATATGTAGAATAAAAAAAAAAACTCTTAGTACTCAATACTAAAAAAAAATCAGTACAATTAGAAAACTGGCAAAATATATGAACAGACATTCCACCGAAGATGATATACAGATAGCAAATAAACACGTGAAAAGCTATCCAACATTATCCATTGTTGTTGTTAGGTGCCGCTGAGTCTGCTCCAACTTATAGTGACCCTATGTACAGCACAATGAAACACTGCTCAGTCCTGCACCATTCTCAAAATATTTGCTTTGCTTGAATCCATCATTTCAGCCTCTGTCAATCCGTCTCATGGAGGGTCTTCTCCTTTTTCACTGACCTTGACATTGCTAATCATGATACCCTTCTCTCAAAACAAACAAACAAACAAACAAACAAAACTCACTACCACTGACTCAGTTCCAACTCATAGTGACCCCCATTGGGTTTCCAAAGCTGTACATCATTCTGGAAGCAGACTGACTCATCTTTCTTCCACGGAAAGGCTAGTTCATTTGAATCTCTGATATTTTGGTTAGTAGCCAAACGTTTTAGCCACT
>NW_006921646.1:11385751-11386714 GCF_000298275.1 Orycteropus afer afer
AGAGAGAGAGAGAGAGAGAGAGATTTATTACAAGGAGTTGGCTCACCTGACTGTGGGATACTGGCAAGTCCAAAATCCATAGGTCAGGTGACAGGCTGAAGACTCATGCAGGTTTGTATCCCCAAGATCCATAGGTCAGAAGACAGGAGGAGTGAGGTAAGAGTTTTGCCAAACTATCTATATATAGTCTGGAGGCAGAATACATCATAGGGAAACTATCTTTTCAACTAATTGAGATTGCATTATGTTAGATTACATCAGAGAAAGTGATTACATTACATTGCATTAGATGTAAAGTACTTACATTACATTTTGTAAGGTAATCTGCTTTAGTTGAGGCCAATTGATTTAATAACAGTATCTAGACTAGTTTTTGACCAAACCACTGGGAACCAAATCCTAACTATATTGACATGCAAAATTACAGCCTGTCATTTTGAAGATGAACATGACATGCATTAGCTAGTAGTCCTAGAATCTCAGAAAAAAATTACATTAAAAAATGTCAAGCTACTATGCAGTCCTCAGCCTATATGACCATGAGGCCAGAAGAACTAGATGGTACCTGGCTATCACTGTCAACCACTTGGAGGGGGATCTGTGTAGAGATCCTGGATAGAGTGGGAGAACATGTGGCACAAAATTTAAAATTATTAAAAAAAAAAAAGACCAGGCTTGCTGGTCTTACAGAGCCTGAGCCTGGTGAAACCTCTGAGATTATGGCCCCTAGCTGCCTTTCAGGTCTGGAATTGAACTCACTTCTGTGACTTCCAGCCAATTAAAAGATTGGTATGAGCTAAACATTTACATTAGGTAGATACACTCCATGGAGAGATCAATTATGGGAGAACAGAAGGGCAGTGTATGCACAGGGAGACCACTTGGGGGGCAGGAGTCCATGGGATGGAAGGACACAGGGAAGAGGTAACTATGGGGAGGAAGTGGGAAGAGAGCTGTTACATT
>NW_006921646.1:11387144-11398124 GCF_000298275.1 Orycteropus afer afer
CAGCCCTGACTCATAGCGACCCCTCCTTGGGTTTCCGAGGCAGTATCACTACGGAAGTAGGATTGCCCAACCTTCCTTCCGAGGAGTGCTGGTGGGTTTGAACTGCCAGCCTTCTGGTTAGCAGTCAAGTGCCTTAGCCACTATGCTACCAGAGCTCCCCCTAGTGATACTGCCTCAGAAACCCAAGGAGGGTTGCTATGAGTCTGATCCGACTCCACAGCAGTGAGGTTTTTTTTGTTGTTTTTTTTTTAGTTGATATATAATATAAAACAAAGATATCAAGCTAATCAATTGGCATAACATATTACACAAAAACATTGTTCTACATCCTACTTTGATGAGTAGCAACTGGGGTCTTGAAAGCTTGCAAGCAGCCATCTAGATGCAACAATTGGTCTCTCTTAGTCCATAGCAAAAAAGAATGAAGAAAGCCAAAGATGTATGGAAACACAGTCCAAGGGACTAGGTGACCATGTGAAGCTCAGCCTATATGGCCATGAAGACCGGAAAAACTAGATGGTGCTCAGCTACCGTTTTTAACTACTCAAAAGGATCAGTGCAGGAGATCCTGGATAGAGTGGAAAAACAATGTGGAACAAAACTCAAAATCATAAAAAAAAAAAAAAGACCAGGTTACTGGACTGATAGAGCCTGGTGAGACCCCTAAGACTATGGCCCCTAGTTATCCCTCAGGCCTGGAATTAAACTCACTCCCATGGCTTCCAGCCAGATAATAGACAGGCATAAAGTGTGAACATTTACACCAGGTAGATACATTCCTTAGAACAATCAATCATGGGAGAACAGAAGGGCAGTATTTGCACAGGGAGATAGCTTGGGGGGCAGGAGTGCACAGGAAAGAAGAACACAGGGAAGAGGTAACTACAGGGAGGAAGTGGGAAGAAAGCTGTTACATTATGTGGATTACAGTCAGTGTTATGAAATAAAATGTGTATGAACTGCTGTATGGAAAATGAATTTGCTCTGTAAACTTTCCCACAAATCACAACAATTTTTTTTTTTTTTTTAAATGTCAAGCTAACTGAGAATGGGATGGTATTTGAGGCTGTTGGATGATGCTTTCCTTATTGAAAAAGACCACACTGTGGTAAGCAGGTAAAAACTTCAGGGTGATTCAGCCGTGATGCTAGGGAAGTCTCCCCAGTAAAATTCAAAGCTGAATGCAAAATGATACATACCTTCAGAAGACAATCTGGCAATTTCTTGCAAAGCTAAAATAAACATAGGCTTGCCACACCATCCAGCAAATCACACTCCTAAGTATTTATCCAAATGACATGAAAACTTATGTCCACATAAAAACCTGCATGAGAATATTTTAGTAGCTTTATTCCTAATTGCTAAAAATTAGAAGCAATCAAGATGTCCTTCAAGAGGTGAATGGATAAACAAACTGTGGTACATCCAAAAATGGAGTATTATCAGTGATGAAAAGAAATGAGCTATCGAGCCATGAAAAGACATGGAGGAAAGTTAAATGTTTATTTATACAATATACATTGTATATTGTATAAATGAAATGAAAGAAGTCAGTTGAAAAAAGCTACATACTTTATCATTCCAACTATAAGACACGCTGAAAAAAGGCAAAACTATAGAGACAGTTAAGAGCTCTGGTGGTGCAGTGGTTAAAGCATTTGGGTGCTAATCAAAAGGTCAGTGGTTTGAAGCCACTAGCCACTCCATGGAAGAAAGATGAGGCAGTCTGCTTCCATAAAGATTACAGGCTTGAAAACCTATGGAGCAATTCTACTCTTTCCTATAGGGTCGCTATGAATCTGAATCAACTCGATGGCAGTGGGTTTTCGGTTTTATAGAGAGAGCTGAAAACATCAGTGGTCGCCAAAGGTTCAAGGGGAGGGATGAGGGATGAATAGGTGGGACACAGGGCATTTTTAGGGCAATGAAACTATTCTGTATAACACTGTCATGGTAGACATAGGACATCATATATTTGTCAAAACCTGTAAGTCTGTGTAATACAAAGAGCAAACCCTAATGTAAACTGTAGACTTTAATTTAAAATAATGTATTAATATCTGTCCATCATTTATAACCACTATATCACAGGAATGCAATATTGCAATACTATTAGTGAACGATAGGAGAAATAGTGTGCAGGGAGGATGGGCTGTATAGGAACTCTGTATTTTCTGCACACTTTTTCTATAACCCTAAAATTGCTCTAAAAAAATAAAATGTAAAAATTTTCTAAAAGTTCAGAGACCAAGTTTGCTGGTCTGAGAGAGCCTGTTGGAACCACTGAGACTATGGCCCCTAGCTGCCTTTCAGGTCTGGAATTAAACCCACTCTTGTGGCTGCCAGCCAAACAAGACAGGCATATGAGCTGAACATTTACATTAGGTAGATACACTCCTTGGAAAGATTAATCATGGGAGAATAAAAGGGCTGTGTATGCACAGGGAGACAGATTGGGGGGCAGGAGTGAATGGGAGGGAAGGACACAGGGAAGAGGTAGCTCTGGAGAGGAAGTGGGAAAGGATCTGTTGCATAGTGGGAAATTACAGTCAGTATCATGAGACAAAGTGTATGTGAACTGCTGTATGGAAAGTGAATTTGCTCTATAAACTTTCACCTAAATCACAATATGAATAAATGAATGAATGAATGAAAAGCATACTTCGACCAAAAATTTTTTTAAAAAAATTTAGAAATTCAAAGCTTCAGAGGATGTTGTTGTTATGTGCTGTTGAGTCAGACCTAACTCATAGTGACCCCTCCTTGGGTTTCCGAGGACTACAGAAGTAGATTGCCCCATATTCCTTCCTAGGAGTGGCTGGTAGATTTGAACCACCAGCCTTCTGGTTAGCAGTCATGTGCCTTAGCCACTATGCTACCAGAGCTTCAGAGGACAAGGCACTTAAATGAATGCAATGAAGAACAGGCAATTTATTCCCATACTAAATCTCAAACCCCTGAAGGATGAAAAATCAACCCATGTAACATCACAGCCTAGGTCATAAGATACATTTGGCTAGAATAGTTTGTTCTGTGCCAACAAGATCATAATGCAATTTCATAATTAGTATCTTTTCCATGTATAAATATTTGTCTGGCCTTCTCACTTTAGCCCAGGATGTGGCAATTCCTAGTCTCTGCATTTCCACCAGTGAATATAGCCCTGTTGCTCTCTACATCAATAGCAGGCTCTAAATTTTGCCTTAAACCTGCCCTTGAGCTCCCCCTCCTTATATTAAGTTGCTTAATATGGCCCAAATAAGTGTTAATGAAGAATCTGACATTTTACAAGAAGTGGTCAATTAACAATGTTTGATTCAATTCAATCCTTTTCATTCCAGGAAGAGACTTCCTTTGATCTAAGGTCCACAAATGTTAGAGTGATTTTTACAGTCTAGAGATGTTCATGAAGATACTATTAAAAAAAAAAAAATTAATGTGCTTTAGGTGAAAATTTACATAGCAATATAATTTTCCATTCAATAATTCACACACATATTATTCTGTAACATTGGTTGTGATCTCTGTGATATGTCAACACTCTCCCCACTTCAACCCTGGGTTATCCATTTCCATTTGTTCAGACCCTCTGCCTTTCCCCAACTTCTCATCTTTGCTTTTGGGCAGAGGTTGCCCTTTTTGTCTCTTATAGTTGACTGTTCTAAGGTGGTGTTTGTTTTATAGGCCAATCTATTATTTAACTGAAAGGTGGTCTCCAGGAGTGGCTTCAGTACCAAGTTAGAAGGTTCTCTTAGGGCAATAGGCTCAGGGGTTCCTCCAGTCTCTGTCAAACCAGTAAGTCTGGTCTTTTTTTAATAAATTTGAAACTTTGTCTGCATTATTCACTCACTCTCACCAGGACCTTCTGTTGTATACCTGGTCAAAGCGGGCACCATCTATGTCTTCTGGTCTCGGGTTAGAGAATACTGTGATTCATGTGGGCCACTAGTCCTTTAGACTAATTGCTTCCTCAAGTCTTCGGTTTTCTTCATTCTCCTTTGCTCCATATGTGAAGAGACTAATAGTCGTAACTTAGATGGTGCTCAGAAGCTTTTAAGATCCCAGATACTGCTCACCAAATTAGGATGTAGAACATTATCTTTATGAACTATGTTATGCTTATTGTCCTAGAAGTCCCCTGAGACTATGGTCCTTAGCCCCTTCAAGCCCTGTAGCTCATCCCCATGAGGTGTTTGGTTATGTCTAAGAAATTTCTGTAACTATATCTTCTATTACATATATGAATATATAAGCAGTACCAACCAGAAGGCTGGCAGTTCAAATCCACCAGCGACCCCTTGGAAGGAAGACTGGGCAATCTACTTCCATAGAGACACCACCTCGGAAACCCAAGGAAGGGTTGCTATGAGTCAGAACTGACCAGATGACGTGAGTTTGGTTTGGTTTTTAACTTACAAATATGTATGTAGAAATATCCACAACCATACGTATATATTCACAAAGATGCACTCTTGTATGCCCTCTCCCATCTATTTAGGATACATATCTACCTTTGTATCAATCCATAAATTATTCTTTGTTATTACTGTTTTTGCAGGGGTGAATATGTTACAGAATTTACTATAATTGCCCTTTATTTTTGCAAATCTCTCCATGTCTTCCTTTGCCCCTTGGTCACACTGTACTGACTTTGACCATATTGTGTACCACTTTTCTCTTCACCTAAATTAACACATCTACTGTCTAGTTAGCAATTCTCCCTCCCTCCCCCTGCCATCACTGGTAACCATCAAAGGATGTTTCTTTCAATGTGTGAATCCATTCTTGATTTTTTATAATTGTGGTCTCATACAATATTTGTCTTTTTTTTAATTATTATTGATTTATTTAACTCAGCATAATATCCTCCAGATTCATCTACATTGTGAGATGTTTCACAGATTCATTATTATTCTTTATCATTGTGTAACATTCCATTGAATGTATGCACCACAATCGATTTATCCATTCATCCGTTGATGGACACTGATTGTTTCCATTTTTTACTGTTGTGAATAATGCTGCAATGAACATGGGTGTGCCCATGTCTATTTGTGTCACAGCTCTTATTTCTCTAGGGTATATACCTAGGAGTGGTATTGCTGGCTCATAAGGTATTTCTATTTCTAACTTTTTAAGAAAGCACCATGCCATTTTCCATAGTGGTTGTACCATTTTACAGTCCCACCAGCAGTTGTATAAGAGTTCCAGTCTCCTCATATCTTCACCATCATTTGTTGTTTTCTGGTTTTTTGATCAATGCCATTATTAAAAATATGCTATTTTTATAAGAAAAGGTAAGGCTATGTTTCCATATTGCCATTCTCCGACCATCCATGAGTCAGATAATCCTATGTATTTCAACTTGTACCTATCTTGCTGGCCCCAGATCTCTTGAGTGGATTCCTGTTCATAGCTTCCAGGTTGTTTCTAGTTTCAAAAAAGTACATTCTTCAGTAGAACCCAGTGTCTTCAAGGCCTTTTCTTCCTGGCAAGTAGCTCTTTATTTCCTTTGTTTTATTTATACCCTATAATCTAGGATGTTGTTGTTAGCTGCCGTCGAGTCAGGCCTCAATTCTGGTGCCCCCATACCCACAGGGATGAAATGCTGCCTGGTCCTGAGTCATCCCCATGATGGGCTGGGCATCAAACCATTGTGAACCACAGGGTTTCATTGGGTGATTTTTAGAAGTGCATTGCCAGGCCTTTCTTCCTAGTCTGCCTTAGCCTGGAAGCTCTGCTGAAACCTATGCAGCATCACAGCCACATGCAATCTTCCACTCCCTGGTGGCTGCATATGGGGTGCATTGGCCAAGAATCAAACCCAGGCCTTCTGCATGGAAGTGCCAATGCCTCACAAAATACAAAGTAGTCTCTCTCTTTTCCCTAAGGCAACTTGTGCATTGGGTGGATTTGTAGGAATTACTCTGTGTTAATGTATTTCTTGAAATCTTGGGGCACCAGATAGAACCAAGTTCCTTTCTGTATACCATTCTAGAAATAATAAAAGTGAATAACTTAATTGCACAAGTATCGTATTTGTACATTCTCACTAAAGCCAGTACAACTTCTCTGTTAAAATATCCATGTGAGTGCTTAAGCACTGGATGGGTATGTTCTTGTTTCTAGTACTGTTATTGCAGCATCTAGTTCAGGCAGAAAGGCTTGATCTATTTTGCTCCTTTCGACATTTAGCCAAACATGTCGTTCTGTGCTTCAGACATAGTTTTAGAAAGCATCACCCTTTTCTAACCAGTCTGTTTAATGTTGTTGCTGTTAGTTGCCATGGAGTTGATTCCAACTCATGGTGACCTATGTATAAAACAATGAAACATTGCCTGGTCCTGTGCCATAGTTATGCCCACTGATATATTTAAGTCCATTGTACATCCATTGTGCCAATCCATTTCACTGAGGGCTTCTCGCACCTTCACCAGCCCTCCACTTTACCAAACACGATGTACTTCTTCAATGATTGGTGTCTTCTGATGACATGTCTAAAGTAAACAAGTTGGAATCTCGGACAATATTCTGTGAGCCATTGGCTAATTTTAGGAAGCAGATTGCCAGGACTTTCTTCCTAGTTTGGAAGCTTTTAGTCTGGAAACTTCACTGAAACCTGTCCACCATGAGTGACTCTGCTGGTATTTGAAAGACTGATGGCATAGCTTCCAGCATCATAGCAACGTAAAAGCCACATGGTACCACAAAGTAACAGATGGGTGGTGGTACCTGTGTCTTGTCATCTACAAGGTAGCTCAAACCTGTGTTTGTGTGTATGTATTTAAGCCTTTAATCTCTGTCCTTTCTTTATTCACTATTCTCTACCTCCCTACACCCAGTATCCCCAGAGGAAAGACTCCCAGAGACACTTAAGGACCAGCTTCTGTGTTTCCTACTTCACCAAAAAAAAAAAAGCAGACAAAGAAAAGCCTGAAATAACAAAGACCTCCCACATGGATATATTAGTTGAAAATCGGCAGAAGTACTATGGGTTAAGAGGGCTGATATAGCCAGTCTATTTAAATTGAAGGATTGGGAAGAAGGGAACCCTCCAAAAGTCTGCATAGATACAAAGGCATGTCCTATGAGTGCTTTGTGAGAGCTGGTTCTTAGTCCTCGGTACCACATTTATCACTTTTATTCCCTATTCTGGGTCCCTTCTGCCTGTTTTCTATGTATTTATGGGGGGAAAAAATTCACAAAAATAATTGCTACTGAACAGCACAGGATAATGCTAGTGATTATATTAAGAAGGGAAGATAGTTACCATATCATTGGTTGCAAGTAAGGGTCTAGCTTTGGGGATACTCTGAATCAGATATTCTTACCCATATATTAAAAAAATCTCCCCAGGATAAATTATAATCTGGAATGTGCTTTAAAATAATCCAGTAAGGGGTAATAGAAGCAAGATTGAATGTGGGTTGATAATTATTGAAACTGGATGGTTGGTGCATGGGGATTCCTTCTATTATTCTTTGGACTCGTGTATGCTTATAAATTTGCATAATAAAAATACTTTAGGTCCTCCAAGGAAATATCACCGAAATATCCCCCTAGAAAATGTTTTGTAAATGAGCTCCTGATAATGCAGGGTCTTGCTAAAATCCCAAGAAAGGGCCTAGGCTTCCTTCTCAGAGGAAAGGTATTGATTTCACATGTAGTTTTTGAAAGACATGCTGTAATCTTGTTGAACGTTGCCTGCCTGCTCCAAAGAGGTACAGTAATGACAGGCATTTGGGAAATTGATAAAAGAGTAGTAAAGTACTGCTACATATGCTTTGGGTTAGGGATGAGGAATACGCTTGCTTGTAAATGCATAGACCATTTCTGGAAGGACTCACTAAAAGAAAAATGGTAATACTTGCTTCCAGAGATGGGAACCAAGTGGCTAGAGAAAAGGAATAGAGAGACTGTGATAAAAATAAAATTTAAGCGACTAAACCAGTAAATTGTCATCACAGGGCTAGATTTGTTACTGCCTCTGATACTGCCCCAGGTGAAGGTGACCTGGCCAGTCAGCCTGAATCTAGATGAATTAAAGATTGTGTACCTAGCCCCATTGTTTTCTTTGACAGACTAAATTTGATGAGTCAGTACATTCAGGCAGAGCTAAGACAACACCATTTAAACTATATAACCCTAGCTTTGGGAACACCATAGCTTGGTTCACATCCATCCTTAAAATGCTGCAGGTATATGTCCATAGCATATGGGAAAACATAAGTTTCCCAAAGGTCATCTATACCTCACCATCAAGCTTCTTGCTGTACCAACTGAGTAGGGACAAAGGTGTGCCTGATGTAAAGATGGGTGTGAACATCACTACTTGGGTAATGTCACTCTTGATGAGAATATTACTGCATTTGTTTACAGATTAGCTGTTAAGCTATTCTTATACCTGAAATTGTGGACTTCTCTGCAGAAGTTAGCTGTGTGGTCCCCCAGCTGTTATCAAGCTCCTGCTCTTTTCCATATAAAGAGAACTGTGTTTCTTTGAAAGAATGAGCTGGTATAAATATTGCTAGTTACTGCCACAGCAACCTGATTGCCAAAGAAACAAGAAAGTCTGTTCATAACACTTAGACCTCAAGACATGTATGTTGAAGTTTATCATCCAAAATTGGGAAGTATTTTAAATACTGATATGGAGATGGAACCTTTAGAGCTGCTCCTGCTGGTGGAGCAACTGTACGCTGATTGAGTACTTGGCTTAAGCAAGGCACATTTAGATATCAAGATGAGGGAGCCAGAATCCATTGCCAGTTAGGAATAGATTTTGAAAGCATCCAGAATCAAAGCAAATGAAATGCCAATTTCCACACAATGCTTAAGGCTCATGCTTTTGTCTCTGCTGAAATATTACTAGAAGTATCCAGGCTGTTGGGTTCAGTCAGAGAAGTGTCAACTACTTCTACTTGAAATATCACCTTCAGTCTTTCCAGGTCTCTGTTAAAAATACTAGAGGAGGTATATCTTGAGCGAATTCTTTCTGTTTGGTCATTCTGCTCAGTTTACTATGGACTACTCTTGAGGACATGAGACTTCTTAGATGTGTGATGGAATAGGCTACTGTGTGTTAGATTGTATGAGAAAGTTCATCATGGACAACCTTCAAACCAAAGCAAAGGTGCTAAGAATCAGCAAAACTTTATATCAATACATGCTTGGTGAGGAAGGCAACTTGGCAATGTCTATCAAAATTACAAGTATGTATGATGATGTATGTAAGAGGTTATTCATCATAGCATTGTTTATAATAGCAAAACATTCAAAATAATGCCATCACTATTCCTTAAAAAGGTGAAATTAGAAATACCATTTGACCCAGCAATTCCACTACTAGATATGTATCCTAAAGAAGTGAGAGCCAGGACATGAACAGATATATGTACACTCATGTTGATTGCAGCACTATTTACAATAGCAAAAAGATAGAAACAACCCAGGTGTCCATAAATAGAAGAATAGATAACCAAACAATGATACATACACACAATGGAATACTATGCAACCCTAAAGAATAAAGTAGAATCTGCAAAATACCACATAATGTGGATGAACTTGGAAGACATTACACTGAGTGAAATAAGTCAATCACAGAAGGACAAGTATTATTTGTCCCTTATTGTAAAAAGTCAAGGAAAGATTTATATATGGAAGGAAATTTTCTGTGTTGGTTACTGGGGGAGTGGGGCACTGCTAAATAGGTAGAGACAAATATTGATTTGGGTGAAAGGAAGGGCAATGTACCAAATGTAAGTGATCTACATGGTGCCAATGAAGAAGAGGAAGACATAGAGAGTTCATGAGAGGTACAGACAACAAAGATGATTTTGCATATACAGTACTGCATTGTCAGTAACGGCAAACATTGATCTATTGGTGGATAGATGGGTGGACAGGCTGAACGATTAGGTATGTCTATGCAGGGGGGAGTGTGCCCATGACCATGTATAGGGTTGGCAGACAATGTTTCTATAAGTGTATTTGTATGTTCTGTAAGAATTTCCAGGTAGAGCTGACAAGGGTCAAGGTTGTAGTCACTTCTCGACCACAGCCACCTACCCAGAGGGAGCAAGTAGTTGGACCTGTGGGCTCGGGACCATGGTCTCAGGGGACATCAAGCTCAATCAGTATAACATACTACACAAAAGCGTTGTTTCAACCTCCTGCTTTGGTGAGTAGCGGCTGGGATCTTAAAAGCTTACAAGTGGTCATCTACATATAACGATGGGTCTCTCCTCATCCAGAGCAAAGAATGAAGAAAACCAAAGATGCATGGAAATAATCAGTCCAAGGGACTGGTACAACATACGATCCTCAGCCTATACAACTAGAAGAACTAGATGGTGCCTGGTTACCACCATCAACAACTTGGAGAGGGAAATCTATGTAGGAGATCCTGGATAGAGTGGGAAAACAATATGGAGAAAAACTTAAAATCATTTTTAAAAAAGAGGGAGGAGGTACCAGGTTTGCTGGTCTGATAGAGCCTGGTGAAACCACTGAGACTATGGCCCCTAGTTGCCCTTCAGGTCTGGAATTGAACTCACTCCTGTGGCTTCCAGCCAAACAAAAGACAGGCATATGAGCTGAACATTTACATTAGGTAGATACACTCCTTAGAGAAATCAATCATTGGAGAATAGAAGGGCTATGTATGCACAAGGAGATAGCTCAGGGGGCAGGAGTGCATGTGAGGGAAGGACACAGGGAAGAGGTAACTATGGGGAGGAAGTGGGAAGGGAGCTTTTGCATTGTGGGAAATTGCAGTTAGTGTCATGAGACAAAATGTATGTGAATTGCTGTATGGAAAATGAATTTGCTCCATAAACTTTCACCCAAATCACAATAAATTTTTTTTTAGAAAATAATAATGCCATCAATAGGGGGAGTGGTTAAATTATGAAATACTATACAGTCATAGTGGCTAAAGCACTTGACTGCTAACCAGAAGGCTGGTGGTTCAAACCC
>NW_006921646.1:11398910-11414045 GCF_000298275.1 Orycteropus afer afer
GAAGGAAGGTTGGGCAATCTACTTCCGTAGTGATACTGCCTATAAACCCAAGGAGGGGTCGCTATGAGTCTGGTACTACTCAATGGCACATAACAACAACAACAGCATCTCTGCAAGTGTAAGACTTGGTGATTGGCTCCTGTAAAGATTATAGCCTAGGAAACCCAATGGGGCAGTTCTATTCTCTCACAGGTTTGCTATGAGTCAGAATTGATTCAGTGGCACCCAGTAACAAGCACTAGGGCTATTATACATTTTTTTCCTACTTAAAAGTTAACAAAGAAATTGCAGAAGGTTTTTCAAACACCATCCTCCATCCCAACTTTTATGACTATTCTGAAGACCTGTGAGAAGTAAATGGTATGAGAGAAGACCTGTGTCCTTGTGTTCCCAGGATTAAACAGAAGTGCCAGGAGTGCTAAGAGATTGCCTGAAGCTATTTTACTTAAGTTTATTTCTGCCCACACTGGTTGAGGCTTTGTATTTTCCTCTTGACTTTTTTTAGTTCTATTGAGTCTAACACTAAAAAAAAAAAAAAAAAAAAAGGAACTAGATATTTTTGAGGCACAAATTACTGAATATCACTTGATAAGTTAGAAAGTCCTTGCTGGTTAAGTTACTTAGTGACATTTATTAAAAAGAAGTAATCGAAAGTAAATCTGTTCATAAGGAGTCCCAATGCACAATGGTTAAGTGCTCAGCTAATAACCAAAAAGTTGGTGGTTCAAATCCACACAGCGGCTCTGTAGGAGAAAGATCTGGGAATCTGCTCCTGTAAAGATTGCAGCCCAGAAAACCCTATGAGGCAGTTCTACTCCGTCACATGGGTTCACTATGAGTTGGAATCAACCTGATGGCATCCAAGAACAACAACAGCAACAAATCTATTCATAAACGTTTTTCATGATTCTCTCATTAAAAGAAGGAGCCTGGGTAACGCAAGCAGTTTGTGATTGGCTGCTAACCTAAAGGTTAGTGGTTCAAGCCCACTCAGCAGTGCCATAGAAGAAAGGCCTGGTAATCTGCTTTCATAAAGATTGCAGCCAAGCAAACCTTGTAGAGCAGTTCTACTCTGTAATACATGGGGTCACCATGAGTCAGGATCAACTTGACAGCAACAGGTTTGCTTTTTGGGTTTGTGATTAAATGAAAACTATGTATAAACACTCACTGCTACTGAATCGGATCTGACTCATAGAGACCCCTCCTTGGGTTTCTGAGGCACTATCTCTAAGGAAGTAGATTGCCCAACCTTCCTCCCAAGGAGTGGCTGGTGGATTTGAACCACCAGCCTTCTGGTTAGCAGTCAAATGCCTTAGGCACTATGCCATCAGAGCTCTCTTTAAATTTGGAATCAATAGGAGTAGTTCTTGAATTTATTTAGCATTGTGGCTCACCCCTTAAGAAAGGAATATGTTGTTGTTGTTATGTGCTGTCAAATTGGCCACAACTCATAGCGACCCCTCCTCAGGTTGCTGAGGCAGTATAACTATGGAAGTAGATTGCCCAACCTTCCTTCCAAGGAGTGGCTGGTGGGTTTGAACCGCCAGCCTTCTGGTTAGCAGTCAAGTGCCTTAGGCACTATGCTACCAGAGCTCCTAAGAAAGGAATATAGACTTCTTTAATCCTGGGGTAGGGATAGACTATGAAAATGATGGTACTTGTTTTGAGACAATAGCATTGTTCCATTCTGCAAATGTTTATTGTTCTTATTCTTACTTTTCAACTATCTACCTCATAGGGTTGTGAGAATTCAATGAGATTGACATGTATGGACATGCTTCATAAACTCAAAAGTGTGACTCATGTAGACATTGTTGATAGGCCCCCTTAGTCCATTTTTAATTCACAGCGACCCCATGTGACAGAGCAGAATGGCCCCATAGGGTTTTCTAGGCTGTAATCTGGTGGCATAGTGCCTAAGGCATTTGACTACTAACCAGAAGGCTGAAAGTTCAAACCCACCAGCCACTCCTCAGAAGGAAGATTGGGCAATCTACTTCCGTAGAGATACCACCTCGGAAACCCAAGGAGGGGTCACTGAATCAAATCAACTCCATGGCAGTGAGTTTGGTTTGGTTTAATCTCCATGTAAGCAGATTGCCAGTTCTTTCTTCTGCATAGCTGCTGCATGGGTTTGAATCACCAGCTTTTCAGTGAGCTTAGCCATTGAGCCATTAGGATTTCTTTCAAATGCTAGTCCTTATATTGTTTTATTTGCCTTGTCTCACAGAATTTTGAGATCAAATAGCTGGATATATATGAAAATGCTGTCAAAATTTTGATGGTTAGTAGTTGTGATACTTGCAAGCAGTATGATGTATGTTCCTAGGAGAAGTCCTAGGATACTAGTTTTTAACCCTATTCTTAGAGCTAGGAGTTTCCATATTGAACCTTAAAAATGTCATTGCTTCAGACTAGCTGCCTCATGGCTGGTTCTGATGGCATATTTTTAAAGTTTTGTCCTCTGGGCTCCAATGCAAGTATCAGTTCTCATCTCCTGTGATTAGAGCGAGGGAGACTCTGCTCTGCAAGTTGACTCCTATACTTTTATTGAGGTGAGGAGATGAAGCACCTTCACAGGGGTCATTGAGATGAGTGGCCAAAGAGGACCAGGCAGTCTAAGGGTCTTTAGGCATCTCTAGGCTGCTCACCATCTTGTTTTAGTAACCAATAAAGCCAGTCATGGGTACATCCTTACCCTTCCACAAGAAAGCAGTGCTGGGCTCTGAGAGTTGGAGGGAGATTGACAACAGAATTCCCAGTGCAGAGACAAGCTTTGAGGTATAACAGAAAAAAATCCCAGCCTGATTAGGATATCAGAGACACATCCAAAACCAAACCAAACACACTGCTGTCAAGTCAGATCCCACTCATAGCAACCCCTCCTTGGGTTTCCGAGGCAGTATCACTATAGATGTAGATTGCCCAGCCTTCCTTCTGAGAAGTGGCTGGTGGGTTTGAACTGCCAGTTTTCTGGTTAGCAGTCAAATGTCTTAGGCACGATCCACCAGAGCTCCCGAGATACATCCTGGCTTGTGATTAGCTTGACTTCTAAGGAGCTTTGACTTCTAAGGAGCTATTTTAGTGGAAACATATATATAATGAATGGATCATCTGTTTGGTCAAGTGTAGTGCTGTGAGTGAATCAGTCCTTAGTGGAATAAGGATCCCAAAGAACAGCCTTTTGGGACCCGCTATGAGTTAGCATTTGTGCTGAAATACTAACTTAAAGGTTGGTGGTTCAAACCCACCCAACAGTGCAGCAGAAGAAAGGCCTGGTGATCTGTTTCCATAAAGATTAGAGCCAAGAACATTCAATAAAGTACAGTTTCACCCTGTAACACATGGGGTTACCATGAGTCAGAATCAATGGTTTGTGTCTAAGAACCCTCATGCATGGTCAGAGTGAATGCAGAGGTTGAGATGGAGGGAAGTCTTTGTTCACTCTGTCTTCAGAACTCATGAACAGTTCCTTATATGATCCAATCTGGCCTGTTGTTAACTCTGCTCTGGTTACTTACTATTCATGGATTGGAAGACTCAAAAGAGAACAAGCCTGCAGAAGCTCTCTGTTAAAGTGTGTAACACTGCATAGGTGTAAATACTTCACAGGGCTGGGAAGAGTAAATAAGTCTGTATTATAGAGCCTGCCACTGTCACTATACTATCCTTAGAGTATCTGGGGCCCCTGACATCAAGACCGATCACAGAAGTGACTGCCTGTTCTGGTTCTGATCTGCATCTGGTGTTCCTATTGGCTTTAGCCTCCTCTCTAGTCTCCAGCTTTGACACTTGGAGTCCAAGCGCTCTCCAGCCAGCAAATCTGCCTTTTTTTCACCTTCCAACCTCACAGCTGAGACTTTAAACCCAGCAATCTCAACTCTGACTTGAGATCAGGAACTTCTCTGGAAGAAGGATTAAAGACATCCTCAGCAATGCCTGATGTTACCAAGACAGTCTTCTTCCCCACCTCCCTTTCTGGATTCAACTTCTCAGATGGTGAAGAAGAGAACAAAGATAAACAGGAAGAATATTTAGTTTAGAAGCTGAGGACCAATGGCTTCATTGAACCAGAAGTCTACTTTATTAACTGGAAGGAGCAGCAGCAAAAAAAAATTAAGACTTGAGCAAATGTTTTGTGGGAACTTACACCCCCCAGGACACTGACACAGCAATGGAACAGACATGGGGACTAGCCAGCAGTAAGTCTAATCCTGGCATCATGAGTCTGTTGCTTGAGATATGGAATTTTTTTTTTTTAACTTTTCATTTTGAAATAATCACAGATTCATGTTGTTGTTATTGTTGGGTGCTGTTACTTTGATCCCAACTCATAGTGACCCTGTGTGACAGAGTGGAATTGCCCTTCTCTTGGCTGTAATCTTTATGACAACAAATTGCCAGGTGTTTGTCCTGCAGAGCAGATGGGCTCAAACAACCAAACTTTTGGTTATCAGCTGAGCACTTAATGGCTACACCACCAGGGCTCCTTCCATGGATTCATGTGGTTGTTGTTATGTGCCGTGGAGTCAGACCCGACTTACAGCGACTCCTCCTTGGGTTTCTGAGGTGGTATCACTACAGGAGTAGATTGCCCAAACTTCCTTCTGAGGAGTGGCTGGTGGATTTGAACCGCCAACCTTCTGGTTAGCAGTCAAGTGCCTTAGGCACTATGCTACCAGAGCTCCTAGGAAGTTGTAAAGATAGTACAAAGAGATTTAAGTACTCTTCACCCAGTTTCTCCCAATGGTAATATTTGATGTAACTATAAGACAATATCAAAATCAGGAAATTGATGTTGTTACAATGTACGTATAGTTTTATGCCACTTTATCATATGTGTAGATTTGTGTAACCATCACCAAAATCAAGATAAAGAATTATCCATCAGCACAAAGATCTCCCTCATTCTACCCTTTTATAGTCACACACCTCCACCAACAACTACTAATTTGTTCTCCTTCTCTATAATTTTGTCATTTAGAGAACACTGTATAAATGCAATCACACAGTATGTGATCTTTTGAGGTTGGCTTTTTATAATTTGTTGAATTCTATTTGCTAATATTTTGTTAAGGATTTTTGCATTTATATTCATGAGGGATTCTGTTCCCTAATTTTCAATCATTTTACTTCCAACCTGTCTATATTATCATATTTGAAGTGAGTTTCTTTGAGATAGCATATATTGGGTCATGCATTTTTATTCATTCAGCCAATCTCTGCCTTCTAATTAATGCATTTAGAGTATTTACACTCAAGGTAATTATTGATATATTAGACTTTAATCTGCCATTTTAATTTTTTTGTTTTGTTTTCTGTTCTCTCTGCTTTTCATATCTGTTTTCTTACTTCTGCCTTCCTATTAGTTACTTGAACCCTTTTTAAAATTCCACTTAGATTTATCTACGGTGTTTTTAAGGAGCTCTGGTGGTGTAGTGCCTAATGCATTTGACTGCTAACCACATAGATGGTGGTTCAAACCCACCAGCCACTCCTTGGAAGGAAGATTGGGCAATCTACTTCTGTAAGGAGGGGTCACTATGAGTCGGATCTGACTCAATGGCAGTGAGTTTGGTGGTGTATTGGTTAAAGCATTGGACTGCTAACCAAACTGTCAGCAGTTTGAATCCACCAGCCTCTCTACAGGACAGAAATGAGGCAGTCTGCTTCTGTAAAGATTTACAACCTTGGAAACACTATGAGGTAGTTCTACTCTGCCTGATACAATCACTATGAGTTGGCATCAACTTGATGGCATTGGGTTTGGGTATAGTGTTTTTGAGTATATTTCTTTATATAAGATTTGTAGTTGGTGCACTAGATAGTATTTCATGATACATACATAACTTATCATAGTCTACTGGTGTCATTATTTCATCAGCTTGGGTGAGATATATCCCCTTATACACTTTTACCCTCTTCTGATTATAACCATTCTGTGCAATTACAGTTATGTGGTTTAAAAGTTTTCCTGCCATTTCATCTATTTTCTTGCTTGGGGTAAAAGTTAAATTTACCCTTGAATTGTATGGACCTCTTATGGTCGGTTTAACCTTTATAGGGGAGACAGAGCCACCAGAAAGCTATCAGGTGGAACAGCAAAAGGCAGCAAGTAGGCCAAATAGATGTGCTAAATAGACTTGCATTGCCACCTGACAGTTCTCTCCACAGTGAGTCAAGTCAGTCCTTTTGATCAGTGTCTGGACATCCTTACATATCCTGTGCCTCACTGCTCTTATGAAACAAGAAAAAGTACTAGGTACAGAGGAGACCTATGTTACAGTAGACAGGGTGATCTTGAGCAAGTGACTTAGCTAGCCTTCCTTAGCATTGTTTCACTCATCCTTAAAATGTACTCATTGATAGACTACTTTCTAAGTTTCCTTCCAGTTCTTATGGTTTGTAATTACTCTTTAAACATAACTTCCCCATCAGCAGTGCACAGGCACAAACAAGTTTCCACAGGCAAGTACTTTGTCCTACACAAGTCTTTAAGGAAGACTTTGGCAACATGCTTCTGTGAGACATTTAAAACCTCACTCATCAGTTTTCAGAAATCTTGCTCATTTAAATTGTCACAGCTCAAGAGCCCTGGGATTTAAACCTTGGAAAGGGTAAGGCTTGTCAGCAGAATTTCTGTGTTAATTTGTAAAGAGATGAGGGATATTAAAACTTTCCACTCTGCAGAAGACAGTAGAAAGACTGCAGACAAGGAAGTCCAGAAGGGTAATAAAGGGAAAATCACAGACAAATGCCTACATGCACGAGGCCCTTGTTTTTTTCCCCGTGCCTTGTCAAAGTCTCCTCCCCTACCAGGATAAGAGGAAAGTAAACTTAAGGGGAAATCACAACCTGAAGAAACAAGCTTGGGAAGACAAGGCAAAAGAACAAGGTCTGAATAAAAACAGGTCCGAGACAGCCGTGATTTATGAAAGATCAAATAGGTATCTACCCTCAAGGTATAAATGAGTTTCAGAAAAGCTTTTCCCATATTTTTCATCTTTGTCCTTTATCACTTAAGCTACCAAAGATGTTACCATTTATTAAAGTATTTCTAAGAAATACTTGTTCAAACATAAATACTGCTATGTATTGTGACTGGACAAATTGTTCAAACCTGTTGGAAGGAGGCAGGTTTTTCAAATTTTTTATGCTTCTCACCCATCAAATAAATAAATAGATAAATAACATCTAAGGGGGCTTTTCTTCTCCCAAAGCTGACTCTCCACATGTGATCAGAGTTGTCTCTAATAGGCTTGTTGCATATGTAAATTAGACCAAGGCAGAAGGGACAGAGCCTTTATGAGACGCTGTTGGATGCCTCTGAGTCTATTCTGACTCATAGTGATCCCATGTGACAGAGTAGAACCGCCCCATAAGGTTTTCTAGGCTGGATTCCTTTCAGAAGCAGATGGCAAGTGAGAGTCACTGGGTGAGTTTGAACTGCCAACCTTTCAATTACTAGCCAAGCACTTAACCTTTGTGCCACCAAGGATCCTTATTATGAGATGAGCCATATGAGTAACAACTAAGATCTGGGAGAGATGAAAAATTGAAAGGATGGAGAATCCTTAGGACTGAAAAAGGACTTAAAGGAGCCAGCCCATGGAAAGGATATCGAGATGGACTGGCTGGCTCCAGCTTCTTTGCTCCCACTAACGTCTTTCAAAGTTCTTCCCAGAGGACATTTTTATGCAATTTCAGGTCATGCAGGAGGCTTTGTTACTCAAGGGATTATAACACCTGTTGTGGTGGTTAAGTCTGCCTGCGTGTCAAATTGGCTGGGCCTGGTTGAGTGGCTGGGCATCTGGATGTAGTTATTCCCCGTGGTGAGACTGGTAATAAACTCCATGGTGAAATCTATTGGAGCAGCTGAGTAGCTGCTTTGGGTAGGTGGTCTGCTTCCTGTATATAAGAAGCAGTTTTGGGAATGGTCTCTAGCTTATGGCATGCTTGGACCCTGCATATAGCCATGTCATTGTTTAGCAGCCTGCCATACTCTGGAGACATTGGGACTTTCAATGGACTTGAGTTAATGGCCTGCCGTGTGGTTGGGTAACATCAGGGCTGCGCGTTTTTATTTGTTAACCTTGGGCTTGTCAGTCTCAGCAGCTAGCAGCTGTCTGAGTGAAGAAAAGTCTCTAACTCCAGTGGGCCAGGAGTAGGAGGCAGAGCTGAACTCCAAGGCTAAGGGACTTTCACCCAGCCCCTAGAGTCTGGCACTTTGAACTTGGACTTAAAGCCTCCAAACTTTAAGAGAATAAACTCCTCTTTATTTAAGCCATCCCCTTTGTGGTATATTCCTGTCAGAGTGGCACTAAGTACCAAAACACCTGTAAAACAGTATTTACAGTATTTTAACATCTGAAGAACAGACAGTATTTGGGCATTTTACTAACTTTTTTTTTTTTTTTTTTTGGTAAATGTAAATGAACATGTTCTACTCTACTTGTCTCAAGGGAGAAATGAAGTCTGACCAAGTGCATCATTGACTTAACCTTTCTCAGCTCAACTTTCCTTCATTTTACAACTGTAGGTCTGGTGTGTCCCACACTTTCAGGATTGGTGGGGAATACAGGAAAAGAGTATGGACTACAAGTTCCATTGCTTCTCCAGAGCCATCAGAAACCCAGTGGACATTCTGAAGGGGGTGAGGGGAATTTGAGACATTACGTATTGTATATACCTTAGAGTTTTAAAAAGACATTCTAACTTTTCATTTCTCCAAAATCCCTGAATCTGGTTAGATTGCCAGAAGCTATGTTCTAGACTTGCATTATTTAAGCTTCATATTAAGATACTTTCTCAGAACTAGTTTATCATTATGTCTTGAGTCCTTTAAAATTGAGATCAGATGGAAGAATCATATTTAAAATGCTTTAACATTCGTCATTTTGTGTCCCATAGAAAGAGAGCCACAAATAGTTTGTAGGGTTATTGCTATGTATCCCAATGTACTGGTGGGCTTCCAGTTATTACAAACACAAATACAACCACTGCCATGGAGTCAGATCTGACTCATAGTGACCCCTCCTTGGTTTCCAAGGCTATATCACTATGGAAGTAGATTGCCCAACCTTTCTTCCGAGGAGTGGCTGGTGGGTTTGAACTGCCAGCCTTCTCATTAGCAGTCAAATGTCTTAGGCACTACGCCACCAGAGCTCCATTTATTAGGTAAGAAGAAAGAAGGAGCAGAAAGTAACATTTATTGAGCCACTTGATGCAATCACATCTGAAAATTTCCTTACATTGCTTGCCATAACATACAACAAACACAAACTACTGCCGTCTATTCAATTCTGGCTAATAGGACCCTAACTTTCAGCATCCTTACATAATACCTTTCTTACTCTCTCTTTTGCTTATATTCCGTTCTCTTCCATACCCCCCTTGCTCCTTTTCTCTTCTGGTGCATAAATTTCAGAGGTAACAGTATCACTATATAAGACTAAATCTATAGTGGTTGAAGATTTGGTCAGAAAAAGAATTGGAAAGAAAATAAATTGAAGGGATTTGTAACAAGCTAAGTGCTAAGAGACCAGTATTTCAAATGCCAGCGGGGTCCCTCATGGTGGACAGGTTTCAGCAGATCTTCCAGACTAAGACAGACTCAGAAGAAGGAAGGAGCCATCCACTTAAAGAGTTGGCCAGTGAAACCCTTATGAATAGCAGTGAAACACTGTCTCATCACAGGACCAGGCAATGTTATGTTCTACTGTACACAGAGTCTCTATGAGTCAGAGCTGACTCAATGGCACCTAACAACAACAATAACAAGTGCTAAGAGCCGTTGGTGGTGCCAGCTTCCTTATTTTCTGATTGAGACAAGGGAAACTTGCATTATAGGATTGAAATAGCCCCTTTACCATTTAATATTACATATGCCTTTCCATCAGTACATCATGGAAATCATCATTAGAAATCCTCAGGGTGAAATTCCTATGGCAACAACTTTTTCTGACTACCTACTCCATATGACACAACCTCACAAACAGTTTTGGTCAATCAGCAAAAAGTTTATCTAAAGCTGTAGTTCTCAAATTTGACAGTGGATCAGAATCATCTGGAGAGCTTGCTAAACCAGACTGCTGGGCCCCACCCTCAGCATTTTGGTTCATTAGGTCTGGGATGAGGCCTAAGAATTTACATTTCTAGCAAGTTCCCAAGGAACTCTGGTGGTGCAGTGCCTAAGGCATTTGACTGCTAACCAGAAGGTTGGCAGTTCAAACCCACCATCTGCTCTGCTGGAGGAAAATGGGCAATCTACTTCAGTGAAGATTTACCTCCTTGGAAACCCAATGGGGGTTACTATGAATCAGAATCAACTCAATGGCAGTTTTTGTTTTGTTTTGTTTTATTTTAGCAAGTTCCCAAGTGATGCTGATGCTGCTGGCCCAGGAACCACACTCTGAAAACCACTGCTGGCAAGTATCTCCTTTTCTAGTCTCAACCCACTACAGATATATCTCAAGGCTACACTAATCACACCCAAAACTTATAGTCTCCTCCTCTTTCTTGTGGGGTTGGAGACATGTCATTTTCCACACCTCTTGTTCTCCACCACCACCCCATTCCTCTTGCAGTTTTATTCTCCTCTCTGCCTACCTTCCTGAGTGGAACCAACAGGCCTGCAGGTGGCAACACAGAGGCTAATTGTGCAGCAAGGGCAAACATCAACTCCTATCTCTGGGGACTCTATAGCCAGAGATAAGCAGGGTCCAGTTGCAGGGGAAAGGGTAACAAATTGCTTGTAGAGGAACGACTGGCTCAGAGCTGGGTCTTATTCTTATAATTTCTAGATAGCAGACAGAAGGCTGGACTGCTCTGTTGGCACTTGCCTCCCCACCTCCTTGTCTCCACTTGAATAAAACACTGGAAGAGACTAGAGTAGAAAGAGGCAGTAGAGCTTGTTTGCATTTAGCCCGTACTCTTGTTGCAAATGCAAACAGCTTCAAAAATCTGCTTAGAAATCTCTAATCTGTACAGGAACTTGCCTCCCGTTTCGACTGTTGGCAATAATTCCTGAGGCCTTTCACACTTGATATAGCACTGTCTTCTGCATTATCTCAGTTGATCATGAAGCCAGTCTCATGAGGTCAGCCAGTCTAGAATAATAATCCCCATTTTACAGATGAAGGGACAAGTTGAAAACCACAAGGAGATTCCACTTCATATTGTTAAAACAAACAAACAAAAAACAAACTCACTGCCATTGAGTCATTTCCAACTCATAGTGACTCCCTTGGGTTTCCGAGGTGGTAAACCTTTATGGAAGTAGATTGCCCAGTCTTCTCTCCATGGAGTGGTTTGTGGGTTTGAACTGCCAACACTCTGGTTAGCAGTCAAATGCCTTAGGAGGGTTAGGAGGGCTAATATCAGAAAAATGAAAAATAACAAGCATGGACAAGAAGATGAAGTCAGAACACTCATACACTGCTGATGGGAATGTAAAATGGTGAATCACTGCAGTGTTACACTAGTCAAAAGACAGAAACAACCCACTTGTTTATCAACAGATGAATGGATAAAGAATACGTGATATATCCATACAATGGAATATTATTCTGCCACAAAGAGAAACAAATCTCTGATACATGCTACAACATGGATGGACATTGAAAACATTACGTTGAGTGAAATAAGTCAAAATGACAAATATTGTATGATCCTCCTAATATGAAGTATCTTGTTGTTGTTGTTGTTGTTATGTGCTGTCGAGTCGGACCCGACTCATAGCGACCCCTCCTAGGGTTTCCGAGGCAGTATCACTAGGAAGTAGGATTGCCCAACCTTCCTTCCGAGGAGTTGCTGGTGGGTTTGAACTGCCAGCCTTCTGGTTAGCAGTCAAGTGCTTTAGCCACTATGCTACCAGAGCTCCTAGAATAGGTAAATGCCTGGAGACAAAGTTTATTAGTGCTTAAAAGGAGTGCATGGGAGGGGGAAATGGGAAAGTATTGATAAAGGAGTGGTGAGTTTCTGTTGAGGATGATGAAAAAATTTGTGCTAATGGTGGCACAATATGGTGAATGTAATTATTGTGACTAATGTGTACACATAAAAATGATTGAAATGGCAAATGTTTTGGTATAGATATTTCACCACAATAAAAGTATTTTATTTTAATCAAAGAATCCATAGACGAATCCTGGTAAAAAGGGTAAAAACACAGAATAGAATTTCAAATTCTCATGGAATCTAGACTTTCTGGAGCCATTGAGGGTGGATGAACCCCTGAAACTATTGCCCTGAGGTAATCTTTTAACCTTAAATCAAAAATATTCCCAGAAGTCATCTTAGAAGCAAATAATCATTTAGTTTAACTAGTGAAAAATGTCTGCCTGGAGCATTGTGCTCTTTTAAGAACTATCTGTAGGAGCTCTGGTAGCATAGTGCCTAAGGCACTTGACTGCTAACCAGAAGGCTGGCGGTTCAAACCCACCAGCCACTCCTCAGAAGGAAGGTTGGGTATTCCGACTTCCATAGTGATACTGCCTCGGAAACCCAAGGCGGGGTCGCTATGAGTCGGGGCCGACTCGATGGCAAATAACAACAACAACAACAACTGTATGGGATCAAACTGACAACAGCAACTTGAAAGATTAGACGGGAAATTTAAAGAGCAGTGTGTTTATGTTAATGGATGAGGAACAACTCAGAAAAGGAGGGTGAGAATGGTTGCACAACCTGAAGAATGTAACCAATGTCATTGAATTGTACAGGTAGAAACTGTTGAATTGGTGTACATTTTGCCATGTATATTGCCAACAACAACAACATAAATAAAATTTAGAAAAGAAAAGCAAAAAATATTTTAAATGGTTAAGATGGCAAATTTTTGTTATATATGTTTTACCACAATAAAACTTTTAAAAAAGTAAAAGAAATCATTTCAAAGCAGTGAGACAAAAACTTAAGTTGTGACCTGACCCATTCTGAGATCTCCACTCTCAATCACACTCTACTTATATCATTTCTTCTCCCTTATCAGGGTTTCCAAAAACGTAGTCATTCACATACCTTCACCACATTTCTGGGTATATTCACCAAATTAATGAGGTCTATGTAAGGAGGGGCCGACTCGACGGCACATAACAACAACAACAACAACAATGTAAGGAGGGGAGCTCTGGTAGCATAGTGCCTAAGGCACTTGACTGCTAACCAGAAGGCTGGTGGTTCAAACCCACCAACCACTCCTTGGAAGGAAGCTTGGGCAATCAATTTCTGTAGTGATACTGCCTCAGAAACCCAAGGAGGGGTCGCTATGACTCGGGTCTGACTCGATGGCACATAACAACAGCAACAACATGTAAGGAGTCCTTAGAGTGTTCAGCTGCTAATCAAAAGTTCAGCAGTTCAAACCTACCAGTGGCTCCATGGGGAAAAAGACCTAGCCATCACACAGAGAAATAGCTCGGGGGACGGGAGTACACCGGAGGGAAGGACACAGGGAAGAGGAAACTTCAGGGAGGAAGTGGGAAGACAGCTGTTACATTGTGGGGATTCCAGTCAATATCATGAAACAAAATGTGTATGAACTTCTGTATGAAAAATGAATTTGCTCTGTAAACTTTCACCCAAATCACAATACAAATAAATAAATATTTCAGCCTAAGAAACCCTCTGAGGCAGTTCTACTCTCATATAGGTTCACTATGTGTCAGAATCAACTTAACACAGAGAACATGTAATGTGAGTCCTAAGCTAAGTCTCAAGCTATGTATTGAAAGTCCCATGGATTTGGTATGCTGAGTTTTTTCCTAAAGTGCATTAAAGTAACCACTAAGTTCCTAAATGTCATTCTCTGTACCATCTGAAATTATAAGCTTCAGAATACACTACTTCTCATCTCACACTCTTTTTCCCATGCTGTGATTTCTCTGTGGGTCTACAGAGACATCTTGACAGCAGTGTTTTTCAAACTTTTGGCTGTGATCCACTGTAAGAAATAAATCACGTGGTAATGCAGAACTCATGCACACACACAAAGTAAAACTAGTTCCACAAGATACTTAACCTGCATACGACACACACTAGTTTCTATCCTATTTTTTAAATGCTGGTTGTCAGCCACTAAATTGATTGTATGACCTAGTAATAAATTTCTATTTGCAATTGGAAAAATAATCCTTTATGAAATGTTCTGGAAGCCTGACCTTCCATTATGTTTGTACCTCTTGACAGACGTGGGCTGACATGCACGGAGGGTAGTTCCTGGGGACCCTCCCTTTACATGTTTTCCCCAGGGGCTCAGGGTCAGTAGGCTGTAGTCACTGGAAGGAGAATGGAACTTCCTAGCCACAGAGGGCTCTATAGCTCCAAAGGTGCTGAACTCATGGTGAAATCCAAGGTCTCTACATGAAAACCCTGACAGAGAAGTACACAATCCACAAATTGGAAAACTTCAGAGATACCCATCCTCTCTCCATCCCATGGTATCATGATTTGGAGATTCTATCTTAGATACTTCATCTGTCGCCCTTCTGACTCCATCAGAACTGGAAGTGAGTGGATGTTTGCCTGTGCAACATTTTTACAGGGATACTTTAAAGGCCTGCTCTGAAAATCTCTTTCCACACATGCTTGAAATGCCACCATTAGGGTTTCATTCCTTTGGTTTAAATGTTACCCTTCCTAAGATTCTTCTTTATATATGCAAGTGTGTCCAAAAGGATGTTTCTAAGGCTTTTCCCTTCTAGCCTGATCTTCCCCATAAATGCCAGAACATGATTCTCTTTTTAAAGGGAAGACAAGAGCAAGGATGGAATTCCTGGGTAGTACAAACAATTAATGTGCTTAGCTGTTAACCAAAAGGTCAGCAGGGCAAGTCTACCCACAGATGCCTTAGAAGAAAGACCTACAATCTACTTCCAAAAAGTCAACCATTGTAGTACTATGTAACCCTAAAGAATAATGCAGAATCTGCAAAACACCTCAAAATGTGGATGAACTTGGAGGACATTATGCTGAGTGAAATAAGTCAACCACAGAAGGACAAATACTGTATTATTCCACTAATGTGAAAAGTCAAGGAAAAGTTTATGCACAAACAGAAACGTTCTTTTTTGGTTACCAGGGATGGGAGGGGAAGGGAGGGAAAATTCCTAGATAGATTGGAAAAAAAAACGT
>NW_006921646.1:11414250-11421894 GCF_000298275.1 Orycteropus afer afer
TTATGTTGGCAAATGTCTGGTTGTGTATGTTTTCACCACAATAAAAGTAAAAAAATTCAACCATTGAAAACCCTATGGAACACGTTTCTACTCTGACACACATGGGTCACCATGGGTTTTTCTGGCAGAGCAAAAGTTGTTATTCTTTGTGGCAAGGACCCCTTTGGCAATGTGGTAAGGCCTATGCATCCCCTTCTCAGAATAACTACTTTTAAATGTACAAAATAAAATATATATGATTGCAAAGGAAACTGGTTTCCAAAATAGTAAACAAATTTTTAATACAGTAATACATGTGCTTAGCCCATTAAATAAAATTTAGCAGTAAATCTGATAAATCATTTAGAATAGTGATAAGTACAAATAATATTTGAGGTCTCTGTAAATATTGCAAAGTGATGGAATTTTGCTGATTTTCACTGGGGGGAAAGTTTCAGGTCTTGTTAGCCCTACTGAGGTTCATCTATATTCATAATTGAAGAAGTTGCTGAATTGCAATTAGAAGTCAGTAAGCTTAAATATGTAATTTTTTCCCCGTCCAAATTCATAGGTTCCTTGAATCCTACCCATGAACCCACTTCAAGAGTCCCTAGCCTAAAGCAGCCATATAGATACAATGATGGGTCTCTCTTTGTCCAGAGCAAAGAAGAATGAAGGAAACCAAAGACACGATGGAAACAGTCTGAGGGACTGGTACACCATGTGATCCTCAGCCTAAATGACTATAAGACCAGAACTAGATGGTGCCTGGCTACCACTGTCAACCACTTGGGGGGATCTATGTAGGAGATCCTGGATAGAGTGGGAGAATAATGTGGAACAAAACTCAAAATCACAAAAGAAAAAAAGGGACCAGGTTTGCTGGTCTGATAGAACCTGGTAGAACCCCTGAGGCTATGACTCCTAGCTGCCCTTTAGGTCTAAAATTGAACTCACTCCTGTGGCTTCCAACCAAATCAAAGGCAGGCACATGAACTGAACATTTACATTAGGTAGATACACTCCTTGGAGAGATCAATCATGGGAGAATAGAAGGGCTGTGTATGCACAGGGATACAGCTTGGGGGGGCGGCAGGAGTGCATGGGAGAGAAGGACACAGGGAAGAGGTGGCTATGGGGAGGGAGTGGGAGGAGAGTTATGGCATTGTGGGAGATTACAGTTGTGGTGGTTATGTTTGTGTGTCAACTTGGCTGGACCTGTTTCAGTGGCTGGGTAGCTGGTGGTAGTTATTTCCCATGATGAGACTGGTAATCAACTCCATGGTGGGACTGACCACAAACAGCTAAGTAGCTGCCTTTGGAATGTGGTCTGCTTCCTGTATATAAGGAGAAGCCTTTGGGAATGGTCTCTAGCCTATGGCACGCTTGGACCCTGCAGGTTGCCATGTCGTTGCTCAGCGGCCTGCTATGCTCTGCTGACCTTGGGACTTACAATGGACTTAAGTTAATGGCCTGCCAAGTGGTTTGGTAACATCGGGACTGTGCCTATTTACTTGTCAACCTTGGGGCTTCTCAGCCTCAGCAGCCAGCAGCTGTCTGAGTGAAGAAACACCCCTAGCTCCAGTGGGCCAGGAGCAGGAGGCAGAGTTGGACCCCAAGGTTAAAGGGCTTTCACCCAGGCCCTAGATCCTGGCACTTTGAACTTGGTCTTAAAGGCTCCAAATTGTAAGAATAAACTCCTGTTTGTTAAGGCCATCCTATTTGGGGTATATTTCTTGTCAGAGCAGCACTAGGTAACTAGAACAACAGTCAATGTCATGAGACAAAGTGTATGTGGACTGCTGTATGGAAGATGAATTTTCTCTGTAAACTTTCACCCAAATCACAATAATAATATTAATAATAAAGAATCCTTTGCCTGGAGACCTGCCCACTACCTTTACCTTTAGCATTTGCTTTCCCGTCTCCTCTTTCAACATTCTAGAGGTTCATTTGTTGAATCCAGCCATGTGAATTGTGTGCTTCCTGTCTTCCAAACCTTGTGTGCCTTTCCTTCCACCACTCTTTCCTGCCTTTGTAGCCAGCCCAGCTGAAGCAGCCCAGTAGGGGCCCACACTCGGTAGTATCTGGGGGATGGCCTTAGTGACAATCCTCACCAAATTCCTGGGGAGATTATGTCATAGGGCAGCTTGACTTTGACCATAAAGAGATTTCCTAAATCAATTATTCTTCCCCTAGATTTTTGTCAAGAGACCTGGTAATTGTCTCTGACTATTAATAAAGATGAAGGAGAACTTGTCCCTATTTAAAGCAGAGCTTTTTTCATTCTCTACCCTTGCCTATATCTGTGTCTCAAAGCTTCACTTGAAAAAACTGGATTTTTATTGGGCAAGTGAGCTCTACCAAGCTCAGCTGAGGAAGTTAACAGCAGAGCTGAGGTACTCTGCTGCTTACCACAGAGAGACCAGTACTGGTTCCAGAGGGTTGAAAGGAGAATGTTTTTGTGGATCAAAGGGATCACTCTGTGACATATCAGAGTGTAAATAGACAATATGGTATGGTAAGACTATGGCAAATAACAGTATGCATGTCCTGTCTAAACGCAATCCATTTCAAATATTTTAAAAGCATGTATGTAATTGTGGGCTGCTGGGAGTTCTGGTGGCGTAGTGCCTAAGGCATTTCACTGCTAACCGGAAGGCTAGCAGTTCATATCCACCAGCTACTCCTCAGAAGGAAGGTTGGGCCATCTACTTCTGTAGTGATACCTCCTCAGAAACCCAAGGAGGGGTTGCTGCGAGTCGGATCTGACTAGATGGCAGTGAGTTTGGTTTTTTTTTTTTGGAATTGTGGGCTGCTGGACTGCAATTAAATTGATGCATTTAACTGTGATGTTGGAGAAGAGTATTGAATATATCATGGACTGCCAGAAGAGCAAACAAATCAGTCTTAGAAGAAACACAACCAGAATTTTCCTTAGACAATGGAGAGACTTAGACTCACTTAATTTGGACACATCATCAGCAAAGACAAATTGCTAGAAAGAGATATCATGTTTGGTGAGGTAGAGTGTCTGCAAAAAATGAAGAAAACTCTGAATGAGATTATTTGACATGTAGCCAAAACAATGGACTCAGACATAGCAATGGTCGTGAAGATGATGCAGAACCTGGCCACGTTTAGTGCTGTTACACTGAAGATTGACATGAGTCAGAGCTGATTCGATGATAACTAACAAGACTAAGATTATGATAAATCCACCACTAGCCAGCATGTGGAATTCTTGCCAAAGACCTCCAGTATGCTCTCCATAGGCACACCAAGATGCTGGGCACTGCTGAGAACAAGTCACTTTAGGGTCGAGGAAGAACAATAGGTTTACCTTAGTTCTGAGGAGTGCTTAGGACTTGGGTACATCACTATACTAATGATTATAACAGTTTACGATCCTGGTGAGAAAATGTAAAAAAAAAAAAAAAAAGTCAATTTTCAGGAAGGAAGAAAATTATGACAAAATGCTTACACTTGAAGGGAATGAAAAAAAAAAAAATGTGAGATTAGTATAAGTAGCCCAAAGAAATACTGGAGATGATTTAAGGAAAATCCAGGGTCTTCGTTAGATATGAAATGGTAGCCCATGGTGGACAGATTTCAGCAGAGCTCCCAGACTAAGACAGATTAGGAAGAAAACCCTGGTTATCTACTTCTGAAAATCAGCCAGTGGAAGCCCAAGCAGACCACTACAGAATATTCACCAACATAGTGCTGGAAGATGAGCCCCCTAGGTTGGAAGGCTCACAAAATGCACAGTGGCTACAACAATGGACACATCAAGATCCGTGAAGATGGCACAGGACCTGGCAACACTTCATTCTGTCTTACATGTGGTCACCTTGAGTCAGAGCTGACTTGACAATAATTAACAACAACAACATAAAATTGTCCTTATTAATCTCTAACATTTTGAGATTAATAGGGACAATTGATGCCTATATCTCATATATTCAGTTTTTATTGCCCATCAGAAGACAAATGGAGAGTTTGGAGATTTTCCCAGAGAAGTGTTTTTTATGTTCTGTGGTTCATATTTCTATCCTTTGACACAAGCCCCATACCTACCTCTAAGTCTAATCCAGAGGAGAGGCTAGGGGACCCTGGGAGGATTGGCTGGGTTAAAGATAATATTTAACATGTAGGAAGGGCCTAGGAAGATTCAGGAGAAGAAGTAATGCCCTGGGATGTTAAACAGATAATCTCCAATGATTTAGGTGGGATATTCTGGTTCACAGGGGAAAAAGAAATCACATTGAGCTATTCTGCTATTTCCCATCAAGCCAAATTTCTGGGGGACATGAAGTTGTCCAATCTGACTAAATCACCTCTCTCCTTCTCCCAGATCAAGCAGGCTCTAGGCATTTGGACAAGATGACAGGATGCAATCTGCACTCAGAAATGTGCAGGAAGCTGACTGAATAGTTACCGTAGCAACCATAAGATTTCTTGAAATCTGTGGTGTCTGTGGACATGGAGGAGGGAAGCCCTCCCCACCTGAGGGTGTGTGCTTGGCTGTCTGTCATACTGAGAACAGACCAGCAGGGGCAGTAAAGGAGACAGACATGGGTCCTCACATGAACAAGCAGTGAATGACAGCTTGTACTATTAATTCCCATAAACAGGGGTACCTTGTCCTGGAGGGATTGTTTGGTGTCTCAAAAAAAAAAAAAAAAAAAAAACCAAACTCGTTGCCACTGAGTTGATTCTTACTCATAGCAAGCAACTCCCTTTGGGTTTCAAAGGCTGTAAATCTTCACTGAAGCAGATTGACTCATCCGGTGGGTTTGAACCATCGAGCTTTCAGTTAGCAGCCAATTGCCTAGATCATTACTCCACCAGCGCTCCTTGTTTGGTGTCTAGTCCTGATTTAAACACAAAATGATTCCTCTACCCTCCTGTAGAGCCAAACACATCACACTTACATGTGAAAAAGTGAAAAATGAGATAGGACCTAGGGTCTTGAAGGACCACTATGAGTCTGTATCCTACACCTAGAAGACCATGTTCTGAACTCAGCCAGAGGTCAGTCTCTAGCTATATGAGAACTGTCTTTCCTCCTTGATCACCTTGTTGTTGTTTGCCATCGAGGCGGCCCCGACTCATAGCGACCCCTCCTTGGGTTTCCGAGGCAGTATCACTACGGAAGTAGGATTGCCCAACCTTCCTTCCGAGGAGTGGCTGGTGGGTTTGAACCGCCAGCCTTCTGGTTAGCAGTCAAGTGCTTTAGCCACTATGCTTCCAGAGCTCCTTTGATCACCTTAGATGTGAGGATTTGAGGTAGTGTGTCATCATATTGCTTCTCCTCTCTTTCCACTTGTCTCTTACTAAGGTTACCAGTTACCAGCTGCTATTGAGTTGATTCCAACTCATGGCGACCCCATGTGTCAGAGCACCACTGTGCTCCATAGTGTTTTCAATGGATAGTTTATTGGAAGTAGATCACCAAGTAAGTATTTCTTCTGAGGCATTTCTGGGTGGACTCAGTTTTTCTACCTTTAAGTTAGCAGCTGAGCATGTTAACCATTTGCACCACCTGCAGACTCCTTTACTATGGTAATCAACTCATAATTTTTCAAAATGTTTTATGTCCTTACTCTACAAAAATGTGCTTTCTCAATAAGAGACAGTGATGTATGTGGACAGTGGCTCCCTAGATGATCCAGAGACTCCCCCAAGAATATCTATTTTGGTCAATCACTGCTCGAGGACCTTGTTCTCAGCTTCATAGGTCCAGAAATTCAATGCAGTCACATCCTGACAGATAAATAACAGTCAAAGACAAAGAGACTGTGTGAAGACTACATGACAATGTATTAAAATAATTTCCCAAGTGACAATGTGGAATTATAGAAAGGCATATTTTGAATCCAGACACCCTTGGGTTTAAATTTGACCATTGTCATCTACTGGCTATACTTTGGACAAGATTATTTACCCTCTGTTTGTCTCATTTGTGAAATGGGGATAATAACAGCAACAGCCTTGCATGGTGACTATGAGGATTAAAGGAGCTGAGTGCTTAGAATAGTACATGACAGTGGAAAGTTGTCATTACTGTTTTAAATATGTATAGTAGTACACGTTGTACACTGTTTAATCCCAGAAGATATCATTCACAAGAAGTCTAAAATGAATGATGCCTCAGAGATATTCAATGCAGCCTGCGTATATACCATGTATATACATGATAACCTGAAATATTAACCCTACCTTCTTTTAGTTTCTGCAATACTGTAAAATTATAGTTCAATGTATGTGAAGTGCCTTTTATACAGTAGGCATTGTAACTTTTTCCAGATTTGCTCAGAGATCAAATTTATTAAAAGGCTAGTGAGGGGTCTCCATTCCCCCAGAGCAACAAAGGTAGAAAGAGAATCAGGAATAGGAGGAAGAAATGGAATGTGTGGCTAATTGCTTCAATGAACAACTACTGCCTTTGCCATGAGACCAGAAGAACTGGATGGTGCCTGGCTATCATTACTGAACATTTTGATAAAAGACTCTATAGAACAATCCTGACCAAAAGGGAGAAAATGAAGAACAGAATTTCAAATTTTCAGACTTCCAGTAAGATGGAAGAATAGACAGACAAGGTACACACACCCTCTTCAACAATGAAAAGAGAAACCAAATGACAGAGATACAGAAGATAATCCTGGAGCCCTGAGCTTTGAAAGGAAGTATACAGAAGTGGATTAGGCACCAACTGGTGGAAAAACCTGAATGAAAACAGTGAGTACAGAGATGGTTGGAGCAGTGGAATGTCAGCTACTCTGACAGGACCAACAGCCTGAATATTTCCAAGTGGTGTTGGGACCTGAGAATTGACCTAAAACTCAGCCCTGGCCATCAAGGGCTGCAGGGATGACTGTGTTGGTGGCTTATGACTAAGAAGGGAAATAGCAAGGAGGGAGACAATCTGAGCTGTGGACTTTCAGCAGCCCAGAGGGCACAGCCATTTTGATTGTTTACAAGCGGCAGCCATTTTTGCTGTTTAAAATGACCAAGGGCACAGCCATCTTGAATATTTATAAGCGGTGGCCATTTTGGATTTTAAAGTGACAGCATTTGCATCCAGATTACAGGGACCTAAGAATAGGCTCCATTTGCCAAGGACATCAGGGACAGACTGGAGGCAGACAATGGGAAAGGAAACAGGTGGTGAGTGTATAACTGTTGCCAATGAGTGAATAGAGGAGCAAAGCACAGTACCTTGCTTATGTAGATAACATACAAACAAAACAAAACAAAAATCGTGCACAAATCACTCCAACATACAATCACCAATTAAATATAAACATAAAAATGTCACAATGTCTCAGAGACAACAGAGCACCACAGTCCACACAAAGAAGCAATATAAAGCAGGAGAAACAAGGGACCAGGATACAGACCCAAAGTACATCCCTGAGGAAGACACAGCATTGGAACTCTCTGATAGGGAATTCAAAAGAATTATATTTAGGTAACTTCAACAAATTGAGAGAGAGATCAAGGAAAACACTGACAAAATTGAGGAAAACACAGAGAAGACCCTAAAACAATTTCTAAAGACAATACAAGAACAAAATGACAGAATAAAGGAAAAATTAGAAATGATACAAAATCTACAGAGAAAAATCCAGAAAATTAATACGAAATTTTCAGAAA
>NW_006921646.1:11422850-11430466 GCF_000298275.1 Orycteropus afer afer
GATAATCCTTCACATCAAAATGAAAAAGAGGACCAGCACAAATAGTCAGCAAATACTAAAACAACAGCAACAAAGGAAGTGAGAACACGATTCATAAACAAAACAAGCTCAGCATAGAAAATTATATGGAACAAAGAAATCAACACCATGAAAAATACTACACAACATTAAAGAATGGTGTAGAGTCAGCAAAACACCACATAACATGGATGAACTTCTGTATTTCACTGTACATAAATTGTATTTCAATAAAATGCATTAAAAAAAAGAATTTCAAATTTTCATGGAATATGGACTTGTTGGAGCCATAAAAGCTGGAAGAGTCCCCAAAATGATTGCCCTGAGGTAAAATATCCCTCAGATAGTTTATCAAAAATATCCTCTGAAGTCTTCTTCAAACCAAGTAATAGTTTAGCTTAACTAGTAAAGAATGTCTGCCTTGAGCATTGTGCTCTTTTAAGAACTTCTGTATGATGATCCTCTACATAGAAAACCCAAGAGACTCAGCAAAACACTACTGGAACTAATTGAGAGATATAGCCTAGCGGCAGGATACCAAATCACTACCAAAAAATCAGTTGGATTCCTCTACGCCAGCAAAGAGATTGCTGAGAAGGAAATAAGGAAATCATACCATTTACAATAGCTACCCAAAAAAGTAAAATAGTTGGAAATAAATCTCACTAGGGACACAAAAGACCTGTAGAAAGAAAACTACAAAACATTACTTCAAAAAACTGTAAGAGGTCTACATAAATGGAAGAACATACCATGCTCATGGATAAGAAGCTTGAACATTATGAAAATGTCAATACTACCCAAAGCAATCTATACATTCAATGCAATCCCAATCCAGACCCCATCAACATTTTTTAAGGATATGGAAAAACTAATCACTAATTTTATATGGATAGGAAAGAGATCTCAGGTAAGCAAAGCACTATTGAAGAAGAACAAAGTAGGAGGTCTCACACTCCTGAATCTCAAAACATACAATACAGCCACAGTAGTCAAAACAGCCTAGTATTGGTACCACAGACACATAGACCAGTGGAACAGAATTGAGAACCCAGAAGTAGATCCATTGACCTATGGCCAGCTGATTTTTGACAAAGGGCTAAAATCCATTACATGGGGAAGAGATGGTCCCTTTATCAAATGGTGCTGGCAAAACTGGATATCTATTTGCAGAAAAATGAAACAAGATCTGTACCTCACATCATACACAAAAACTAACTCCCGATGGATCAAAGACTTAAATGTGAAACCTAAAACTATAAAGTTCCTCAAAGAAAAACAAGGGGCAAATTTAGGGGCCCTAATATATGGTATAAATAGACTATCAAGCATAACCCAAAATGCACAAACAGCAGAAGATAAACTAGATGAATGGGACCTTCTTAAAATTAAATTTTTATGCACTTCAAAAGACTTCTCCAAAAGAGTAAAAAGAACCTACACATTGGGAAAAAATATTCGTCAATGACATATCTGACAAGGGACATATTTCTAAAATTTATAGTAAAATCCAACACCTCAATAACAGAAAGACATGCAATCCAATTTAAAAATGGGCAGGAGACATCGATAGACATTTCATCAAAGAGGATATTCAGGCAGCCTACAAACATGTGAAGAAATGTTCATAATCATTAGCCATTACCAAAACCAAACCAAACTCACTGCCATAGAGTTTATTCAACTCATATGACCCTTCTTGGGTTTCCGAGGTGTTATCTCTCAGAAATAGATTGCTCAGTCTTACTTCCAAAGAGTGGCTGGTAGGTTTGAACCACCAGCCTCTGGTTAGCAGTCAAATAAATGCCTTAAGCATCTCACTGCCGTTGAGTCAGATCCGACTCATAGTGACCCCTTCTTGGGTTTCTGAGACACTATCACTACAGAAGTAGATTGTCCAATCTTCCTTCTGAGGAATGGCTGGTGGATTTGAACCACCAGCCTTCTGGTTAGCAGTCAAATCCCAAGAGATGCAAATCAAAACAACAATGAGAAACCATCTGACCCCGGCTCTAATAACAAAGTTCAGCCAGACAGAAAATAACAAATGCTAGTGCTGATATGGAAAGATTGGGACTCTCATACACTGCTGGTGAGACTGGAAAATGATACAACCACTGTGGAAAGCAGTATGGCAATTCCTTAAAAAGCTGAAATTAGAAATATTATTTGATCCAGCAATCCCATAACTAGATATATATCCTAAAGAAGTGAGAGCCTGGACAAGAACAGATATACACACACCCATGTTCATCATAGCCCTATTTACAATAGCCAAAAGATGGAAACAATCTAGATGCCCATCAACAGAAGAATGGATGACCAAACTATGGTACATACAAACAGTGGAATACTATGCAACACTAAAGAATAATGTAGAATCTGCAAAACACCACATAATGTGGATGAACTTGGAGGACATTATGTTGAGTGAAATAAGTCAATCACAGAAGGACAAATATTGTATTAGTTCATTATAGCAAAAACTCAAGGAAAGGTTTATATATGGACGGAAATTTTCTTTTTGATTCCCAGGGGTGGGAGGGGAGGGGAGGAAACACTGCCAAAATGAAAATAAAGAAAGAGAAAAGAAGAAGAAGAAGAGGAAGAACTATCCAAACCCACCAGCCACTCCTCGGAAAAAAGATTGGGCAATATACTTCCATAGTGATACTGCCTTGGAAACCCAAGGAGGGGTCGTTATGAATCGAATCTGACTCCATGGCAGTGCACTGCATTGTTGCATTTATATGAGATCAAATTGACAATAGCAACTCAAAAGATTAGGTAGGAAACTTAGAGGACAGTGAATTTGTGTTAATGGGGAACAATTCAGAAAAGGAGAGTGAGAAAGGTTGCACAACTTGAAGAATGTAATTAATGTCACTGAATTATACACATAGAAACTGTTGAATTGGTGGATGTTTTGCTGTGTATATTCTCAGCAACAACAACAAAAAAATTATTTTAAAAAGTCTATTGAGGAATTTTGAATAAGTGAAAGGAAATTGAAGGTCATCTCAAATCTCCTCTTATCCCCTCAGTAAGGAGAGGCCGCAAATCCAAGGGCATTGTTGCTCTTTGGACCATGGGCCTCATCATTTGGAAAGAGAGCCTTCCACTCTGAAGATGGGTGTAAGAAGCACAGGCAATTCCTTCCTCTCCAGCTCTCCGTTTTTTGGTCTCCATCATTTGCCAGGATCTTCTCTCACTACATTACCTCATGGGCCTGCTACAATTAATTAGATCATTGCATCTCTTATGTTAGTTAATCTTTAAATTGGTCTCTTCCTAATGAAATTTTAGGGAGGCCCCTCAGGCTTCTTGATGAAATTTGAAAGGCCCCTTAGTCTCATCAGCCACAATTTTTCGCAATTATCAACTTAAGCAACATTGCCGCCAAAAGAATCCACTGAGTATGAAACTCAAACCACTCGTCCCTACACACCCATTCCCAAGTGCTATTAGATGCATTTTCTTCCCCGCGTCACAATCAGTATATGCACACTCATTTTTGTTCTGCCTTTTTCCATGCCATGTTCTTTCCTAAACACATTTCAATATCAATCATGTTTTAATAACAAATTATCCTTCAGCCCAGTTTGCTGAGACATATCCCTCCTGTGGGGTGTTTGAAGCAGCTTCATAATTCAGCCCACAGACACTGACATGTACAAGATATGAAGAATATGAGGACACCAGGATGAACATGAAACAAACACATCAGTGAAATAAACTGTACAACATAACAGTTGGGAGTGTCTTAGGGGATTGTCTGGCCCTTTTACAAATGTGGAAACTGAGACCTTGAGTGGAGATATAACTTCCTGAGGCCATGTAATTAATTTTTCTCTTCCATTGGGTAAGGTCTGGCTCTAGCAATGGAGGAGTTTCCTCTGGCCTTTTGAAACAAGGGCAGAACAGCTTACACAGCAACAGTGATGGATTGCTGCTGTGCAGATGTCCCGCAGCAGCCACATCAAAGGTCAGAACAGAGGCATCGATTACCTAGTCCTGTACTTAAAGCATCCCATGGAAAGGAAAGGAAAGTGTTTCATCAGAGCCAAACATATGTCATTCATCCCCTCCCACCCAGAACCTGGAGGTGTGAAAAGACATCCCAAACGGAAGAACCCAAAAGGGACAGGCAGCTAGGAACTCCTACACTGCTTGCTTTGCTGCAAAACAGAGCCACACGCGGGGGCAACTAACTCAGAAAGGAGGGCCTTGGAAAAGACATAAACAGTAGCTGTGACATGGAGATCATCCTTTCTCCATGGAGTCAAGTAGACTGATATGCAACAGAATGGTGAGAACCAGATAGTCCCATTGCCTCCTTTGACAGATGTGAAGATAGAAATCTGGGATTGGGAAGGGTCTTGCCCAGGGTCACACCCAGAGGGAAAGGCTGGCTATAAAATGAGGCTGTCCTAATACTAGTCCACAGCTCTGTTCTGGAGTCCTTATTTTGTTGGGTCTAGGAAAAGAAAGAGGAGCTCTGGTGGTGTAGTGCCTAAGGCATTTGACTACTAACACGAAGGCTGGCAGTTCAAACCAGTCACTCCTTAGAAGGAAGGTTGGCCAATCTGCTTTCATAGTGATATGGCCTCAGAAACCCAAAGAGGGGTCACTAGGAGTCAGATCCGACTCCACGGCAGTGGTTGCATTGTTATGTTAGGCAAAGTAAGTGGTGGCAAACTATTTGTCCCTAAGATGCTGCAAATGGTTAACATGTTCAGCTGAAAAGTTGGAGGCTCAAGGCCACCTAGAAGGACCAGAGGAAAGGTCTGATGACCTACTTGTGAAAAATCAGCCCTCAAAAGCCCTATGGAGCAATGTTCTATTCTGAGACACATGAGGTCAGCATGAGTCAGAATTGACTCGATGGCAATTGGTTACTGGTTAACAAATTGTGCAGAGATAAATATGTAAAAGTTGACATCAATTTATTAGTTTGGCATTCATTGACTCCTGCAAAGTATTCACACATTCTCCTGTTGTTGTTATGTGCTGTCGAGTTGGACCAACTCACAGCGACCCCTCCTTGGGTTTCCAAGGCAGTATCACTACGGAAGTAGATTGCCCAACCTTCCTTCTGAGGAGTGGCTGATGGGTATGAGCCGCCAGCCTTCTGGTTAGCAGTCAAGTGCCTTAGGCACTATGCTACCAGAGCTAGAAGCCAGCATTTGTTACTTAAGTGGCTCCATCTGGCTGCATCATCTCAAACAAATTGCATAGCTTTGTATACTAATAGGAACTCTGGTGGCTTAGTGCCTAAGGCATTTGACTGCTAACCAGAAGGCTGGTAGTTCAAACCCACCAGCCACTGCTCAGAAGACAATCTACTTCCATAGAGATACCACCTCAGAAACCCAAGGAGGGGTCACTATGAGTCAGAACTGACTGGACAAAGGCATTGAGTTGAGAGTTTTCTGTATAATAATAAAACTAAGAATAGGACCCACTTCATGGTTTGTTGTGTGGATTTAATGGGAAGCACTTGGTGCAATACCCTGTGCTACAGTGAATGGTGCCCAAACCAAACCAAACTCACTGCTATCAAGTTGATTATGACTCATAGCAGCCCCTCCTTGGGTTTCCAAGGCAGTATCTCTATGGAAGTAGATTGTCTTCTGAGCAGTGGCTAGTGGGTTGAAACACCAGCCTATTGGTTAGCAGTCAAATACCTTAGGCACTATGCTACCAGAGTTCCCAATGGTAGTTATCATTAAAGCCCTCAAGAGGACTGCTGCTTCTGCCTGTGCAGTTTTTTTTTTTTTTTTGGTAGGAGAATTTCCTTTTCTCCAATGGGTTTCTATTATCTGCTATCTTCTCAGTAGGATAATATGCATCTCTGCCTTCGCAAAGAAAGAACTGAATCACTGCAAGTTCCAGACCAGTGTTTCCCAAATTGGAATATTTCTTGAGAGTTATGAATTCTTAAATTGGTTTTTCTATCATGATAATAATAGATTTAGGAAAATCTACCTCATCCTTTTAGGAAAGAGAGATGTCCCCAAAACACATGGCTCCTGTCTTTCCTTTATAAAAAGTTCCTTTCTTTCTGACTGCCCTCTGATTCCAATCATTTGGGAAAGACAGGCACCTGGGACTAAATTAGAACTGGATGGAAGAGGATGATAAAAAGATCTAGAAAAAAAATGGCAAGCTGTGGGGAAAGGAAAATTACAGCTCTCCCTCTGTCCTCTGGGATTTGACTCTATTCTCAAAGATTTAGAGAAAGTTGAGAGCCCTTAGGGAATCCCTTCATGGTGCAAACAGTTGATGCATGAGGCTGCTGACCAACCAAATGGTTGGCAGTTTTCAGCTACTCAGGGGTGCCTCGGAAGAAAGGTCTGGCAATTAGTTTCCCAAAAATCAGCCATTGGAAACTCTGTGAAGCACAGCTGTACTCTGACATACATGGGTCATCATGAGTTGAAGTCGACTCCAAAGCATCTGGGAACTGGGCGGCCCTTGGGGAGACAAAAAGCTAAGAGGATGGAAGCAGAAGCCTGTGGATAAGAATTTAAATTTTCCCTTTAACCTCTGAGAAAAACAGGAGAGAAGTGTTTTCTAACCCTCCACTTCCTTTGCCCAAAATCCTTCTGAGGGAATGACTGAGAAGTTATTGCTTAATGGATGCAGAGTTTCTGTTTGGGATGATGAAAAAGTTTTGGAAATAAACAGTGGTGATGCTTGTACAACATTGGGAGTATGATTAATGTCACTGGATTGTACGTATACAAATGGTGAAAGTAATGAGTTTCATTCTATATGTTTTACCACAATAAAAATAAACGTGTCTCAAGTCCCTCAGTGGTGCAAATGGTTAACATGCTCAGCTGCTAACTGAAAGACTGGAATTTTGATTGCACCCAGAAGTGCCTCAGAAGAAAGACCTGGTGACCTACTTCAGAAAAATCAGCCACTGGAAAATAAATCCTTCCAAGAGGTCAGCACTGCTTCTCTGGAGGTCAGCTTCATGTCTTTCCATCACAGTGCTGCCATTGCCATTACCCAACACCACTCTCTGATATTGTTCTAGATCAGCTCCCATAGATGTGCATGGTGACCTGAGTGTTTCTGGTGGCCTCAGAGGGGAGACTAAGAAGGGAAGGTGATGGTGTCAAGGCAGTGTGGATGTTGATGACAATAGCAGTGCTGACACATTCCATGCCTTCCTTTCTTTTTCAGATACATTGCAAATTTGGTTTTTTATATATATTAAAAAACCAAATCCACTGCCGTGGAGTTGATCCCGAAACATAGTGACCCTTCCTTATGTTTCTGAGGAAGAATATCTAGGGAAGTAGATTGACTGAGCTTCCTTTTAAGGAGTAGTAGTTGGTGGGTTTGAACTGCCAGCCTTCTGGTTAGTAGTGAAATGCCTTAGGCCCTATGCCACCAGAGCTCTCGCTCTCTCTCTCTCTCTCTTTCTCTCTCTCTCTCTCTCTCTATATATATATATCAAACCAAACTCACTGCCATTAAGCCAAATCTGAATCACAGTGACCCCTCCTTGGGTTTCCAAGGTTGTATCTCTATGCAAGTAGATTACCCAGTCTTCCTTCCAAGGAGTGGCTGGTGGATTTGAA
>NW_006921646.1:11432187-11463038 GCF_000298275.1 Orycteropus afer afer
AAGCTGGATTCAGAAGAGGACGTGGAACAAGGGATATCATAGCTGTTGTCAGATGGATCTTGGCTCAAGGCAAAGAATACCAGAAAGATGTTTACCTGTGTAAACTATGCAAAGGTATTTGATTGTGTGGTTCATAACAAATTGTGGATAACATTAAGAAGAATGGGAATTTCAGAACACTTAATTTTACTCATGAGGAACCTGTACATTGACCAGGAGGCTGTCATTTGAACAGAACAAAGGAACACTGTATGGTTTAAAATCAAGAAGGGAGTGCATCGGGGATGTATCCTTTCCCCATACTTATTCAATCTGTATGCTGAGCAAATAATCTGGGAAGCTGGACTATATGAAGAAAAATGTGGCATCGAGATTGGAGGAAGAATCATTAACCACCTGTGATATGCTGACGATACAACTTTGGTTGCTGAAAGCAAGGATAACTTGAGGCACTTACTGATGAAGATTGAAGAATACAGTCTGCAGTATGGATTACATCTCAATATAAAGAAAATAAAAATCTTCACAACTGGACCTATAAGCAGCATCACAATAAATGGAGAAAAATTGAGGTTGTCAAAGAATTCACATTGCTTGATTCTACAATTGACACCAATGGAAGCACAGTCAGGACATTAGACGATGTACAGCACTGGGCAAGTTGGCTGCAAAGGACATCTTTCAAGTGCTGAGGAGCAAAGATATCTCTTCGAGGACTAAGGTGCACCTGACATGCATTTGAGAGCTAGACAACGAATAAGGAAGACCAAAGAAGAGTTGATGCTTTTGAGTTGTGGTGCTGGTGAAGAGTACTGAAAATACTATGCCTGGCTACCACTGTCAACCACTCAGAGGGGGATCTATTAGGAGATCTTGGATAGAGTGGGAGAACAATGTGGAACAAAACTCAAAATCATTTTAAAAAAAAGGGACCAGGTTTGCTGGTCTGATAGAGGCTGGTGAAACCCCTGAGACTATGGCCCCTAGCTGCCCTTCAGGTCTGGAATTGAACCCACTCCTGTGGCTTCCAGCCAAACAAACGACAGTCATATGAGCTGAACATTTACATTAGGTGGATACAGTCCTTGGAGAGATAAATCATGGGAGAACAGGACAGTGTATGCACAGAGAGACCACTGGGGGGGGGGCGCAGGACAAAAGTGCTTGGGAGGGAAGGACACAGGGAAGAGGTAACTATGGGGAGGAAGTGGGAGGAGAACTGTTACATTGTGGGAGATTACAGTCAATGTCATGAGACAAAGTGTATGTGAACTGCTGTATGGAAGATGAATTTGCTCTGTAAACTTTCACCTACACACAATAAAAAAATAAAAAAAAAAAAAAAAAGAAGAAGAAGAAGAAAGAAAGTACCTCTTCCAGATAAAGAATAGGCAACCCCACATGAGGCACCTGAGGTCCAGTCAGAAGGGTTCAAAGTTTGTGCTCAGCACTCAACAGTGAGAGGAAGACTAGAACCCCAGCCTCCTGAAGCCACTTTTCACAACACACACACACAACTTCCATCCCAGGAGTGTGGAGTCTTTCCTGGATATTTCTTGAACCCAAGGCTTGCCTTCCCATGGAGTTCTATGGACTCTTGCCTTTTCAAATGCCCTCCTGCCCTACTTTGTGGTACTAGTAAGCACTCATATTTATAATTTATAGTAAATAAATGTGTCCATTTGGATATGTTTATTTGTACAGCTTATGTCTTTAAGTTTCTATTTTAAAAAGATATGAAGAATATGCAATGAATAATATTGAGATGACTACCACAACCTCAGAAATAAAACGTTATCAGTATACTCAAATCACATTCCTCTTCCTCCCCCTCCTCTAGTCTTAACCAGAGACACTGAATTAGGTGTTATCATTTCCATGCATTTCTTAATACTTGATATTGTATTCTTTATACAGGCAGTGCTCATTTTGACAGTTGTTCAGGGCTGTAAAAATGACCACACAAGCTGCAAACATGCAAAGCGATCTTAAAAATCAATGGAAAAAAATGTTTTGTGATCTTTAAAATTTTTGTCAAAACATTAAAGAAACTCTCTACTACTGATTATGAATGCACACACACACACACACACACACACAAAGCTGCCATTGAGTTGCATCCAAGTTATGGCAACCCCACATGTGCAGAGTAGAACTGAGCACCAAAGGGTTTTCATTGGCTGTGATTTTTCAGAAGTGGATCTCCAGGCCTTTCTTTCAAAGAACCTCTGGGTGGACTCAAATCTTTAACCTTTCCATTAGTAGTTGAGTGCACAACTGTTTGCGCCACCCAGGAACCTTTATGAATGTATTTAACAACAACAACCACAAAAGCCACTGCCATTGGGTCAGTTCTCACTCACAGCAACCCCCACTGGATTTCCAAGGCTGTAAATCTTTATGGAAGTGGATTGCCTCATCTTCCTCCCACAGAGCAGCTGATGGATTTGAACCACCGACATTCTGGTTAGTGGCCAAACACCTTACCCACTACAGCACCAGAGCTCCTTTTATGAAAGTAGGGGGGGGAGGGGAAATGTATCAAAAGTAGTTTGGACAGTACTTGCCTTCTTGTTCTCATTGTATAACTTATGATGTGAAGCAAACATCTTTTCTATGGTTGGTGAACTATCACGCTTTGGATCAATTTCCAACATTTTATCTTTTATACTTTTGGTATCATGGAATATCTCTGATAATTTCTTTCATGTGAAGTCTTTTCTGGGGTCACTTCCTCTGGAACATTTTCACAACCACTTTCCTTATTTATGTCAGTAAGTCTGCCTTCACTAAATTCCTCTGATTGCTTATCTAGAGTCTCTGCTCTCAGACGGCAGTAGTGTCAACATCCCCAGGAACAGCTGTTTCTTCTATAACTCCATTTACATTCCCTTGAAATTCACTTTCAGCATTATCACTTTGTTTCTTTGCTGTCCTTTCATCTTTGATGGCGACGTCCCTCTTTAGATTATCCATTTCTGTAAGTTGTGGCATGGGTTTGTTACTGGGAGACAAGGTAGCCACACAATTGCACACTTTGCTGTCTGTGCATGAACACAATAATGGATCACAGTGATCATGCCAGACAGAGCTTGAAAAAAGTGACGTGACTGATCATCGATCACAGTGCACATGTGTAATTTACATAGTGATTTGTGAAACGAAGAACTAGCAGTAACATCTATACATTACGCGATTACTCACAATCAAAATACCATGGTCATTTCAATTTGAACCATGCTGTTGGGGGGCTTGTTGAACTAAATCATGATAAATAAAATCCATGTCTATGCAACTACGAGGAGTGAAGAGTGCCTGTACTTTATACTGCCTATGTATGTCTCCCTAAGCAATCTATAGAACCTTTTTATGCTTTTAAGTGTTACATAAATTCAGATCATACTGTACAAATATTTCTTCATTCTCTAGTACTATTCTTTCTCTCTTGTTTGTGTGTTTTTGTGGCTTTTCCCTGGATGAGGCTAGGAGCTACCTGAAGTCAGGAACTCCATTTCTCACACCAGCTGAGGAGCCCCCCTCCAAGGTCAGGATATAATTCCCCTGTTATGGATTAATTTGTGCCCCCTCCCAAAACATATGTTGGAATCTTATTCCCTATTCCTGTGGATGTAATCCTGTTGGGAAATAGGGTATTCTTGTTATGTTAATTAGATCTTATCTGATTAGAATGGTTCTAAATCATTCCTGAGTTACAGAAAAAGCAGATTAGAGACAGTGGTACACACTGAGGAAGACAGGTAACATATGAGAATTGTTTATAAGCAAAGAAAATCAAGGTTCTCCAGCAGACACCAAAAACTAGGAGAGAGATTCACAGATGGAATCAACATGGCTAAGACCTTGATTTGGGGCTTTTAGCTTCTAGAACTTGGAGAAAATACATTTTTGTCTTTTAAAGCCAATGGCTTGTGGTATTTTTGTTACAACAGCAGTAAGTAACTGAGACAGTCCCCTTGTCCTGAGTTTGCTTGAAAGCCCCCACAGGCACTGTCCAAGGCAGTACTGAGGGAAGGATGGATGTGACTCACTGAAGGGGATTTGAATTAGTGTCACACTCCAGTTGCTGGAGAAACCATGCAGGGACAGCTGAAAGATCCTTGTGTGTGAAGGTCCTATCCCAAATGGCATCTTAGGGGGCTCCAGCAATCCTCAGGGCCTCTGAGGCAGTCTTTCCCTGTCTCCACCATTCATTGCCCTTTAGAGTTAAATTGATTTTAATAGCATCCAATTTTCTCAAGTGCTGGAGAGACAGGTTACAAAAGGAGTGTTATTACCACCTCCATTTTCCTTCTGTATTCCCAGATGGACATTAAAAAGTCATTTCATCTGACACTTGGCCCCTGGTCCCAGGAGAGCTACTCAGAAAAGTAGTATTGGGTCCAGAGTTGGCTGCTAAAACTATAAATTTCTTATTTTTCTGTTCTGGTGAGTGATAGGATAGAAAAGCCATCCCTTTGAGGTTCTGGGAGGCTGTGTGTGTATATGAGTGAGTGAATGTGTGTATGTGCATGAATTTGTGTATGCATTTGTGATACACATGAATCTACATTTAAACATAACTATGTGTGGGGGTTTGACCCTGAAGAGATCTCATTATGGGTGTGTGTGTTGTGTAGCTATATTATGTCTTATTGACATCTGTATCCTCCAAGTTTGCCACACTGAGGTTCCATAGTAAATATGTGCTGTTCAAATGGACCAATTATCAGTTAACAACCAATAAGGTTGCACACAGTGTGCATATCCCTCTTCATTTCATCTGCACAGCCCTTCCCTAGTCTTACATCCCTATCTGGAAAAGCCAGTTGGAGCCCATCATTGGACCAGTGTGTGACATGGGTGTGTTTGAAGACTGTGTTACCCACTGCTCCAGAGTGTGTATGTGCATGTGTGTGTGTGTGTGATATGAATGGGTCTCCAAGAGTGTCTTTTCATCTGAAGTTAAAATGTCCTGATATATTTCAGCTCAACCTGCCTTAGCACATAGCATTAGGCTGGGATCCCCAGGGATCCCCATGTGAGGAGGTCAGGAGCACTTCCTTTTGTCTCTGTACCTCCCAGGTTTAGCAGTGCTCCCACCTGGACTCAATCTGCACTTTATCCCTTTCCTCTTTTGCTCTGTGCACACCACCTCAGCAGTGGGACATCAGCCATATCCCATTCAACTAGTCCCAGAGCATATAGTCATTTTTGTCATATCATGTGCAACACCTCCAGGAAACAACTCAGTAAAGCTTTCAGAGAAAAATAAGACTACTCCCTCCCCAATGTGTGTTTGCACTTGCAAGTGTGCATGCATTTATGTATCTGTGTGCAAGCCCATATGCACTGCCAGTTCTTGGGCTGTGTTCCAGCTCCTAAATCAATATTATTATTATTATTATTATTATTATTATACTATATTGTGGTTACCCTGGGATTCCTTTCTGGTGACTGATTCTGTGACCAATTGGCCAGCCTGCCTTTATTGGGAGTATTCCTACTGAGCAAGAGCAAAGACGGCACCTTGTTGAGGCTTAGGATATGGTGGGGTGAAACCAGGAGTCATGTTGGCACACTGATTAAGCACTTGGCTGCTAACCAAAAAGTCAGCAGTTCAAATCCACCAGCCACTCCATGGAAGAAAGATGTGGCAATCTGCTTCCATAAAGATTTACAGCCTTGGAACACATATAGGGAAGTCTACTCTGTCCTATTGGGTCACTATAAATTGGAATAGACTCAATGGCAATGGGTTTGGTTTGATTTTGGGGTGAAACCCATCTAGGGCACCTTCCAAATGGTGTAGAACTGACGGGAAGCTGAAGTCAGCCAGATGAGAGAGCTGTGAGGGCTGTGACAGCCAGGGAAGGCTGCGTGAGGGAGGGGAACTCCACCAGGGTTTGGAGAGCGAGGCAAGATCCATGTAAGAGAAGATGGGTAAAAGCTTTCCAACAGGGAGTCAACTAGGCTTAAGAATGAGGCTGAGATGACATAACTGATATCTGGAAGCCAATTTCAACTACTGAGCACACTTACTTAGCAAGCAATATATATTCATGTGCATGCATGTGGTACTCTGCAGAAGGAATGCATCCATACCTCCATAGTCATTCATGAAGTGCTGACACAGACAAGGGGAGAAACACTTTACAGATGAGGAAACTGAGGCTCTGAGAGGCTAACTTGTGCAAAAACAGTTGCTGTCATGTTGATTTGGACTCAGGGCAACCCTATGCGTGCCAGAGCAGAACTGTGCTCCACAGAGTTTTAAATGGCTGGTATTTCAGAAATAGATCACTTTTAGGTGGCCTTGAACCTTCAAACTCTTGGTTAGCAACCAAGCAAGTTAATTGTTTGCACCACCCAGGAACTCCTACTTGTCTAAGGTCAGGGTCTAAGTAGTTAGGACGGGAACCCGGGTCTGCCTAAGTCCTAATCCGATGTCCTCTGCACAAAACTGATTATGACAGAGGAATGACCAAGAGAACTGGGGGGATGCTGCGCTGACTGAGAGATTCACACAGAGGAGGATGAATGGGTGGGATGTCTTGTGGGCTGAGTGAACAGAGATAATGACAAGCAGGGCAGGACCTTTGGTTTTCCTAAATGGTGTCTTAGAACATCATAGCAGCAGGGGTGAGACTGGGAACAGCCCAAAAGTGAGGGTGCAGGTGGGGGAGGTGTATATGGTACTGTGGCAGGGCACTGGTGTCAGACTGTGCCTCCTTAACACTGACACCATCCCTGTAATCAGTCCATGCAGCCTCACTGAGTCTCAATCCAGGAACACATTTACAGGTTGCCACTGCTCTCCATGTGCCCTTTAATGGTCCTATAAAACACATCTTGTTATGGCCAGCAAGGTTTCCCAACTCTAAACCATTCTTTTCATTTTAAAAGCAAAATCTTAAAATCATCTCTTGAAGAGTAAAGTATTCATGCTGACTTTTCAAAGGGGAGATAAAGAAGGACAGAGATTCCGGGTGGTACCACAGGCTATGCAAGGATCTGGCCCCTTCTCCTCTCAGCTCCTCAGCAGAGAAATGTATTTGCACATTCTTGTTTCTCAAGGCCACTGTAGGGACACTCAGTGTACCTTAGTCCATCACTGTGCTCCCCCCCTCCAGTCACCTGGCACTGTCTCTATGAGTATTGCCATGACAGATTCTATAGAGACCAAAGGCTGCTTAAAGATCCGGATCATCTCTGGGCTTTAATCTGTGGCTTTCCTTAAACTCTGGGTAGCACAGGGTTTGCTCTCAAGTGCTAACCTAAAGGTTGGTGGTTCAAACCCACCCAGCAGCACCATAAAAGAAAGAAAGGCCTGACTACTGCTTCCATAAAAATAGTAAAACTGCCCCCATAGGGCTTTCTTGGCTGTAATTTTAATGGAAGCAGATCAACAGGACTATCTCCTGGGGTACTACAGGGTAGGTTTGAGTCACAAATCTCCCTAGCAACTGAGTGCTTAATATTTGTACCACCATAGCTTCTTTTGCTTATGATTCCAAACCAAACTCATCACCATCAAATAGATTCCAATTCATATCCTCCCTATAGGACAGAGTAGAACGTCATCCATAGGGTTTCCAAGGCTGTGATTTTTATCAAAGCAACATCTTTCACCCTTGGAGTAGCTGGTAGTTTCGAACTGTCAACTTTTTGGTTTACAACTGAGTCCTTAACCACTGCACCACTAGGAGCAGTTCTACTCTGTAAATGCATGGGGTTGCCTTGAGTCAGAATTGACTTGATGGCAATGAGTTTGTTTTTTTGATTTGGTTTTCTTTTGTTATCATTTTGCTCCTACACCTCTCTTAAAGTTTGCATTTTCAGCAGTCTGCCAGACAGCTTTGTGTGATTTTCCCATGGGTGTCTTAAACTTAACCAAGCTATCATCTCCCTTCCAAACCTGTTCTTTCTCCTTTGATCTCTCTCCAATCTAATGACATCAGACTCACTCAGCAAACATTTACTGAATGCCCACCTCCAGCCAGGCCCTGTGTGGGACTGTGGTGGGGGTGGGAGGGATGTGGCCCCCACCTTCATGGAGTCTATTATTCTCCCATTGCTATCCTTCCTGAAAATTCTGGCCAAAACTGAGGGACCATTTTGGATGCCTTTCTCCCTTAACTCTCACCCACAACTACTTATGAGGTCTTCTCAGTGTTGGCTCCATGGTTTCTGAATCTGCCCCTTCATCTTCACTGCCTCATCCTGGTTCAGACCCTCCTTGCCACTGGAGTAGATTTCTGAGCCCTTGCTGGTCTCTCTGCTTCCAATCTAGCCTCCCTCAGTTTGCTTCACAATGTGGCCACTAGTAATCTCACTTCCGTGGGGACTACTGTCTTCAGAATAAAAACCAGACTCTTTCCCTTGACATCAAGTCCATTACAGTCTAGAGCTAACCTCTCCCAAGTCCCCCTTCTCACCATACCCCACACAAAATGCATGTTTCATGCACACGGGATGACTTTGCTGAGCAAAGGCAGATCTCTATGCCTCTGTTAATGTGATTTCTTCCAGGATAAAGTGCTTTACTCCTCCACCTCTCCCCCAACCTACACATGCATGCACACCATCATCCTTTCTCCACTGGGTGAAATCTAGTCATTCTTCTGGGATCTACTCAAACGTTGCTGTTCTTGTTAACTGCTATAGAGTTGGCCCCCAACTCATAAGGTCCTCATGCATAACAGAATGAAACTCTGCTTTGTTCTGTACTACCCATGTGAGTGGTTGCATTTGAACCATTGTGATCCCTAGGGTTTTCACTGGCTAGTTTTCAGAAGTAGGCTGTCAGGTCTTTCTCCCTAGTGCATCCTAGTCTAGAACCTCGACTGAAACCCCTTCAGTATCATAGCAACACAAAAATCTCCACTGATGGGCCATGGCTGTGAATGAGGTGTGTTTTACAGGAATCCACCACTCTACAAAGCCTTCCCTGAACCCTGGATAGAAATATCTCATCCCTCTTCTGTCTTCTCAAAATAATTTATTTGCACTTTTATGCCAGCATTTATCACTTTTGATCCCATATTCTACCCAGTTCTACACATGTCATTTTCCTAACACTAACTATAATAAAATATTGAACTTATCAAGACTTTAATTTTACTTGGGCCTACAATCAATGCCCATGGAATCAGAAGTCAAGAAATCAAATGACATATTGCTTGGGCAAATCTGCTGCAAAAGACCTCTTCAAACAAAGATGTCACCTCAAGGACTAGGGTGCACCTGACCCAAGCCAATTTCAATTTTCAATTGCCTCATATGCATGTGAAAGCTGGACAATGAATAAGGAAGACCAAAGAAGAAGTGATGCATTTGAATTATGGTGGTGGTGAAGAATACTGAAAATACTATGGACTGCCAGGAGAAAAAACAAATCTGTCTTGAAAAAAATACAACCAGAATGCACCTTAGAAGGGAGGATAGTGAGGTTTGTCTCAGGTACTTTATACATGTTACAAGGAGGGACAAGTCCCTAGAGAGGGATATAATACTTGGTAAAGTAGAGGGTCAACAAAAAGATGAAGACCCTCAATGAGATGAATTGACACAGTGGCTGCAATGATGGGCTCAAGCATACCAACGATTGTGAGGATGTCACAGGACTGGACAGTATTTCGTTTTGTTATACATAGGTCTCTGTGAGTCAGAGCCAACTCCAAGGCACCCACATACAACAACAATTATAATAGTCATGATAATAATTACGATTGATTGATTGCTCATGCTAACCATTTGACATGTATTACCTCATTTAATTTCCAAAAATAAAAATAAAAATAAAAATAAATGGAGAGGGTGAGTTATTTTCCTGGCTCAGATAATTCAGTCATATACCAATGTCATATAGTCAGTATGACCCAGCATAGTTGAATTGAGCTTTGTCCCCAAGTGGGCTGACCTGAAACCCATGCCTTCACCACCACTGTAGACTGGGTTCTGGAAACTGTGAGATCAGTGCAGGGAGTTCAATTCCAATGTTGCTGTGTCTTTCTGCCCCCAGCACAAAGGTACATGGCTGCATGTCACCCATGCTCATTAAGAATTAAAGATCCACTGACTGAAGAGTTGAAGGGAAGTAGAGGAAAGAATATCGATGAGTTGATCAGAGGTAGAAGAGGAGGAGAAATTTCAGGGTTTCTTTAAATAGAATATCCTCCACCCCCACAACACCCACAGCATTCTCCACTTAAATACTATACTATTGTCTTCCTCTGAATCAGACAGTAACACATATGAATATAGATCTTTTTTAAAAAAGTTTGTATTATGATTTGCAAAAGAATAATGAGATACCATCTTGCCCCAGCACTAATAGCAAAGTTCAGCAAGACAGAAAATAACAAATGCTGGTGAGGATGCAGAGATTGGGACTCTCATACACTGCTGCAGGGACTGTAAAATGGTACAACCATTGTGGAAAGCAGAATGGCGATTCCTTCAGAAGTTGGAATTAGAAATACCATTTGACCCAGCCATCCCATTACTAGGTATATACCCTAAAGAAGTGAGAGCCATGACAAGAACAGATATATGCACATCCATGTTCATCACAGCACTATTTACAATAGCCAAAAGATGGAAACAACCTAGGTGTCCGTCAACTGAGGAATGGATAATCAAACTATGGTACATACACACAATGGAATACAATGAATGCTAAAGAATAATGTAGAATCTGCAAAACACCTCATAAAGTGGATGAACTTGGAGGACATTATGCTGAGTGAAATAAATCAATCACAAAAGGACAAATATTGTACGAGTCCATTATTGTAAAAGTCAAGGAAATGTTTATATATAGAAGGAAACTTTCTTTGTTGGTTACCAGGGGTGGGAGGGGAAGGGAGGGAACTCTGTTAGATAGACAGAGATAAGTATTGATCTGGGTGAAGGGAAGGGCAATGTACCAAATGTGAGTGACCAATATGGTGGCACTGAGGAAGAGAAAGACATAGAGAGTTACATGGGAGGTAGAGACAACAAAGCTCAATCCTTTTGCACATACAGTACTGTGTTGCCAGTGAAAGCAAACATGGGTATACGGGTGGATAGATGGGTGGACAGGCTGAACTATTAGGTATGTCTATAAAGTGGGGAGTGTATCCAAAAACATGTATAGGGTTGGCAGACAATAGTCCTATAAGTTTATGTGAATGATCAGAATTCCCAGGTGTATAGCAGAGTTGACAAGGGGCAAGGTTGTAGTCACTTCATGGCCACAGCCAGCTACCCAGAGGGACAGAGTAATTGAACCTGTGGGCTTGGGATCATGGTCACAGGAGACATCAAGCTCAATTAGCATAACATACTACACAAAACATTGTTCCACCTCCTACTTTGACGAGTAGCGGCTGGGATCTTAAAAATTTACAAGCAGCCATCTAGATGCAACAATGGGTCTCTCCTCATCCAGAGCAAAGAAGAATGAAGAAAAACAAAGATTCATGGAAACAATTAGTCCTAGTGACTGGTACACCATGCAATCCACAGCCTATACAACCATGAGACCAGAAGAACTAGATGGTGCCAGGTTACCAATGTCAACCACTGGGAGGGGGATCTATGTAGGAGATCCTGGATAGAGTGGGAGAACAATATGGAACAAAACTCAAAATCATTTGGAAAAAAAAGGGGGGGGGGGACCAGGTTTACTGGTCTGATAGAGCCTGGTGAAATCCCTGAGACTATGGCCCCTAGCTGCCATTCAGGTCTGGAATTGAACCCACACCTGTGGCTTCCAGCCAAACAAAAGACAGGCATATGAGTTGAACATTTACCTGAGGTAGCTACACTCCTTGGAGAGAACAATCATGGGAGAAAGAAGGGCTGCTTATGCACAAGAAGACAGCTCAGGGGGCAGGAGTGCATGGAGGGATGGACACTGGGAAGAGGTAACTATCAGGAGGAAATGGGAGAGAAGTTGTTGTATTGGGGTAAATTGTAGTCAATGTCATGAGACAAAGTGTATGTGAACTGCTGTATGGAAAGTGAATTTGCTCTGTAAACTTTCACCCAAATCACAATAAAAAAAGAAAAAAAAGTTTGTATTATGATTTGGATGAAAGTTTACAGAGCAAATTGATTTTCCATTTAACAGTTAATATACATTTTGTTTCATGACGTTGATTGCAATCCCCATAATGTAAGCACTCTTCCCACTTTCCCCCTATGTTTCCACTTTTCCATTTGTGCCTCTTTCCTGTCTTCTGGGCTTTATATCTGAGCAAATTATGTCCTTTTGATCTCTTATGGTTGATTGTTCTAATGAGTGTGTACCTTCCTGGTGCTACTGTTCACCTCATGGACCTGTCCATTGTGTGGCTAAAAGTTGAGCCACAGGGGTAAGTTCAGTTCCAGGCTTGAAGGGCAACTAAAGGCCATAGTCTCAGGGTTTCCATCAGTCTCTATCAGATGAATAGGCCTGATCTTTTTTGATTTTGAGTTTTGTTCCACATTTTTCTCCCACTCTATCCATGACCTTCTATTGAGATTCATTTCAGAGCAGTAGGTAGTGGTAGCCAGGTACCATCTAGTCTTGGGGTCATGGAGGCTGAGATTCATGTGGTCCACTAGTCCTCTGGGCTAATTGTTTCCATGCATCTTTGTTTTTCTTCTCTCTTCTTTGCTTGGGACTGGGAGAGACCAGTAGCTCAACTTAGATGGCCACTCATTAGCTTATAAGACCTCAGTCACTAATCACAGAAGTGGGATGTAGAACATTGCCTTTGTGGACCATGTTATGCCAATTGATGTTGATGTCCCCCTAGACTATGGTCCTGAGCCCCTGAGCCCCTGGGCCCCGTAACTCATTCCCTCAAAGTGTTTGGTTATGGCTAAGAAGTTTTCATAACTTTGCCCTCTGTACGCTGTACTATATTAATGGATGAGAAGACAGCTCTTTAATAGCACTAAGGACCCTGTAATCATCCACTATTGAGATAAAAATCCTTGAGATTGCAACAGGCTCCAAGAAGTGCTGATTTCCAAGCTGACATTGCTACATGATGGATCCCTAGTTCTTTAAGATGTTTAACTCATGTCATTTTGAGATACAAAAATTGACAGCTGGGGATGAAGACAGAGAATGTGAGCAAGAAGAAAAGAGTGAGTGATGGTACCTCCCAGCTGGGTGAGTGCAGCCAGAATAGAGTCCTGGCTTGTAGCAACTGCTTATCAGAACTACCCAGGTACTCTGTGTGGCACTGGCCCCACCGGAGTCCTGCCCCTCTCAGGCTCCCAATGTTTCCCAGATTTTGATTGTACAGCCCAACATACATCCTCTAGGGTTATCTATCATCACTGAATCATAGCCTGCCTCAGTTTACCCATTCATCACATTAAGAAACTAAGAACACCTGAATTTAAAAGTGAATAGCTCTATGTCCCCTCAATAATGATTCCAGGTGTCTCCATGTGTGTCTGTGGGGCTCTGGCTCCCTTATGAACACCTCAGGTAGCTCTAGCTGCTACAGAGAGCTGTACTTCTCTGTCTGAAGGCCCTGATGGCTATGCCTGGGACTCTGCATAGAATTTGGATGCCATGGTGCTTTCTCGAAAGATGGGGAAAATATTATGGACTAAACACTGGCTAGTGAACAAGAACAATATTAGCATATCTTATCAAATCACAGTAAACCTGTGAGGTTGTTATTATTAACTCTACACAAGAAGCCCAGCTCACCTACCACCACTTGGCTTATGGGTGGTGGAACCAGGGCTTAAACCCTAGGCATCTGGCTCTTTGTACATTGGGTGCAGACTTCACTGCCCAACTCCAGCAGCCTGCTGCATCCTGCCTCAGAAGGGCTTCATTCATTCTAGTATCATTCAGACTCTTTAGACAGTGCCAATGTCTACAGCAGCAGCTGCAGCAGCAAGCTTGTTGCAGCATCCCTGTGGATGTTCAAGGTTTCTCCACTTCTGCCATTTTGGGTGAACTGGCTTGGCCACTGCCCAGGAGAACAGCAAGAAATAGCTCTTCCCTACTCCTCCAGCCCACACGTGATTTATATACCACCCAACATTGCTGAAACCACAGGACTGGTATCCCACTTCCATTGAACTTCACCCCTTTATGTTTCCTTTCTTGTCCCTCTGCCTATCTCCAGGGATTCTGGGACTGAAGCAAAAACTGATTTGTGGAGGCACTGGTCTAAAGTTTCAGAAGACAAGGAGGTAGGAGATATCTTCTGACCATTGATTCACATACTCCTCCCCCACCCCTCTCTACACCTTCATTAAATCACACAGAGCTTTGGGTGTTGCAGGGAACACCCACTCAGAGCCAGCCATCCACAGAGAAGGCTGGCAATAAGGTAAAGCAATCCACTGGCCTTCAAGGGTGACTGTGAGCTGCACCTTGTCTGCTGGTCTCTCTTCCTCGCTCTTCCCTAGTCTCTTTCTCCTTCAGTTTCCCCATCCCTGTGTCTGCTCTTCTCTCCATCTTGCCCAATCAATTGTATTAGTCCTATCTCAGTCTAGACATTTGTCCCTGTCTTTTTGTTTCTTTCTCCGTCTGCATCTACCTCTCTTCCTCTCCCACTTGCCTTTTTCCTCCCTTCATCCCTAAACAAAACTACCACCACTAGACTCTAGGACTGGTTTGTAAAATAGGAACTTCCCAAGCATGATCTTCCTAGGAGCAGGCTAAAGCAGGAGTCTCCCTGCAACCCCCCCCCCCACACACACACACATGCACACCCACACACACACCCACACACACAGAGAGTTAGCCCGAGAGTTAGCCTGTGAGATCTGCCACTGACACATGGTGCATAACTTGGGAACTGTCTTCCCTTTTCACTTTCCCATCTGCACAGTGAGGGAGTTGCTTGGACCAGGCAATCTTAGAGTGTCTGTTGGGAGTGAAACTCTGTTGTCCTATGGATGTGAGCTTAAGCAACAGCACAAAAGACTCAAGGTTATAAGTCCAAGAACTCCTTTATTCTCCTTCCTTGATTGGGGATTCCTATCAGGGGTTCCACGGGACCCAACATTGTAGCCTGTAGGATACTTTCTAGAATCTCACATGTTAACTTCTAATTTTTGTGGAGCCAAAGTCCATTTTTCTTGGGCAACCTTCACATATAGGCATGCAAAAACAAAGTCTAGACCCATGCATATGTATATGGTAAGTGAAACTCTGGCAAAGCACTGATTTAATCACCTGACCTCTGCCCATCTCCCCTCATCAGGACACGAGGGAGGGCTGAGCTGGACACCTTTCTAAGGGACTATGAACTAGGATGGGGCAGGACTGAGGGAGGGGCCTCTGGATGGAGAGACACAAAGATGGAGGAGATACAAGCTTATCTGCAGGCTATTTCCTCACTGCACAGACTCCTGCCTGGGACCTAGGGGTGGACAGGAGGATGCTCAACCTTGGAATTCCTCTGGGGAATGGAGTCCAACCCACCTCTTTATTGAAATCAGCCCCAGAAAGGAAATGAAGCAGTCTTTCACTCAGGGCATAGTATAAATCTCGACCTGCTCCCAAGGAAGGGGAGAATCTCATCCATAATCTTGATGAATTGGAAACTTAATAAAGCCAGACCCACCCAGATGAGCGCTCAATTAATGGCAGGAGGGGCACACTGCTAATTCCTTTCTCCTTTGGTGGTGGGAACTGCACTCCTCAGGGCTGTCTGCTCCTGGGGAGATGCCTGGGAAAGGCAGCAGCTCCAGTTTGCCCAGTAGACTGGCTGCCTTAACTCAGTGAGGGCCCTTCAGAGAGTCAGAGAGAGTCCTCCCCCACCTTTCTTTCTTTTCCTCCCTCTCTCTTTCTTTTCTCCTTTCTTTCTTCTTCCCTTGCTCCCTCCCTCTCTTCCCTTCTTTCTTCTTTTTTGTCTTTTTTCTCCTTTTCTCCCTCCTCCTCCCTCCTTCCTTCCTTTACTCACTCCTTCCCACCTTCCTTCCTTCCTTTCTCCCTCTCTTCTTTCTCTTCATCCCTTCCTTCCCTCCCTCCCCCTTCTTCATTCCTTTCTTTCTCCCTCTCTTTTTTTCTTCCCTCCCTTCTTTCGTCTCCTCTTTCCCTCCCTTCTCCCTTCCTTCCCTTCACTCCCTCCCTCCCTCCCTTCCTCCCTCCTCCATTCCTCCTTCCCTTCCCTTCCTCCCTTGTGTATGTATTTAGGTGCAGAGGGCCAAGGTCATACTTCTCAGACCTATCATGGCATACTCTTCATCAGTCCATGCTGGGCCTCTCTCCTATCCACATCCCCACTCCCACTCCCATACCCCACCATAGGCAACCACTGGATCTTTTGGTGTGCACCCTGGGGTTGTATTTGTGCATGTGTGTGTTCTTTTAACTCACATACATGATGTTGCATTTTAGACTTTGCTCTTTTTCTTAATTTTTTTTACCCTCAGCATCATTTTTAAAGATCTATCCAAGAAGCTGTGTGTGTACCATATTCATTGTTTCTGATGGCTGCACAGTATCCACAAGACATGCCCACCACATGCCACTTCTCTATTTCTCTAGTGATGAACACCTAGGTTACCTTCACTCCTGGCTGCCACAACATCACTGCAGAGAACAACCACATACATCTCCCTGATGGACCTTCATGTGATCAACTTTGGCATGTAAACCTAGACTGAGATGTCTGGGCCAGAGAGACATAACCCTTAATTGCCCAAGTATTGTGGATTGGAAGGAGCTCTGGTGGCATAGTGCCTAAGGCATCTGACTGCTAATCAGAAGGCTGGTGGTTCAAACCTACCAGCCACTCCTTGGAAGGAAGGTTGAGCAATCTACTTCTGTAGTGATATTGCCTCGGAAACCCTAGGAGGGATCACTATGAGTCAGAATTGACTTGACCACAGTGAGTGAGTGAGTGTGAGATTGTGGATGGGTGAGCCCTATCTTGATGGCTCTGGCCCATTTTGTGCCATCAGGAAAATATTCATTTTGTTTAGTGATTTTGCAAAGACACCACTAAGCCTAAACAAATGTTGGAATGCTCCTGGTGGTGGCCTGCCCATTACTGACAAAAGCCCATCCCCCTCTTCAAGGAAAGTGGCTCAGTTCTAGGGCACCATTCACACTATATTCTGCAAGAGATTTTTTTTTTTTTAATTAGTACTAAGATTGAACAAGTGGAAAACAGAATAAGATTGACAACACTGCACTTTGTGTAAACTCAAAATCATACATGTACAAGGCATACTAATTCACACTAGACTATGGATTGAAGAATCCTAATTTCCACCTCTTATTTGAATTCTTTCCTAAGCCTCAACTGTGGGCTGCTGGTCCAGCTATCCACCTAGTTGTTAGTGTTAGCTGCCATTGAGTTGACCCCTGATATATGGTGACCCCATGCACAACAGAACAAATTGCTGCCTGCTCCTGCACCATCTCCATAATTGGTTTCAGATCAAACCATTTTGATCCATAGGGTTTTCATTGGCTAAATTTTAGAAGCAGATCACCAGGTCTTTCTTCCTAGTCTGTCTTAGTCTGGAAGCTCCACTGAAACCTGTTCTTCATCACAGCAACACACAAGCCTCCAGTGACAGACAGCTTGTGGTTGTGCATGAGGTGCAATTGGCCAGGAACCAAATCAGGTCTCTCCACATGGAAGGTGAGAATTCTACACTGAATGACCAACACCCTCATATCTATACATAAATTTATTCCCCTGGGCTGAATCCAGTTTCCTGAGACCACTATTTATTGTCAATGAATAGATCTCCCAGAGCAGATTGTTGCCCAACTGCCTTCTGACTTGAACCTCTTCTTGGAATGCCTTTTATTGGGTCCATATATCCTGGTACCCATGGTGATACTAACCATCCATGAGATTTACACACCTTCTGGCATGTTTCCCCAGACTACCTGATCTTCTAAGGAAACCATCTGTTCTGGGTTAGTTTCCCAAGCCAATCCCAAAAAGATTTATCCCCAAAGAATGTATCTCCACCCTCCTGGTTGAGAGCAATGCCCAGGATCCAGAGTGATTGATGACCCAGTCTGCCTCGTACCCAGATACCAGTGCCCAATAAGGAGGAAGGCTATGTTCATGGTCTTAACACACTGACAAGGGATAGATCTTGCTATGTAGTGCTACAGTAGACTCTGTCTTTGGAGTATTTGAAATGATAGACATCTGTACTTGTCTTATCAAGTGGAGACTGATAATGAGCAATCCTCTGGGTTGTCCAGAGAGTGATTTATCTCAAGCATCCCTCAAGAGGCTCTTTGCTTCAGTGTAGACCTGCACTTGCTACTTGTTGAAGAGACCTTTAAAATTACTGTATGTATTGGTTGAGGTTCTTAGTTGCAGATAGCCGAATCCTCTCTAGTTTAAGAAGAGGAGGGCTTAGTAAGGATATAGAGAATTCATAAAATTGTTAGAATTGCTAAAGAAACAGACTCTATGCTCAGCTTCTAGGTATGTCCTGGGAAAAACTTGACCTGCTAAAGGAGTCTGTGCCTCTGTCACAGTTGGAAAGTTGCTATCATCCCGAGCACAAAACCAGAAAAACTATGCTCCACTTCTTGCTTTGTCTCTATTTTAAGTTAGTTCCCAATCAAAGCTTCAGTTGCATCTAAATAGAAGTCTTATTTCTACACAAGCAACAAAGAAGCTAGAAATAGATGCCCAGGACTGAGAGCTTCCTGAGGCACAGACCTTCCAACGCTAAAACCAGAAAAATCCCAAGCAAACCAGAGGACATTAGTTGCTCTAGCTAGGAAATGTAGGTCTTTGGATTGTTCATGGAAAGGTGTGAATCACGTTGTAGGGAACTATCAAGATATAGAGAGAAGGTTCAGATGGTTTTGGTGAAACACAATAGCGGATATCTCTAAACTGTTGTTAAGTGCCATTGAGCCAGCTCCAATTCATAGTGATATTATGTACAAAATAATAAAGCATTGCCCAGTCCTGGGCCATTCTCATAATCCTTGCTATGCTTGAGTCCATCATTGCAGCCATTGTGTCAATCCATCTCTAAACTACATGATAAAAATAGTAAGTTACAATCATCATTTAGTATTAACAATATGGCATCTCTCTGGGTGCAGATGGTTTGCCTTCAGCTACAAACCGAAAGGTTGGCGATTCAAACCCATCCAGTATTGCCATGGAAGAAAGGCCTTCTGTAAAGATATAGCATCCCCCCCCCCCAAAAAAAAAAAAAAGATTATAGTTAAGAAAATCCCATGGAACAATTTTACCCTATAATACATGGGGTTTCCATGACTCAGAATCAATCAGATTAAGTTTTTTGGTACTTGACCTGTGGCTGCTAAATGCTTAGTAGCAGTAGTTGTTGTTGTTGTTATGTGCCGTCGAGTCGGCTCCAACTCATAGCGACCCCTCCTTGGGTTTCCAAGGTGGTATCACTACAGAAGTAGATTGCCCAACCTTCCTTCCGAGGAGTGGCTGGTGGGTTTGAACCGCCGGCCTTCTGGTTAGCAGTCAAGTGTCTTAGGCATTATGCTACCAGAGCTCCCTTAGTAGTAGTAGTCGTATCTTATTTTGTCTTCAGCATAAGCCCATGAAAGCATACTAGCTTTCCAGTGCTGTTATAGTAGCTCTTGTACAGGATACATTGTTACCAGCTCTCATGGAGCTTACATTATTGTGAGGAAGATACACAATAAATAAAACCAAAACCAAATCTAACTCATTGCCATTGATTTGATTCCGACTCATAACAACCCTCATTGGGTTTCCAAGGCTATAAATATTTACAGAAGTAGACTGCCTCATCTGCTTTCCACGGAGCAGCTGGTCAATTTGAACCAGCAACCAGCTAAATGCCCTAACCGGTATACCACTAGAGCTCTTTGACAATAAACAAGGAAAAAACGTAAGTAAATGTGGGTGTGTTCAAGTGTAATGACATTCATGTGTTGTCCATGTTCTCAACAAAACAAGAACAATTTAGAAGAAGAAAAAAAATTCTCTGGGCAAGGCCCAATGAATAGGATAAGAATGGTTACTTTAGCAAGAACAATCAAGAAGGCATTTCTGAGGAGGTGATATTTGAGCTGACATCAGATGAATGAGAGGAAACCAGATACACAGAGATCTATGGAAATGTGTTCTAGACAGAGGGAAAAACAAGAGCCAAAAGCCATTAAGGAGAAAAAGTTTGCAGACTCAGAAAACAGAAAGGCACTCGATGGGGTTGCCACAGAGTAAACGAGAGTGGAGAGTGGTATAAAAGGGGGCTTTAGATTCCATAAAAGAATCTTGATCAAAAGGGAGAAAATGTAGAACAAATTTTCAAATTTTCACAGATTCTAGACTTTTTGGAGCCAAGGAGGCTGCATGAACCCCTGAAACTACTGCTCTGAGATAATCTTTAAACCTTAATCCAAAAATATCCCCTGAAGTCATCTTAGAATCAAGCAACAGTTTAGCTTAACTTGTAAAAAAAAAAAAAAAAAAAGATCTGCCTGGAGCACTATGCTCTTTTAAGAACTAGCTATATGGAATCAAATTGACAACAGCAACTCAAGGGATTAGACAGAGACCTTAGGGAGCAGTGAGTTTACGTTAATGGAGGAGGACCAACTAGAAAAGGAGGATGAGAATGGTTGCACAACTTGAAGAATATCGTCAAAGTCACTAAATTGTGCATGTGAAAAACTATTGAATTGGTGTATGTTTTGCTGTTCATATTGTCAACAACAGCAACAACAAAAAAAGTACAATTTAGAAATGGGAAACAAAAATCATGGAAAAAGGGTGGCTTTAGGCCTTGTAGACAATGGTAAGGGGGAGGGATTTTATTTTAAGAGCTGAAGAAGCCAGCGGAGGGTTTTAAGCAGGAGAGTAGTATGATTTGATTTTCACTTTATTTCCAAGGTCACAAAGCTGGTGAATGAGGAATGAAATTTGAAGTCAGATCTATGTCACTACAGAACCCTGTTCTCAACTACCATGCAAGCTGGCTCCATCCAGGATTAATGAACAAATGCCCTTATCAATATTTTTAACACATGTTCATCCTGTACATCTGTACCCCTATGTGTTGGTCTCTCTGCAACAGTAGCTCTCAACAGGGGATGATTTTGACCCCCAAGAGACATTTGGCAAGGTATGGAAACATTTTTGGTTGTCATCACTGGAGGAGGGATAGTAATGGGTAGAAGCTAGGGATGCTGCTAAACATGCTACAATACACAAGACAACCCCACAACAATCACGCAGCATAATATGTCAATAGGAGCCCTGGTCACACAATACTAAATAGTCAGCCGCTAAGCAAAAGTTGGTGATTCCAACCCATCCAGTAGTTCTTTGAGAGAATGTTGTTGTTGTTGTTATGTGCCGTCAAGTCAGACCCCATTCATAGAGACCCCTCCTTGGGTTTCTGAGGTAGTATCACGATGGAAGTACAGAAGTAGATTGCCCAATCTTCCTTCCAAGGAGTGGCTGATGGGTTTGAACCGCCAGTCTTCTGGTTAGCAGTCAAGTGCCTTAGACACTATGCTACCAGAGACCTGGCTATCTGATTCCATAAAGATTGTAGATTAGAAAACACTATGGGGCACTTCTAGTGTGTCACATAGGGTCATTGTGAATTGTAATTAACTCAGTAGCCCCCAACAACAACACAGTATGTCAACAGACCAAGATTAGCAAACCCTGGTCTACAGTGAATTCTATAATCATTTTCTCATCTGTATGAGAAAAGGTCAACTCAAATGAAATCAGGGCTCCTTCCAACTCTCAGTATGTGTGCTCTGCTCAGCGACAGGGGTTCTTCAGAGCAGGAGCCTGCCCTCAGCATGCATTGCAGGGCATTCCATTGCACAGGCCTCATATTCATTCTACCACAAAGCCAGGCAGATCCCATCCACGTGGGAAAAAGGCAGATTGGCTGTTGGGTGTGGAGTATGGACATCACTGGCTCATTGGGTTTTCACCTCTTAAGCACTGTTGCTGGGTTTCCCAGCTCCCAAGTCAAACAGTGAGGCAATAAAAGAAGCAATTTCCCAGTAGCAGATGCCTGATGATACTGAGTCTCACACTGACTGGGCAAGCACTTCTTAGACTTCCAAACAGACCAATCTGGGCATTGTGGTTGGACATGCTAGTGGATGACAGTGCCCTCTACACACTTCAGATGTATATTTGCACACATTGCATAGGCTCCCTGTAGTCTGTACTCATACTCTCAGAGATATCTGCACAATTTATTCCTACTACACATCCTAGAGTACACTTTTCAACCCCTATGTCTCACACAGTTCCCACTCACTCCTAGGGGCCATGTGGTCAGACCATCAGATGACAGTGCATTTGGCGATAGCATGGGGAATCCCCAGACACATTATGTTGACTAAGGGATACTCTGGCAACTCTTGGTGCACACACATACATTTCCCATGCTCCCTCTCCCTGCCACTTACAAATACCATAGACATTGGCTGCAGGTTATGTGTACTGCTTAAATGGCACTTCACACCCTTAAAAAAATTAAATGCTTACCATGTGCCACACACTGTTCTAAAGGCTTTTAGACATCAGCTTTTTTTAATCCTCTTGTCTTTGTCAGGGTTCCGACCAAAGAAAACCCCTAAATAAAAATTCAGGGGCAAGTCATTTGTGAGGTGGTTGAGGAATCACTGTGAGATAATTGGGGAGATAACAAGGGGAGAAAAGCCTATTAAACAATGTGATAATAACCCTGTGACTCAACTGTCAACCAAGCTATAGACAGGCCTATAATGTGAACAGTAATATCAGGAAGGTATGCATTTATTAGAACATACCAAGGATAAGAGAACAAGTGGACAGCATTTGCCAGAGATAAAACTAGGAAAGTGGGAAGGGAAGGGCAAAGGGAAGGGGTAGGCATAGATAGAAGTGGGAAGAATGTTGTTATAGTGTGGAGAATACAATAAATATCACAAAACAGAAGGTATATGGATTGTTGAGTGGAAAATCAATTTGCTGTGCAAACTTAGGGGAAAAAAATTGCATTAATGAATGAATTACTGCTCTGGGCAACTGGGGTTCAATCCCACTGGGCAGCTTCTGAGAGACAGTGTGGAGCATGGCTCAGAGTTGCCCCTTGGACAGTGGAGAGGAAGCTGGAGTATTCATCCACCATCATTTGTCCCTCATTGAGAGTTGCCCCTGAGACATTAACTCCTTGGCATTTTCCTGCCTTGCCCCAGACACTTATACTTCAAGAAAACACTGTCAGGCAGAGATGCACAGACAGCAGATGGCAGGTAAAAGCAACTCCAGGGAGGCTGAGGAGATGTGGGCGTGACAACAAGAGCATCTGCTATGTCTCCTAGTTATCACTAAGGGAAGTATTAGGACGATTTCAGTTTAGATGAGGCAACTGAGACTGAAGGGAGTTATATTACCTTACCCAAGGCCACACAGTTAATAATGAATGAGGCCGGGATTCAAAATCTGGTCTGAGTGACTGCAGAGCTCATACGTTTACCTACCATCCTTGCTGCCACCTCTCCAGGCCCCTAGGGCCTTGCTCTGCCCACCTTTGTTTACCCTTTGAGTGCTACTGTATCCTGGACACACAACCCTTTAACTATGCCTCCAACTGCTCTTGGGAGCCCAAAAGAGTTCCTTCAAAAGAAAACCCTGGTGATCTACTTCCAATAAACCAGTTCTGAAAACGCTTGGAGTGCAGTTCTGCTCTGATAAGCATGGGGTTGCCATGAGTTGGAGTTGACTCAATAGCCACTGGTACCCCTTGGTCAATCTGTGTAACTGGATCACAGCCAGAGAGGGGGAGGACTGTGTGTGATAGAAAAAGACTGGGAGAAGGCCTCAGTAAGGGGGCCTGGGCCTGAGGCCTACTTTGCTGTCATCTTAATCACCAAGATACCAAATAAAATAAAGAAAAATATTATAGAAATAAAACACTGCCAAAATCTTTCTAAAATTGCAAGCACATGCAATGAGCAGTCTGGGTTTATAAAGAACAAATTATGCTAGACACACTTGATTGTGCCTTTGAGGGAACTAAGAAATTAAGGGATAGGAAGGATGTGAGAGATGCAATACATCTTGATTTTAATATAGCAATTGATACATTGTCTTGTGGAATTGTCCTTGCAAAATTAATTCAAATTGGCTTGGTGAGAAGAACTGTCCCTGGGGTTGAAAACCAGTGGAAAGATAAACAAACAAATAATGATTAAAGGAGAAAACCAAAGCCCACAGCCCTAAGGTAGGAAAAGGAGGGAGGGTGATGTGAGAAAAGGAAGGCTTGGCTTCTCTGTCAGCCTCAGAAGTGTGCAGAGGTGTGGAAATGGATCTGGTGTTGGTTTGAGGATGTCAGGCAGGGCTGACATACAAAGAGGGGTTGACAAGAAGCCTGGCAGCCTGGCAGCCCATGGGCTTCACCAATGGCTCTATGCTTGGTGGGTTACATTACCAATCCAAAGAGAGTGGGAAAATGGAGGGTGGGCCTCACAGAAACCCACAACTGGATTGAGTGAATTCATTACAGAGCACATAGAGTTGACTTCAATAGCAGGAGGTACTAGGGTAGCATTTGAAGTGAAGAAACCCATTTCTCAGAATCAGAGAATCCTGACTTGGGTTCAGAATGTTGGAGCTGGCAAGGTCCTTAGTGAACAGTGTCCTCTCTGAGCAGATGGGGAGACTAGGGCCCACAGAGGGAGCTTCTTAGAAATACAGATCTTTAGATCCCTGACCTAGACCTTCTTATTTTTGTAGAGTTGGGTTAAGGCCCAGGAGCCAGCATTTTTAACAGGTCATTAGAGAAGATTATGGTCTGTGGATTATATTTAGAAATACTGGCCCAAGATCCTATGCTGATCCATCCATCCCTCTTTCTTTCCTTCCTTCCTTCCTACCAGCCTATCTGCCCTTCTGCCTGCTGAAACACTGTTGTTGAGTGTCCACTTCACCTATCATAGGAGAAGCATTGTCCCGAGTTACAGGGGTGCAGAGATAAAAGGCAATTATTCTCTTTGAGGAAAAAGATCATTAGAATACAGGATGGCATTATTTATAGGAAGCACAGGGGACAGAGGACATGTTAAAGGACACCATGAAAACACCATAAGCAAGAGTTCTAGCAAGATGGTGGGATAGGCAGATAAGCTACACAGACCCTCTGCAACAAAGCAATGAGAAATCAGTTGAAACCAGTACAAAAGATGGTTCTGGAACCCTGAGCTTTGAAGACAAGGATAAAGAAGTGGATTAAATACCAACTAGAAGAAGAACCTGATGGAAAGCAGTGAGTAAGGAGACAAACAGAGCTGTGGACTGCCAGCTATCCTGAGGACACAGCCATTTTGTAGCAACATAAGAGTCAGCTCTGCTCACTAAGGACCGCATGGGCAAGGACTGCATCAATGCCTGACAACCAGAAAGGGAAACCATGAAGAAGGAGACAAAAAGACCTGTAGACTGACAAAGGTTGCCCTGGAGGTGCAGCCATTTTGAATATTTGCAAGCGGTGGGAGCAGCCATTTTGAATATATGCAAGTGGTGTTCTTACCCAGACTGTGACCTAAGAATAGGTTCTGCTTTCCAAGGACAACATGGGCAACTGCACTGGAGGCTGATGACTAGAAAGGTGTGATATTCCCCTTGTTAATTTTATATCCTACACCCATTTGGTGAACAGAGGTGTGGCCATCCCCCACCTCCACTCACCTTCTTCAGCAGCAAGAATTCCATCTTAGTCTGTGCCCTGAAAGAGCCTGGTTCCTGTGCCCTGCCCCTCACAGTTTTGTTGTTTGTTTTTAAAGCATTCTTTTTATCCTTTTTTCCTTTTTCTCTCTTCCCTTTTCCTGCTTCTTTTCTTTTTTCTTTGTTTGGTTCTCCCCATCCCTTGTTTTTCTTTTTGCAGTTTTTCCATTTTTTTCTTTATTATTCTTTTACTCTTGCTCATTTCTCTCATTTCCCTTTCCCCAGATATTGTGGCTTTTTTTTCCCTCTATTTTTCTCATTATATTTCTCTTATTCTCTTTTAATATGCTTTGAAAATTTTTCTTCTCATTTAATGCATTTCTTTTTTGTTTGTTTGTTTATGCACTTTGAGTTTTTGTTCTCTTGCTTTTATTTATTGTGAGTGTGTGGTTTATTTATTTATCTACTTATTGTCTAACTGAGTGGAAGACAGCCACCATCCTGATACAATCCAACCATACCTGCATCTCCTGAACCGCCACCAATTGAGTGAGGGCCACCACTTATCTTTGCACCAACTGACTAACAACAGACGGTGGCCAATACCAGTTCAACTCATCCTTATGAACAGATAACAGGTAACAGAGATCTCTACACACACTCTCATTCACACACATCAGGAGGCAAGTGGTGAGTGCCTAACTGCTAATAACTAGCAAATAGAGGAGCACAGTACCCTGCTCACACAGGTATATCAAAACAATATAAAGGGAAAAAAAAATCTTGGGTGAATCACACCAACATACAAGCACAAATTAAACATAAATACAATACCACCACAATGTCTCAGAGACAACAGATCATCACAGTCCACAAAAAGAAGCAAAATAAAATAGTAGAAACAAAGGACCAGGATACAAACCAAGAAAACATCTCTGAGGAAGAAGCAGCATTGGAACCCTCTGATAAGGAATTCAAAAGAATTACCTTTGGATACCTTCAATGGATTGAGAGACAGATCAAGGAAAATACTGACAAGATCAAGGAAAACATTGACAAAATTATAGAAAACAAAGAAAAAACTCTAGAATGATTTAAGAAACAATACAAGAAACAAATTGACAAAATAAACTGAAAATTAGAAATGATACAAACAACAAATAGAAATCCAGAAGATTAATACTAAGATTTCTGAAATAGATAGCACATTGAATGGGCAAAGGAGTAGAATCAAATCAATGAAAAACAGAATTAATGAGATTGAAGACAAATAACTCAATACTGCTTTGTTAAGGGATCAATCAGAAAAAAGATCAAAATAAAATGAAGAAAGCCTAAGATTCATGTGGGAACCATCAAGAAGAATAACCTACATATAATTGGAATTCCAGAACAGGAAGAGACAAATAAAATCACAGAGAAAATTGTCACATATTTGTTGGAAGAGACTTGCCCTAATATGATGAAAGATGAGAATATATCCATTCAAGAAGTTCAATGAACCCCAAACAGGATAGAACCCAAAAGAAAATCACAGGACATATCATTATCAAACTCACGAAAAACAAAGACAAAGAAAGAATACTGAAACCACCATAACAGAAAAAAAAAAAAAAACCAGACTCATTGCCATCAAGTTGATTTCAACTCAGCGACCCCTCCTTGGGTTTCCAAGGTGGTATCACTACAGAAGTAGATTGCTCCACCTTCCTTCTGAGGAGTGGCTGGTGGGTTTGAACCACTAGCCTTCTGGTTAGCAGTCAAATACCTTAGGCACTGAGCCACCAGAGCTCCTGAAAGCACCATGGGAAAAACAAAAAGTTACCTATAAAGGGCAACCAATAAGAATAAGCTATCCTGACAGCACAGACACCCTGCATATTTCCAAGTGGTGTTAAAACCTGAAAATTAACCTAAAAATTGCCCCTGCTTGCCAAGGGAAGCATGAACAAATGTGTTGGTGGCTGATGACTAAAAAAGGAAACAGCAAAGAAGGAGACAAACTGAGATGTGGACTTTCAGCTGTCCAGAAGGTGCAGCCATTTTGAATGTTTACAAGGAGTAGCCATTTTGAATGTTTACAAGTGGTAGTCATTTTGGATAAAGTAACAGCATTCTCATTCAGGTTTCAGGGACCTAAGAATAGGCTCTGCTTGCCAAAGACAGCACGGACATATAAGATGCTGACGACTAGAAAGGAGAGAGGTGGTGAGTGCATAAGTGCTGTCAACCAGTGAATAGAGGAGCACAGTACCCTGTTTACTCAGATAACATCCAAACAAAACAAAGAAAATGAAAATCTTGGGCAAATCAATCTAACATACAATTACCAATTAAATACACACAGAAACATCACAGTGTCTTGGAGACAACAGACCATCACAGTCCACACAAAGAAGCAGTCCATAGCAAACCATTAAACATTAATAGAACAGAGTCACATTTGTGATACTGACTTTCCCAACTGTTGACTACCAAAGTGATGGAGAGATAAACTTTGCTGAGATACTGTTCCCTTTTTCTCACCACCTCCTTCCCACAAACCCAGTAGTTATTCCAACTGATGTTAGGAATGACCCCCAGGGACACAGCTGCCTAGCAATGAAGCCCTGCCTTCCATTATCTTTGCACAAACGAGACAAGAAAACCCATTTGTGGTCCTGAAAGCTGACTCCCTCCTCCATGACATCCCTAGACATTATGGAGACAGTCACTTTCTAAAACATTTATTCAACAAATATTTACCAAGAGCCCACCATGAGTCAGGCACTAAGAGCTGAAATTGAATTTATTTCCTGTATTAAATCTCAGGAAAGATTGGAAAGCCTTGTCAGTGAAGCCTCCAGGTAGAATTTTTATGCCTTTACAGAATAAAATGTGTATTGCTTAGTGTTCTGCTATTTACAGTCCCTGTTGCTTCCTTGGAGGGAAAAAAATTAGATCTTGGCCTCATGGGGTGTTGGCAAACCAGGGGGCTGAGTTTTCTTAGTGATTAGCTTGAAGGGGCATGAGGCATCTCCCTTTTCTGAAGCTATCTTAATTCATTGTAATGATTCTTTTGAAGCAGTGATTTTGAAAGGATGGCAGAGGTTTGTGGTGGTGGTGGTTTTTAAAGATCAACTTAAAGTAAAGGGTTGATTGATTGGATCATCTGGAAGAACTGTTTTGTGTTTTGTTTTGTTTTTCCTGTGGGTTGTTGTTGTTAGGTGCCATCCCATATAAGCAGAGCAGAATATGCTCTGTAGAGTTTTCAAGGCCATGACTTTTCAGATGTAGATTGCTAAGCTTACTTCCAAGGCACCTCTGGGTGGGTTCAAATGCCAACCTACAGGCTAGTAAGTCAAGAGCTTCATCATTTGCACCACCCAGAGACTCCATTTTCTGTAGGAGAATCTAATTAGTTCCCAGCATCTATTCTCCCCTCATCATTTTAGCCATAGAATCTCAGTTCTTGCTCTGGCCTCCTGTCTATCAAATATATTTTTCAACCTCCCTTGAATCTGTATGTGAAACCTGATGGGTGCACTTCCACCTGGTGCAATTCCTAGGTCAATATGTGGACATCAGGCTTTGAGGTGATGAGAAAGGAAGTTTTATTGCAGTCTGGCAAGCAGGGAGCTCAGAGACTGTGTCTCAGATCAAGCTCCCCGAAGCTGGAGATCTCAGGGCTGATATAGCACATGGAATAGGGAAATGATGATTATTCATGAGTGTTCTGGGAACTCATTAACTATGGATTAGGCTCATTAACATTGCTTGGGGTGCAGTGTCATGACCACTGAAGAGTGTGTTTTTCAGGTTCTGACATATAAAGGTCAGTTAAGGACACAGTCCGGACCAATAGCACATGGGCAAATAGAAAGGGTTAGTACAGGAAAATGCTCTTGGTAACTAGTAGGATATATAGCAGGAACTTGGCTAGTATTTTAGTCCTTGTGGTCAGACCACTTGGAGTGGGGCATTCTCACATTGTTTCAGACATTGTGGTCAGGCTACCTGGAGGGGAGCATTCTTATATATGAAACCAAATAATCGCCAGAAGAATTTAAGGAGAAATGATGTCTGTAACTTCTTTAGGCTCTTGTCCTTAAAATGTTTAGGTATTCATACCCCACATTACCCAGACATGGTATCCATGAGCCAACAGTGGCCTTGTAGATGAGGGAGATATTCTATACAAGGAGTTTGGGATCTGTGGAGAAGTTAGAGAGCTAAGACACCCACCCACCCTGGATGGCCTACTTATCTCTGGATGGACACATAAGAAAACGTAAACCCCAAGATGTAGGGTCTCTTTGTTATAGCAGCTTAGCCTGTACTCTAACTAGTACATCCTTTAATACAGTAAAAAAAAGTTTAAGCCAAATCATTTGAGGATCTTTGATACAAATTATCACACTGATGTCTCACCCTGTCACTGTCCTCTAAACTCATAGCTTTTTAGGTTCCCTCCATTGTAGACAATGCATCAAATAGTCCTATTACAGCTACTTGCACACCCTTTGCTATTTTCCATTCTAACTGGAGGAACATTCCAAACAAAAAACAAACTCACTGTCATCAAGTGGATTCTGACTCATAGAAACTCCCTTTGGGTTTCCAAGGCAGTAAATCTTTACAGAAGTAGATTGCCCAGTCTTCCTTCCAAAGAGTGGCTGGTGGGTTTGAACCACCAACCTTCTGGTTATCAGTCAAATGCCTTAGGCACTATGCCACCAGAGCTCCTTGGAGGAACACTATATCCCTGTAAAACTTGAAAATTCATTGAGCAAATAGTAAAATGGTTTATTTCTGACAATCTAATTGTAAAAATGGTTTCACAGAGGTGTCTGACCCCCTCTGACTTCACAAAGAAGGAGGATGATTAAGATCAACAGCCCAAGGCTGATTCCTATGAGGTGGAGCTCAGACATGCCTTCAGCCTCCAACCTTGTTACCAATTCTGACATGACCCATCCCTCCCATAACACTCTAATTCCCTGCTGGGTTTGATAATTCTTTGCAATGGCCACATAGAACTCACAGACAACAGTCACAATTATGGGGTTTATTAGGGAAGTAACAGGTTGCAGGTGAGGCCCAGGGTTACAGGTGAGGAGAGACAACTCAGGGACACCTGAAGTAGCAAGCGGGAAGAGCAGGAGAAAGGGGATTAAAAGCCAGGAAGCCAGAGAGAAGAGAAGTCAGCCGAAGGGATTAGGTGAGGAGAGGCAA
>NW_006921646.1:11470518-11486318 GCF_000298275.1 Orycteropus afer afer
AGCATACTTGCTCCCTTTTCCAGATAGGGCATTCCTTGAAGATGAAGTCTCTGTACCCACCCAGATCTCTGCAAAGGCTGTCTATCCTCAACCCATCAACTCCTATTCCAGATCAGCCTTACAGCCAGGGGTCTAAGCCACCATCGCCACCCTGCCCTGTCAGCCAGCCACACCTCCATCAAGGCTCTGATGCTGGCCTTGCCTAACAGAAGCCAGGAGGAAGGAGTCTGCAGGGTTAGGTGAGCTGAGAATGACTCCCAGGCTTCCCCACTGCATATCAGGGTCACAACCCAGATAGAAAAGTAGGTGGATGTATGGACAGCTACCACTGAATGGACTCCAACTCATGCTGGATCCTTCATCATCATCAGATTCAGCAGCATATTCAAGTCTGTCACTATGGCCATTGTGCCAAACCATCTCATTGAGAGTCTCTCTCTGCTTCACCAAACATAATGTCCTCCTCCAGTGATTGATCTTTCCTAATATGTGTCCAGTGTAAATGAGACAAGCAGTGTTCCGTTGTGATTCATAGATTTCCATTGATTAATTTTCAGAACTAGATCTCCAGTCCTTTCTTCCTAGTCTAGCCTGGAAGCTCTGCAGAAACCCGTCCACCAAAGGTGATCTTGCTGGTATTTAAATTACTGGTGCATACCTTCCAGCATCATAGCAATACACAAACCACCAGTGTATGACAGGCAGACAGATGGTGGTGGACTAATCTGTTAGTGGGCTTCAAATCCTGCCTTTGGTACTTCACAGCTGTGTAATCTTGAAGCCCACACTCCCTCTGGACTTCTCCTTAGATAAAATAATACATGTTGTCATCATGGAAACCAGTTTCCAGTTTCTGTAACTTGCAGCTAAACAGACACTACACAAGATCAACCACTCCTGAGAGGGCTGCTTTCCAAGTCCTTGTCTCCTCAACGAGGCATAAGTTTTCCATAGTCCATTATACTGTATTATGACACTTGATTTTCTTTCCATTGGGGTTTAGTCTGGCTCCTCCACCCCATCCCTCTCTCCTGGTTTGGGGTAGCACTTAATCCCCTTCCTCAGCCTCTCCTATTGTGCTGTCAGATGCACCCTACCTCCTTCCCCCATGGAGACTAGGACTAGTGTTAGCTGTCACAGAAATGACTGTGATCTTAATAGCAGGATCAGGCTGATAATGAATGCTTCTTTAGCTGTGGATCAGACCTGAAGACTCATTCCCATTTGAATGAGATGTCACTCAGACATAGTGCTGTATATCCCTTAACTGATGGAGGGATGTGGTGAGAGGAGAACACTCAAGGACTTCTTGCTAATTACTATCCTCAGGCACTCTCAGGAGGTGTAAGAACAGGCTTCCAGGGTCAGGGAGTCCAGCCCCAGCCCAACCACTTGTCTGTCTACACAAGTGCCCCAGGCTCCTAGCATCCTTGTCCCACTTCTTCCTGGAGATTTTGTTTCATGCTAAAGCTTTTTCTCAGCCCCACCCTTCTCTTCAGTTAGGTCAGTCTTAACAGTAATATGTGAGGACTTACTATGTCCCAGACACTGAGCCAGGCTTGTCCTTGAGGGACACATCTGACCAGTCTGCACCAGCCTGCTTTCATAGTACATCTTGAGCACTTACTATGTTCACAGTCCAGTAGAAGAAACAACGAACTCTTATGAGACCTAGTTACCTTGTTTTTTAGGAAACAACAACCTTATTGCCAAATGGCAGGGAATTTGGGGATCATCTGCTCTAGGGTTTCTCTAACTTTATTGGAGCCTTTCTTCAAGTGCAATTCTGATTGCTAAGAGTCCCTGGGTGGTGTAAATAGTTAAGCCCATGACTTAAACTGATAGGCTGATGGTTTTAGCATACCCAGAGGTACCTCAGAAGAAAGGCCCGGGGATCTGCTTCCAAAGAGCACAGCCTCAGAAACCCTGTGGAGCACAGTTCTGCTCTGAATACGTCATGTCACCATGAGTCAGAATCGACGAATGGCAACAGGTTTGGGGTTTTATTATTATTATTAAATACACAAAGACAAAATTGGGGTTGTCTTGTTTGAAGTAGGGGAGAAGAGCCACATCCTTGCTGCCCTTTCCCCCCTCGGTCACTGCACAGGCATCCACACACCCCAGTGACCACTTCTCAACCAGTTGATGTTGGTAGACTTGTTCTCTCTGATTTCACATGGAATCCAAATAATGCTATTTGCATCCCCCAGGGCATTCCAAACACAGAATCTAAACCAACTGGCCTTGTTCAGCCCTCTTAGCATTTAAAGAAGAGCTTACTGAAACCTAGGAGCTCTGGTAGCATAGTGCCTAAGACACTTGACTGCTAAACAGAAGGCTGGTGGTTCAAACCCACCAGCCACTCCTCAGAAGGAAGGTTGGGCAATCTACTTCCACAGAGATACTGCCTCAGAAACCCAAGCGGGGAGTCAGGGCCAACTCCACGGCACATAACAACACTACAACAACAATTGAAACCTGGGAGCTCTGGTGGTGTAGTGACTAAGGCATTTGACTACTAACCAGTCACTCCTCAGGAAAGAAGACTGGGCAATCTACTTCCGTCGTGATACTGCCTCAGAAACCCAAGGAGGGGTCTCTACGAGTCAGATCCGAATGATCAGCAGTGAGCTTGTTTTTTCTCTAATTGAATCCTGGAGGTGAAGTGACACTACCAACATCACAGACAGGCTCCTCCTTCAGCCCTTCACCTCTGCACACATTGCTACCAGGTGAAAGGTACCCCCTGTCTCCCCAGTGTCCTTTAGGGCAGGACATCCCATGTTGCTCCTTTCTGGCTGTTCAGGAGCCTGGGAAGCAGGTCACTTTTTATGAAATGAAGGCTGTGAGCAAGGGTGTCATGTGGAAGGCCAGGTCCCGGGGCTGGGAGTGGAGACCGGACCTTTGACTCCCAGAGCTAACTGACTGTGGGCAGTGAAGGCTCAGCATCACTCTAATTATGGGCCTGTCATTATTCATTAGTTCTATGGAAGGTTAGGCAGGAAGGAAACAAGGGAAGCATGAAGGGAAACTGGCAAAGAGAGAAGAGCTCAGCTAGGAAAGCCCTGGGGGGAACATGAGCGCTGGCCTCGGTAACCTGGGCACCCACCCTTTCCTCACCCCCTGTGAGCCCAGCTGCTCCCTTCAGTGCCCAGAGATATCCAGGCAAGTTCCTGGTGACCCAGTCCTTTGTCATGAAGCAACTGTGCTCTTGGGCATTGCCATCTGCTTCTCTACTCCCCTCCACCTATCACACATTCATTCATTCATTCAGAAAATATTAAATACCTAGAGGAGTCCTAGGGAGCTCTAGCACTACAGTGGTTGAAGTATTTAGCTGCTAACCAAAAGTTCAGCTGTTCAAACCCACCAGCCACCCTGTGGAGGAAAGATGAGGCAGTCTGCTTCTGTAAAGATTTACAGCCTTATAAACCCAGTGGGGGTTGCTATGAGTTGGAATTGACTCGATGGCAGTGAGTTTGGTTTTGGAGTTTGAGGGGAGTCCTGGTGCACAGAGGTTAGCTCTTGGCTGTTAACTGAACTGAAAGTTCAGCAGATCGAACCCATCAGCCGCTCTACAGGAGAAAGATGAGGCTGTATGCTTCCATAAATATTACAGACTTAGAAACCCTATGGGGTATTTTAACTCTGTCCTGTAGGGTCATTATGACTCAGAATTGACCTGACGGCAACAGGTTTGCTTAAAAAAAAAAAAAAAAAAAAAAATTCCTGACAGAGTCCCAGGGTAAGGAAAATAGTTAACACACTAATCTGATGGCCAAAAGATTAGAGATTTGTGTCTACCCCGAGAGGCCAGGAAGAAAGGCCTGGTGATCTCTTCTGAAAACTCAGCCATTGAAAACCTTATGGAGCACAGTTCTGCCCTGATACACACGGGATAGCCATAAGTCAGTACTGGCTCAATGGCAAATGGTTTACTGGATATAACTCACACTTTTCTAGGCACTGGGTACATAACAATGACAGGAGGTCAGAATTTAGATGGAGTGCTCAGAAAAAGTTTGGGGAAATAGCATATGAGCAGGGACCTGATTGAAGTGGAGGGAGGGTGAACAACAGAACTGCAAGTGCCAAGGCCCAGGGGCAGGACTGCAACATGCTGACTACACTCAAGGAGACAGGAGTGCTTAGAGCAGAATGAGCCAGGGAAAGGGTGGTAGGGGCTGAGGTCAGATTAATACATGGTGGACAGAATGTGATGTGCAAGGGAGCAGGTCACGAGGCTATTACAACTATCTAGGTGTGTGATAGTGGTGGCTTTGACCAGGGTAGCAGCAACAGGGTGATAAGACATGGTCAGATTCTTATATCTTTTTTTTTTTCCTTTTTTTTAAAGTTTTTATTTGATGTACTCTGACTTCAGTTCTCACTAGTAACTTTGGTGATTGCTCCTTATCTAGATTTTATCTGTTTCAACTCTATAGAAAAATCTTTAACAAAAGGTAGAATCCAGACTTTCTGGAGCCATTGAGGGTGGATGAGTCCCCCAAATCTATTGACCTGAAATAATCTTTAAACCTTAAACCAAAAATATTCCTTGAAGTCTTCTTCAAACTTCTTCTTGGTTTAACTATTAAAAAAATTACTGCCTTGAGCACTGTGTTCTTTTAAAGACCTATCTACATGGAATAAAATTGGCATCAGCACCTGGAAATGTTAGATACAAAGCTTAGGGGGCAGTGAGTTTATGCTAATGAGGGAGAAAGAATTCAGAAAAGGAGAGTAAGAACGGTTGTACAACCTGAAGATTGTAATCTATGTCACTGAATTACAATTGTAGAGATTGTTGAGTGTATGTTTTGTCCTGAATATTTTCAACAACAACCCAAAAAAAAAATTACTAAAAAAAAAAAAAAAATTTTGTCTGTTTCAGATCATAGTTAGGAAAGAGAACTGAGTCATAAGGCGCTACCCTCAAGTGTGGGAGTCTTGCTATCATAGTCCCTTTGCGTCTCCTTCCAATGTGACTCCTTTCAGGTAGGTGGGAGGCCCAGAGATCTGTCCCAGAATGGGCGTCCAAGGGCCAGACATGGGAAGAAGGCCTCTGGGGCAAAGGAGGTATCAGGCTAGTGTCCAGGGGCATGGGTGCAAAGAGGTAACAAGATCAGTAAGGTGCTCAGGGCACAGAGGACAAAAACGTGTCAGAAAGTGGGCAGGCAGGGAGAAGGAAGGAGACTATTGTAAGCCCTCATCTCTCACCTACTTAAACCAGGGTGGTGCCATCTTCTGCACTTTTTTGTAGTAGAAGCTTGAAATTATGTGATCAGGGACTCTGAATCCCCAGTGGGTGAGGCTGGCCTGATCATTTTGTGCTTTCTCAGGCCAAATACAATCCTCAGGGCTTCCCCTGGGCAACTGTGATCAGACACCAGTATCAAGGTCCCCAGAACACCCTCAGGACAGGAGCCCTAGGCTTGTATGAGGCTGTCTGTCTGCTTCTCCTCCTCCTCCTTTGCATATTTAACCAAAATAACAACCAGAGTCTTTGTCAACAGGTGGGCTACACTTACAGCAGAAGACAGCATCACAGTTGACACATGACAGTGAAGAACAGGAGAGAAATTACACTATATTGTACTTAGTCATCTTATTGAACAAATCCTATTACTTTATTTATAATTACACATATCTTTAAAGGAGTGAGCAGGAGATGGGTTGTGGCAAGATTCCTGAGGTGCCAATGGGCTGTCTCACCCACCTTGTTGATTCAGACCCTTTGTGTGTTTGTCCCCCCAGCAAGGAGTAAAGCTCCCAAGTTCCCACTGTCATTCATTTCTGTGTCCACAGGTCCTGGCATAGCTGATACTCTCTCAGTGTCTGCCAAGTGAATGGGAGGACAAATGGAGAAAGAGAAAGAAGTCACTTATACCTCCAGCCCCACATAGGGCTTAGAACATGAAACCAAAACTAAAAATAAAAACTGTTATCATCGAGTTGACTCTGACTCCTAGTAACCCCATGTGTGTCAGAGTAGAACTGTGCCTCATAGGGTTTTTCAATGGCTGGATTTTCAGAAGCAGATCATCAGGGCTTTCTTCTGAGATACCTCTATGTGGGTTTGAACCACCAACCTTTCGGTTTGTAGTCACAGCGCTTAACTGCACCACCCAGGGGCTCCTGAGTACCATAAAGATGATTACATTTTGCCCACTGTAGGTCCCACTCCCCTCAAAATTCTGTTTCCTAAGGAGAGAGCTAACTAACCAATGCATCAAGGAAAGGAAGCCTAACAGCAGAAGAGAAGCCAGATGATTGGGACCTTCTAAAAATTAAATGTTTATGTGCTTCCAAAGACTTCTCCAAAAGAGTCAAAAGAGAACCTACAGATTGGGAAAAAATATTTGGTAATAACATATCTGACAAGGGACTTATCTCTAGAATTTATAGAACACTCCAACACCTCAATAACAAAAAGACAAACAATCCAATTAAAAAATGGGCAGAAGACATGAATAGACACTTCACCAAGGAGGATATTCAAGCAGCCAACAAACATATGAAGAAATGCTCACGATCATTAGCTATTAGAGAGATGCAAATCAAAACAACAATGAGATACCATCTTGCTCCAGCACTAGTAGCAAAGTTCAACAAGACAGAAAATAACAAATGCTGGCGAGGTTGTGGAGAGATTGGGACTCTCATACACTGCTGGTGGGACTGTAAAATGGTACAACCATTGTGGAAAGCAGTATGGCAATTCCCTCAAAAGTTGGAAATACAAATACCATTTGACCCAGCCATCCCATTACTAGGTATATACCCTAAAGAAGTGAGAGCCATAACAAGAACAGATATATGCACGCCGATGTTCATCGCAGCACTATTTACAATAGCCAAAACTTGGAAACAACCTAGATGTCCAACAACTGAGGAATGGATAACCAAACTTTGGTACATTCACACAATGGAATACTATGCAACGCTAAAGAATAATGTAGAATCTGCAAAACACCGCATAACGTGGATGAACTTGGAGGACATTATGCTGAGCAAAATAAGTCAGTCACAAAAGGACAAATATTGTATTAGTCCGTTATTGTGAAAGTTAAGGAAAGGTTTATATATTGGAGGACATTTTCTTTGTTGGTTACCAGGGGTGGGAGGGAAGGGGAGGGAATGCTGTTAGATAGATAGAGATAAATATTGATTTGGGTGAAGAGAAGGGCAATGTACCAAATATGAGTGACCAATATGGCAGCATTGAGGATGAGAAAGACAGAGAGAGTTACATGGGCAGTACAAACAACAAATATGAACCCCTTTGTAAATACAATACTGAGTTGTCAATGAAAGCAAACATGGGTATAGGGACGGATAGATGGGTGAACAAGCTAAACAATTATGTATGTCTAAATGGAGAGTGTATCCAAGATCATATACAGGGTTGGCAGACAATGGGCCTCTCGAAGAGTATGAAGGGATGGACACTGGGAGGAGGTAACTATGGGGAGGAAGTGGGAGGGGAGCTGCTGCATTGTAAATTTTGGTCAATGACATGAGACAAAGTATATGTGAACTGCTGTATGAAAAGTGAATTTACTCTGTAAATCTTCACCCAAATCCTAATAAAAAAAAAAAAGGAAAGGAAGCCTAAAGAAGGGTCTTATTACTCCTTTGAGGCAATGTCTTAATAGGTACCTTCTGGAGACAAGTTTTGCCTGGAGGTTGGGTTGGGGACAGTTTTGTGGACATTTTTCAAATCGTTTGATTACTGCCTGTATAGCTTGAGCACAGGCCTGACCTTCCTGTCCAGATAATTAGAGCCCCAGCCCTGGGGTAAGTGACCTGTGAGAAGCAGGGATGGTGAGGGCTTCTCAGTTCCTGTAATAATGACAGTGATAGTTCACATCCAACCTGGTCTTCCAGTCCATGAGAAGCTGTCACACATACACACACAACTATCTTATTTGACCTTCACATCAATGAATCCTAGAGGGAGACAGCAAGATTGCCAATCTCTCCTCAGTTTGCAGACAAGGAAGCTATTCAGAGAGAGTCAAATGCTTGCCAAAAAAAAAAAAAAAACTAAACAGTTGCTGTTCAGTTGATTCAGACTCATGATGTCCCCATGGTGTCAGAATAGAATACACAGGGTTTTCATGGTTGTGACCTTTCAAGAAGCCAATTGCCAGGTATTTCTTCCAAGGCACCCTGGGTAGGTTCAAACCACCAACCTTATGGTTAGAAGCCCAGCGCTTAATCATTTGTGCCATCCAGGGACTCTTAAATGACTTACTAAGGCCCAACAAGATTCAGTTTGAGCCATCCTTTTCCAATTCCATATTCTTTGTTCCCTCCAGTACATCACTGAGTAACCAGCCCTGTAACAGTATGGACTTCAGAGCAGGAAAGATCTAGCAGGTCATTTAACGTGAGCCCACAATTTTATCTCTGAAGCTCAGGAAGGAAGAAGTGATTCTCCTAACCTATGCATGACCAGGACTCCTGTGCCCAGGCTGGGCCTCCGCACCCACCAGGACATCTTTTCACCTTCCCCCTTGCTGGTCCCCTTGACCTTTCATCCTGCCATCCATTTTCATTCCATCTCAGACTATTTCCTCTACACTGCAAAGACAGCTGTGGCGGTTTACAGCTGTTTACCACCAGTCAGACAGATAGAGGAGGAACTTAAGTGGAATATAAACTATTGAATTAAACTCCTCTCTTCAAATGCCGCCCGGATTCGCTCTACCTGAGAATTTCAATCAATGCTGGTAACGTCTTCCTGTTCTTTAATGGAATGTAACAGACACTTTTCTTGCTTGCCATTTTAGCTGTGCCATTGCTGTGGAAGATGCTGTTAGAGGGAAAAGGGATGTCCGCCTATATAGGTATTATAATGAGTCACCTGGAAGTGCAGTTTCTTGAGCCCCAAGCAATGCCATTAAGCAGGCTGGGAACAGCTTCATTTCCCAAGACTGAAGATTAAGTAGAAGGATCTGCAGAGGGATCAGCTAACACCAATCTTTGGGGAATAGGAATGGGGGTATGTCCTTCAGGACCCTTTTTAGGGGCTCAAGAAAGCATTGGTTGCAGGGGAGGGGAAGGAAGTGAGAAGGAAAGCGGATTCCCTCCCACTGCCAAAAATGCCATGAAGCTCATACCCAGACAGACAGCAGACCACCTACTCACAACAAGTCAGAGGGAGGGATAGGGCACTTCTCTCTCTGATTTATTTTTTCCTTCTAAATTGCCCTCATGTTTTATAAGAAAGAATGGCCCTGGGCTGGAAGATCCTGGGTTCTATCCTGTCTTCTACCATTTATTAGCCACCATCTTAGGCAAGTCACTTCTCTGTGGCTCCATTCTTCCTCTCTGCAAAATATCTTCCCTGCCACATTATGAAGGAACTCTGGAGGTGTAGTGGTTAAGCCATTAGGCTGCTAGCCAGAGAAGGTCAGCGGTTCAAATCCACCAGCCACTATGCAGAAAGATTGGGCAGTCTATAAAGATTTACAGCCTTGGAAACACAATGGGTGTCTCTCTATGAGTCAGAATCGACTTGATGACAGTAAGCTTTTTTTTTTTTTTTTTGGCTTACATTATGAGAGATGTGAAAGCTTTTTGAAAACTTCTGAGTGCTGTACCATTGTGAAATATACTGGGGTTGGGGAGGAGAGAAGATGACCCCTGAGAGAGTTTCCCCAACCTCCACAGACTCTAGGTTGCCTCCAGGGCATGGAGGGACAAGAAGCAGATGGTATCTGTATTTTGGAAGGACTTGGCTGGGGTGGCCATCCCCAAAGTGACCTCTGGGAGGCAGCAGAGAAGGTGCTCTGTCCTTTCCTCAGCTCCTGTTTCCCTGCTCTGAATGGGCTTTCCTCATCTTCCAAGTGGGAGACCCAGATTAAGTTCTCAGTCAGTGAACCTCAAACACAGCCACCACCTTCTGTCAGTGGAGGTTTGTGTGCAGCCCCTACCCATCTGTCAGTGGAAGTGTAGTGACTAAGGCATTTGACTGCTAACCAGAAGGCTGGCGGTTCAAACCCACCAGCCACTCTTTGGAAGGAAAATTGGGCAATCTAGTTCCATAGAGAGACTGCCTCAGAAACCCAAGGAGGGGTCGCTATGAGTCACAGTCAACTCAAGGGCAGTGAGTTTGTTTTGTTTTCTTTAATATGTTGAATGGGTTTTAACAGAAGTGCCAGACTAAGACAGACTAGGAAAAAAGGCCTGACAATCTACCTGCAAAAATCAGCCAATGAAAATTCTATGGATCACATCGATCCAATACCATCACACATGGAATCACCATAAGTCAACTAATAACAACAACTTCTTAAAGGCAAGAGAAATTGCTTTACTTAAGCCACAGGAAAAACAAGGCAAAAATAATTATTGAGCACCTACTATGTACCAGGCACTGTGCCAGTTGGTTTCCATACACTAATCTCATTCACTCCACATGATAATCAATTCAACTGGGTTGATCCCATTTTACAGATGAGGAAACTGAGGGATGGAGCAGTTAAATAACTTATACACGATCACACAGGTGGTAAAGGCATAGAGCTGGGATTCAAACTTAGAGTTCTCTCACTCCAATATCCATTTTCTTTTTACTACAACACTTACCCAAGAACACAAAGGTCTACAATGAGGCAGATTTCAGAAAGATGTAGAATAGTTACAGAACCTAGACTTGGAGAATGTTTTATTGGTTTCTTCGTCCATTCTGAATCTCCCTACAACAAGCTTCCTAAGTCCAGTCTGTTCTTTGTTGAGAGTTCTTTTTCCTGTTCCACCAATGACTCTCTTGTTTATCTCATACCCTCGTCCTAGCCCACTCCCTTGTTGTTGTTGTTGTTATGTGCCGTCAAGTTGGACCTGACCCATAGCAACCTCTCCTTGGGTTTCCAAGTCAGTATCACTACGGAAGTAGATTACCCCATCTTCCTTCCTAGGAGTGGCTGGTGGGTTTGAACTGCCAGCCTTCTGATTAGCAGTCAAGTGCCTTAGGCACTATGCTACCAGAGCTCCCCCTTAGTTCTTGGTAAGTCTGTGTTCCTCCAGGTTTTATTCCACTAGCAAAATTATTCTCCCATCTTCATTCAACATGTGTTGTATGAGGCCCAATTATGTGCCAAGCCCTGGGTCAGGACTGAGGACCATACTGGTTACCATTTAGCAAGCACTCCTTACTGGCAGTATTCATATGTGCTGTAAATTAGCATGCTGTGGTGCCACTCAGAGTGACCCCATGTGACAGAGTAGGCTGACACATGGGGTTTTCCAGGCTGTAATCTTTATGAGAGCAGATCACCAGGTATTCTTCCTGCAGAATGAATGGTTGGGTTTGAATTAGCAACCTTCAGGTTGCCAGCCAAGCTCTTAACTTTTGCACCACCAGCGCTCCTTGTATATAGTACCTTATTAACACTCCCGAATCCTTAGGTTGGTATTGAAACCGAGTAAAATCACAACTCAACTATTTCCTCCACCCTGGTTAGGACAGATAGGGCCCTAGTTGGAAATAAATAAGTAAACATAATTATTCAGTTCCTTAAAAGCTGGATAGTATGAAAGCTCAGCTATTTCCCCACCCTGATAAAGACAAATAGGACCTGGTTGGATACAGATGAGTAAACACAATATAAGCTCAGTTCCTTAAGAACTGACTAGAAACAGGTGATAAATGCCTTAATGTGTCTCAGAAGGCAACTTGAAAATTAACTTTGGCCCATGCACATGCTCAGTGAGACAAACAGGAACAAAGTTGCTGGGAACTGACATTCTCCCCTCTGCCTAAGCCCCAATCAGCTGATGACAGGAAGCCGGTGTGACTCATCTGGTGTGCAAGCGCACTGCATTAAAAAAAGACTGTCCCTTTAAACTGAGGCGAAGGAAATTTCAGCCAATTGTCAACTATATCACACCCAAATTCCTGAAATTTTTATGAAAATGCATACCCTCTCTCCTGAAACTTACAGAAACTGTAATTTGATTTGATTCAGGGAGTCAGATTTGGGCAAAGACCTTTATCCTCTTGCATTGCCATTTTGCAATAAATAGTTTTCTCTCCTCTAAATCATTCAGTGTGTAAACTGTTTTGGCCTGACTGCACACCAACCAGGGACCCACGGTTGGTCCCATTTCAGTATTAGTGTCTCTGTTTCATAGGCAAGGTAATTGAAACTCAGCACCATTGAGTTATCTGCCCAAAGTCACACAGATGACAGCGTAAATAGTCCTCAATTCCAGGTCACTGTGGTTCCAGAATCTATGGTGTTAATCCCCACCACAGGGCACAGTCAGGAAGATAACTGACTTATCATCTCCACTCAAGATGCCTGGCTCTTACTGTAAGTTAATATCAAGAAGTAAATCTATAGCAAGCACTTGTTCCCAGGAATCTGCTAGGATTGATGAGAAATATGTAAAATGTCATCAAGGAGCCTTAGTCCATTTGAAGAGACAAGATCCATGAATTGGGTTCCAGAACCTCTTGGCTCCTAGAAACTTCTCGTGTACTCTCTCCTCCCTCCGCAGAGTCCCCTGCAGTTTCCTTCTCAGGCACCTCACTTTCTCCATTTACCCTATCAATGCTGGGGTCTGTAGGGCTCCATCTTCAGATCATCTCTTTCCTCACCTGACATCAGGGCATGCAAATTTGAGTAACCTGGGGCCTGCAGAAATTCACCCAGCAGGCTAAGAGTTAAACAATAGCCCTGCTTGCACTGCCTCTGAACAAAACCTCTACCAGCTACAGCCCTTAAACCATCATCACCTAATTCCACAAAGAGTCCAAACCAAATAGAATAGGTTGGCAGCCTGCACAGTACTCAGAGCTGCCGACTTGTCCCCTTGTTGTTCATGCTTCTATTTTCTCTGGACTATTTAATCTATAAGAAGCCTTGGTAGTGCAGTGGTTAAGCACTTGGCTGCTAACCAAAAGGTCAGAAGTTTGAACTCACCAGCCACTTCAAAGGAGAAAAATGGGGCAATCTGCTTCTGTAAAGATTATACCTTGGCAGTTCTACTTTGTCCTATAGGGTCACTATGAGTTGGAATCAATTCATTGGCAATGGGTTATTTAATCTATCTCAAATATTTATCTACTTCCTTCTTGTTGATAAGAGTCGTGGGTAGTGCAAACTATTAACGTCCTCAGCTGCTAACCAAACAGTTGGAGATTCGAGTTCACCCAGAGGCACCTTGGAAGAAAGGCCTAGAAATGTATTTCTGAAAAATCAGCCACTGAAAACCCTATGGAGCACAGTTCTACTCTGCCACTTACAGAGTTGCCATAAGTTGTAATCAACTCAGTGGCAATTGGTTTGGGTCCGTGTTGATAACTTCCAAATCCATTGTTTAGTCCAGGTGTCTCTCCTGAGTTTCAGACTCTGTGTATGGAAGGGTCTGCTGACAACTTCTGCTGTGTCCCAAACCAACATAGCCAAACCTGAATGCTTCATCCCCCTTTCCACTACATCTTCCTACCTCTGTTCAGTCAGTCTCTCTCTCTCCTCTACTCACCCAGTCACCCAGGTCAGAATCTTGAGGTTTAGAGGTCACTTTTCCTTCTCCCACCACATCTAATGATCACTCCTTGTTGACCAACCATCCAACCCTCCTCTTCAGCCCTCCTACAGCTGTCTTAGTGCATGCTGTCACCCTTATCCCCTGGAACATGGCCATAATCTCCTACCTGGGTGCACTCCCCTCCATCCACACTTCTCACCATCACAGCCTGAATCATGAGCCAAAAATACAACTCTAGGGCCACTTCCAGCTTAAAACCCTGCTCCAACTTCCCACCAAACCAAACTCACTGTCATTAAGTTGATTCCAACTGATAGCAACCCTATATAGGACAGAGTAGAACCTCCCCATAAGGTTTCCAAAGCTGTAATCTCTACAGAAGCAGATGGCTTCATCTCCTTCTTACGGAATGGCTGGTGAGTTCAAACTGCCAACCTCTTGGTTAGCAGCCAAGTGGTTTAACCACTGAGCCACAAGAGCTCCTTAGGCTCCCCACAGCCTATAGAAAATGATTCAAACTCCTTAGCTCAGCTTCCAGGGCCCTCCCAGCCTGGCAGCCAGTCCTGGCCCCACTTTACTCTTTGTTCACAGTAAACTGTTTATACCTAGCCTGTACACACCAAGCTTGAGAGTCTGTAGGCCTGTTATTCCCTCTGCCTATGAAACCTTCCTTTCCATTTCTGTCTGAGTAATTTCTACCTATGCTGGAATCATACATCAGGGCTATTTCCTCTGGAAGCCTTCCCCGATACCCTGAGTCTGCACCATGCATCCTTCCTCAGAAGCCCATATTGCCCCATACTATGGCACCAATCGCAGGATTTTAGCCTTATCAGAAGCCCTGGTGGCACAGTAGTTAAGTGCTTAACTGCTAACCAAAAGGTTGGTGGATCAAACCCACCAGCTATCCCACAGGAGAAAGATGTGGCAGTCTGCTTCTGTAAAGATTTACAACCTTGGAAACCCTATATGGAAATTTAACTTTGTCCAACAGGGTCACTATGAGTTGGAACTGACTGGATGGTAATAGAGTTTTTTTTGTTTTTTGTTTCCTTGTCTATGAGTTTGAGGGTGACCTCATGTGGCAGATACTGGAGTTGCCTATACAACAGTCCCTTTATCTTTGTTGATATAAATAAATAAATAAAGCCAAACTCACTGCCATCAAGTCAGATCCAATTCATAGCGACCCCTCCTTGGGTTTCTGAGGTGATAACTCCACGGAAGTAGATTGCCCAAACTTCCTTCTGAGGAGTGACTGGTAGGTTTGAACCACCAGCCTTCTGATTAGCAGTCAAGTGCCTTAGGCACTACGCCACAAGAGCTTCTTTGTTGATAGAATCCTAATTTTATTTCAGGAGCAAAATGTTCAGCCCTGGGGAGGGTGGTTTTATTAATAAACCAGTAGTGTTGAGCTGACTCCAATCCATGGTGATCCCATGTGTCAGAGCAGAGCTATACTTCACAGTGCTGTTTTGTTTGTTTTTTACTGTGGTAAAAATATATACAGCAAAACATTTGCCAATTCAACAATTTCTACACATACAATTCACTGACATTGACTACCTTCTTCACGTTGTGCAACCATTATCACTATCCTTTTCCCAATTATTGCACCACCATTAATATAAACCCAGTTTCTCCTAAATAAAAACTTTTCTTTTCCTCCTCTTCCCACTCCTGGTAACAAGGATAATCTTTGTTTTCTATATATTTTTTTTATTTTCCATAGAGTTTTCAGTGGTTAATTATTCATAAACAGATTCCCAGCCTTTTCTTCAAATGTACTTCTGGCTGGACTCAAACTTCCAACCTTTTGGTTAGCACTCATACATGTTAATTGTTTACACTTGTTAACAACATTAACACATTGAGAATCCTTACATCAACCAAAGTATTATTATCACTATTTTACAGAGGGGAACCTGAGGCACAAAAAAGTTAAGTATCTTGCCCAAGTTTATGCAATAAGGAAGTGGTGGAGCCAGGACTTGAACTTGGGCCATCTAGGTCTATGGTCTGTGCTCTTAACCAAGATGCCATACTGCCTCTCCCAAGAATGATGTATTGAGACTGGTCTAAAGGAGCCAATTATGGCATTCCATTCCCAACTATCTATGAATATTAGTCTAGGAATGGTGTGTGATCCAAGGATGGGCAGTGGGACATAGGAAGAAGCCTACTGGGCACGGCTGGGAAAAAAATCCTTTCCTGATAAAAAGAGAGAGGTGAAGATCTCTAACCTGCCTTCTTCTGTCTTTGGACATAGTCATGTGAGGATGTTGTCGGGG
>NW_006921646.1:11495215-11495680 GCF_000298275.1 Orycteropus afer afer
GGTTTCCTCGGGTGGTGGAGACCTGTGCCACACTGCCAGTGGGAGCTGGACCACCAAAGAGAGTAGAGGCCACAGAACTCAGTTCCCAGGGCCAGGGACTGATGCAAAGATGTGGAGGTAGAATCCTACCCACTGCTATCCTCTTGTGTGAGCTAATAAATTCCCTCCCTGTCTGAATTGGAGTTTTATGTGAATTACAGCTGAAGGTTTCCAAAGCGATATATCATTATTTATTCATTGTCCACAGAGAACATTCTACATATGAGTGCTGAGCTAGTCACCAGGGAGACAGCAGCCATGGTGCACACTGGCAAAATGTCCACCATGTTTCTGCTCAGAGACTCGGTTCCAAATCAAAGTCTCGTCTAAGTGCTGTTCATTGTTGTTGTTGTTGTTGTTAGGTGCCATCGAGTCAGCTCTGAGTCATAGCAACCCTATGTGCAACAGAATGAAATACTGCCTGGT
>NW_006921646.1:11495780-11504150 GCF_000298275.1 Orycteropus afer afer
CACTCAATCAGGCCCAGCCAAGTTGACACACAAACTGAATTACCACACCATCTAAGGGGGACATCATGGACACACCGAAAATAGCAGAGCAGGAGAACGGTAAAAGTCTGAGTTCTTGATAACATTACTAAGCTGTTAAATCTATAGTTTCTGGACACCCTATCCCTGGACTTCCTTCTTATTTAATGAGATAACAAAAGTCTGCATCATTTAAGCCACTATTAGGTGAACACTTTGTTACCTAAAGCCACTCCAGTATACTCCAATGTCTCGAACAGTTTCCCACACTAAGAAAACACCCTCCATAAAAATCTCTTTGATGAATGAAATGCAAAAAAAGGATGTGAGCTTATTTGGGGAAATAAGGTTAACTCAGAACACTACAGTCTCTGGTGGGTGTACATGGTTAATGCACTCTGCATTCAGATCCACTCAGAGATGCCTCATAAGAAAAGTCTAGTAAACTAGTCGCAAAGAATCAGTCACTGAAAACCAAAGCACTGCACAGATATGAAGAAAGACTAATTGTCCTGCACCCCAGTCTACTCATTGAGGGTGTTGAGTTCAGTTGAGTTCCTACTTCTGCCACGTTGAATACAAGGAAAGATGAAGTTTCAGGTGCATGGTGCTGGCAGTAGATATTAAGGGAGAGGAGTCCCTGGGAATCCCTCGTAACTTTTCACTGTTATCCTTGGTGAGCTGACAGAGGCTGCCAAAGGGCAATAAATTCTGTTCAAAAGTTCAGAGGAATATGCCTAAACAGAAAAGAGAATGAGAGGAGACTCATCCAAGGGACAGTCTCTAAAACAAAGAAAGCTGCAAAGATCTTTCTCCTCTTGGCCTTTGATCTAAGTCAATAAAATCAGATGATTCTTTGGTCACTGAAGAGTCCTGAAGGGTGCCCAGACACCTTCCTTGTTATCTACCACCAGCTATGGCACAATCTTGCTCTTCCTAGCCTGTCATGCACTCAGGTGGGACCATAGGAGTCACTGCTCTCTCACACGGTGACAGTCATGGGCCCCAAAGGAGTTGGGATGAGACCAACTGGATGTTACTGGAAAAATAACAAGGTCCTCTGAGACTTATCTCTGATCCCCTCTTGCCAGACCCTTTGTAATCCCTGCTTATTTTCTGTGGCCCCATTCACTCCAATTTTCTCTGCACTCAGAAAAGGCCTAACATCAGTCAATTGCACACTACTGTGAATTAAGTCTTTCTCAGGGTTATGTGCTAAATAATTCTCATCTTGCAATGAGATTGTATTCATCTTGCAAGCTTTGTGGCAGTTATTATTGTTTTGCATTATTTAACTTTTATACTATAACTTTTCACCTGCTTTCTAGTTCCTCAATTAAACTATAAGTTCTTCAAAGATAGAACCCACATCTTCTACCCATACTTAAGCCCACTGCTATCAGTCCATTCTAACTCATATGGACCCTTAGGACAGAGTAGAACTGCCCCATAGGGTTTCCAAGGCTCCACCCATACTTAGGATTCAGTTATTCCTTCCTTCTTTCATTTACTCATTTCTTCAACAAACATCTATTGAGTATATCTTAGGTACTTAGTTCTGTGCTAGGTCTGAGATTTCCAAAATGAATAAGACACATTCCCTACCTTCAAGATCTTATAGTCTATTTGGAGAGGCAAAGTGTAGAAGTGGATAATTAGTTCTCCCTCAGTTGTTTTCAGGACTGCATCTTCCTTATTGCTTCAACTTTATCTTTGTGACACTCATCCCCCACCAGCCCTTGCCTTGAGCTAGTCTACTGTGAGTCTGTTTCTTGCAATCAGGAGAAACCAATTACAATATCCCCTAGGGCAAGTGATGCCTGAACTGACTCTTAAAGGATCAGTATAAGGGAAATAAGGGCATGGGGAGGATATTTATGGCAGAGACTACAGCACAGCACAAGAAACCTTGTGGAGGCCAAGAAAAGCTTGTTGTGGGTATGCCAAACACGTGTGCAGTCATTTCTATTTTGGTTCTTCATTGTGGAATGGAAGGCTTTGTCCATGGTAAAGCAATCCCAAACATCAAAAAGCTGATCGAGGAGGTATTTTGGGACACATGTAGGGAGACAAGTCCCTTCCTTGGGCCTGCAACATCACACTGGATAGGCAGCTGTCTGGATAGACCAATGCTCAAGGCCAATCTTACCAATTTACAGCAGCTCCTTTGGTGACCAGAGATGCACCAGCAAGAGGAAGCAACCTGACTCAGCCAAAGTCCTGCAAGGGAGGGTCTCAAACCAGGGACTATCCAAGCTGAAAGAGATCCCAATAGACCACTCCATCCAGCTGAGTATTAAGAGTCTCACACCAAGATTGGCAGAATATGAAGCCAGAACCCAGTCTTCCAGCCCCTGAGGAGTAACACTTCCCCCAGAAACTTGGTGCCTACACATAATAGGGAATAGAGAACTCCCAAAACTTGAGCATGTAGCAGTTTGGATAATGTTAATACGATGAAAACGCAGGTTTAGCCACTCTTAAGTTTCCCAGAGAAGGCTAAGTCTAGTATATAGAGGCAAGTGACTGACACATGCCCTGAAAAATCCCCAGCATCTAAACAAGGCAATGCTATCCCCTCTTTCCCTGCCAGGACTCAACTGGGCTGCCAGCTAACCCTTCATCTTCCAAGCCCAGCTTCTGGGAAGCCCACATCTTGATAAAAGGCTGTAAGAGTCCACCAAATTCCACAGAAATTAAGAGAAGAGCTACTGTGCACAAAACCTTGTTATTGGAAAAGTGTGAAGAGTTCAAGTTTTTATACTTGGGACCTAGCCCAATCATCAAATGCCAGGGGATCAGGTGTGGTTAATAAGGACATCATTGCCCATAAGGACATTACCCCAAGTTCTGGCTTCTGTCCTTCTAAAGGAGTGTCTAAAATGACATGACCAAAAATGGTATCCTGCTCACCTAAATAGCTTTTTTAAAAATAGTGCCCCTTGGCTTACCTTCAACTTTGATGATGGCCTCAAAAGGGCAGGCATGTCCATTAGAATATAAGTGTGGTGTGGGCTATGGCTTTATCCTCTTCATTGTTGAGTTGCCAGTACCTAGAATAGGTTTGGCACAGAGTTGTTGCTCAATAAATGTTTGTAGAATGAGGGAAAGAATTTGTTGGTTGCCTTTCCCACTAGACTATAGCCTCCTTGCTGATGATCATTGTCCCTGGTAGCACGCCTATTTAGTTTCCGATACTATAAATCTTTACGGAAGTAGACTGCCCCATCTTCCTTCCACAGAGCAGCTGGTGGGTTTGAACCACTGACCTTCAGGTTAGCAGCCAAATGTCTTATCTGCTATGGCACCAGAGCTCCTTGGTACACCCTAGGTGCTCAATAAATATTTGTTAAGCAAACGAATAACCATGCATGTTACTGTTTTTTTGACAAATAACTTTTCTTTCAATGTTACCAATATTCACTCAATCATTGAGCCTTTTCCAATGCTAAGTCCTGGACCAAGCTTGGAGATCCCAGGAGGCCCAAAACAGAGTGCCTGACTGCAGATGCTCACAGATGAGTTGAAAGGCAAATATGTAAACAAGTAAACAAAATCTGAAATGCTCTGATCTGGCAGGATGGGGATTGATTCATAGTTTGTTGGAAAATTGAAAATGTCAGTAAATGTGAGGAATCATAAAAAATGCTACCATGCTAGGTATCTTCCATTTTGCCCCCAAGCACTGTTCCCCATCTTCCATCCACCCTGGAGGCTTCACCTGCATAGACTGTACCAATGGACTCCTTTGCCTTCTACTTTGGTGTCGGATTTGGCCAATGGGAAGCTATTACGGACTGAATTGTGTCCCTCAAAAAATGTATTGTGCTTGGAGGGGCATCTATGTAGGAGATCCTGGATAGAGTGGGAGAACAATGTGGAAAAAAACTTAAAATCATTTAAAAAAAGAAAAAAAAGGACCATGTTTGCTGGTCTGACAAAGCCTGGTGAAATCCCTAAGACTATCTAGCCCCTAGCTGCCCTTCAGGTCTGGAATTGAACCCACTCCTGTGACTTCCAGCCAAACAAAAGACAAGCATATGAGCTGAACATTTACATTAGGCAGAGATACTCCTTGGATAGATCAGTCCTAGGAGAATAGAAGGGCTGTGTATGCACAGGAAGACAGCTCATGGGAGGGAAGGACACAGGGAAGAGCTATCTATGGGGAGGAAGTGGGAAGGGAGCTGTTGCATTGTGGGAAATTGCAGTCAATGTCATGAGACCAAGTGTATGTGAACTGTTGTATGGAAAATGAATTTTCTCTGTAAACTTTTACCCAAATCACAAGAAAAATTTAAAAAAAAAAAAATGTGTTGTAGATTCTAACACCTATACTCATGGATGCCAATTCCATTTGGAAATAAGGTTTTCTTTGTTACGTTAATGAGGCCCAAACAGTTTAGGGCAAGTCTTAACCCAGTCACTTTTGAGATATAAAAAGAGCATATTAGGCACAGAAGCAAGCAAGCACAAATGAGAAAAGAAAGATTCCACATGGAGATCTCCAAGAAACTCCAAGAAGCTGAGACAAGGATTTTCCCCCATAGCAGACACAGAGAGTCATCCCTCGGAGCCGGCACACGGAATTAGTACTTCTCCGACTCGATGGCAAATAACAACAACAACAAGCCTCCTGAAGTGTGACAAACTAAATTTATGCTCATTAAAACCATCAACTTGCAGTATTTCTGTTATAGCAGCTTGAAGAAACTAACACAGAGGCACTGGTAGGAGACTGGAGGGTGAGAGAAGTAAGAGGTCATATATTTATTTCCCAGGCTTCCTTCCTGCGGTGTCTTGACACGCCGGCTGTTCCATCTAAGCAAAGCTCAGCTGCTGTCAGGCAGCTCTCTGGGTTCCCCTAGTCTACTGCACTCTCTCTTGTGGTATCTCTGAATTCTGCCCACACATTTGTAAATAGCCCTTTCATTAAACTCTCTTCAAAGAATCTAATTGGAACATTAATTAGGCACCCTATTGACACACATTCCTTTAAATATATATATTTTTTAACATAAAACACATCACTGTACTAATTCTCCTGCTATTTAATGCAGTACCGAGGCATATTCTTTGAGGGTGGGTCTGCTATTTGAAGTTCCACATCATCTTTCACTCATAAGAGACATCCATAATGTATAGACTATGATTTCCCCATTTCTTTTTCTTTAAACTGGAGTGAGAATTTAAAGATACTTGCTAAAGCAATCAGAGTGCAGAATCCTTAGAGAGTTTTTACAAATAGTTTTCTAATCTTTTACAGTTGTTTCACCCACACCTAATTTTCCAGCAATTTGTTTTCATGACTCAACCTTTATGGAGCCTTTTGTCTTTCCCCTTTATAACCCTCAACATTTATTTACGCATTCATCATTCATTTTTTCATCATCATATATTCATCAACTCCTACTCTGTCTGTCTCAGTCTTAGGCTGGAACGCAAGGTCCAAAGATGAGTTGGCTATGGTCTCTGCCCTGGAATTCAGTCTAGAGGAGATACACACATGTAATAAGACAGTTGCATCTTATTGGCATCAGCTCACTCAAACACTGTCATCAACCCTTTTGTGTGTCTTCTGAAGCCTTCAACTTCGGTTGTATAAAAACAACTGTCGCTCTTTTCACTGTGAAATTGCACACTCATCTTTCATTGGTTATGTCCCACTTAATTAAATCACATAACTAGTGTAACCAGTGGAATTAGACTAGACAGGTTAACTCAGCAGGTGAACTCAGAAGTGAGGGCGAACTAGAAAGTAGCTGACCAGCCTTACAAGGGTTCAGCAAACCAAGGCACTGATAAATGTGCTTTACAGAGAGGGTGGAGAGCTTGCCTTAATCCAGCAGGTACTCTCATGGCATAGTGCCTAAGGCATTTGACTGCTCACCAGAAGGCTGGCTGTTCCATCCCACAAGCCACTCCTTGGAAAGAAGATTGAGCAATCTACTTCTACAGTAATACTGCCTCAGAAACCCAAGGAGGGGTCGCTATGAGTCAGATCCAACTCAAAGGCATGGTTTAGAAATAAGCAGAAGTTAGTTAAAGAGCTCTGGTGGTACATTGGTTAAAGTATTAGGCTGCTAACCAAAAGGTTGGTGGTTCCAACCCACCAGTCTTTTGGAGAGAGAAAGACAAGGCAGTCTGCTTCCATAAGGATTTACAGCCTTGGAAACCCTAGGGGCAGTTTTACTCTGTCCTAGAGGGTTGCTAAGAGTGGAAATCGACTCAAAGACAATGGGTTTGGTTTGGTTTCAGAGTTAATTAAAAGAGGAGGAGCCTATTGGTGTTTCAGTGGTGGGAGTCTTGCCTTCCATGAGGGGTATTCAAATTAGATTCTTAGTCAACGAACCTCATGTGCAGCCACCATCCTGTTCTTCCTGTTCTAGCGACCCCTCCTTGGGTTTCCAAGGCAATATCTCTACAGCAGTAGATTGCCCAATCTTCCTTCCAAGAAGTGTCTGGTGGGTTTGAACCATCAGCCTTCTAGTTAACAGTCAAATGCCTTAGGCACTACACCACCAGAGCTCCTTGTATAATATTAAAACCCATTGCCATCGAGTCTGATCCGACTCATAATGACCCTTCCTTGGGTTTCCGAGGCAGTATCACTGCAGAAGTAGATTGCCCAAACTTCCTTCCAAGGAGTGGCTGGTGAGTTTGAACCACCAGCCTTCTGGTTAACAGTCAAATGCCTTAGGCACTATGCCTCCAGAGCTCCCTTAAGTTAAATATCTAAATTAATTTCACCTGTTTCTTTTTCCTTTTTAATTTTTTTAACGTGGCTCCTAGAAAACTTTAAATTGCTTATATGACTCACATTTGTGGCTCACATCATATTGAACAGCACTGGTCTGGAGGACACCAGTTCCCCATTTTATGAAAATATCTCAATCTATCAGCATCACTACCATGTCTTGTTCCAATTGCTCTTGTCCACCAAGTTCCAAAGAGTGGCTCTGTTGGGTAAGGAGTCTGGTGTTAAATGCATTTATGGCACATTATGAGGGCCTACAGATGGTCCCCTGTGATCTGAGGACATAATGAGTGGTAGTCCAAGGGTCAGAAGACTTGAATTCGAGTCCCAGTTCTGCTATCCACTTACTAAATGCCCTTGGAAATGTCACTGACACTTTGCTTCCTCACTCTTACCTGTCAAACTGTGAAGGGAAAGAAAAGAAAAAAAAAGTCAAACAAGTTTCCATTGAGTCAGTTCTGATTAATGGCTACCTAATGTGTGTCAGGGTAAAAATGTGCTCCATTGGGTGTTTAATGGTTGATCTTTCTAAAGGAGATTTCCAGGATTTTCTTCCTAGGCTCCTCTTGGTGGACTTGAACCACCAACCTTTTGGTTAGTAGCTGGGTGCTTAACCATTTTCAGTAGCCAGGGATTTCTAACTCAAATTAACCAATTTCAAATTATAAAACATCAGGCCCTGATGGGGAAATAGCTTTGGGACAGAGGAGGCCTTCCTGGATCTCTTCAAATCATAACTCAGATTCTATATGAAGTAGAGAAACTAACAAATGTGTAGGAATCCATAGAGTAGGCTGGCCCTGATGGACAGTGGTGGGCTGGCACAGAGGTTCAAGCTGGGTCTGCATTTGCCTTCACGTGTACCATCATGCACATGCAGTTGATTTAAGCTGTTTGGACAATTTCATGAACATATACACACACCTCCCTAAGTACAAACACCCCCACACACATGCTCTGTGACCACTATGCTTGCACTCGTGGATATCTGCCCACATCTTTTCTCAAGCAGCATGAGCAGCAGGATATGCTTAAGAAAACAGCCTCTTCCCCCAAGAGAAAAGCATCACTTACCTAGAGAGAGGGAGGACCAGGAAGAATTCCCCAGGGAAACAGGCAGCATGCAGCCAGGTCATGCACAGGGCCTTTACTAGGCCAGTGAGTCAGATCAGCAGAGGCAGCAAGGCACCCAGAAACAAACCAATAATGAGCTGGCAGCCCTCAGGAGAACTGGCAAAGCTAATTGCAAGCCCCAGCCAGACAGTGCTAAGCAATCAGGGCAAAATGGAGTGTCCCAGGAGGGACAGGGGTACAGGCAACACAGCAGGCGGAAGCCACAAGGCTTACCTCGGAGTGAGAAGAGAAGGTGTTTAAGAAGGAAGGAAATATTCTCCCCAAACTAGAGAAGATGTCCTTAGTACTTTGCAGAAAGAGAGCCCTGTGTCTCTACCTAAAGAGCTCTGCTGGGGCAGTGGTTAAGCATTCAGCTGCTAACCAAATGGTCAGCGGTTCAAACCTAACAGCTACTCTGCAGGAGAATGACGAAGCTGTCTGCTTCCCTAAAGATTTACAGCCTTGGAAACCCTGTTGTTGTT
>NW_006921646.1:11507310-11512987 GCF_000298275.1 Orycteropus afer afer
GTGGATTGGCTTAGGCACACATTAATGTTCAAGGAGACATCTTTGCTCTTCAGCACTTTAAAGAGGTCTTTTGCAGCAGATTTGCCCAGTGCAATACATCATATGATTTCTTGACTGCTTCTTCCATTGGTGTTGATTGTGGAACCAAGTAATATGAAATCTTTATCAACTTCAATCTTTTCTCCATTTATTGTGATGCTGCTTACTGGACCAATTGTGAGGATTTTCACTTTCTTTATATTGAAATGTAATCCATGCCGCAGACTGAAGTTTTTAATCTTTATCAGTAAGTGCTTCAAGTCATACTTTCACCAAGCAAAGTTGTGTCATCTGTGTATCTCAGGTTGTTAATGTGTCTTCCACCAAGCCTGATGCCACACTCTTCTTCATATGGTCAGCTTCTCAGATTATTTGTTCAGCATAGAGATGGAATAAGTATGATGAAAGGATACAACCCTAACACACTTGCTTCCTGATTTTAACCATGCAGTATCCCCTTGTTCTGTTCAAATAACAGCCTCCTGGTCTATGTACAGGTTCCTCATGAGCACAATCAAGGGTTCTGGGATTCCCATTCTTCTCAATGTTATCCTTAATTTGATATGATCCACACAATCGAATGTTTTTGCATAGTCAATAAAACACAAATAAACATCTTTCTTGTATTCTTTGCTTTCAGCCAAGATCCATCTGACATCAGCAATGACACCCCTCATTTCACATCATTTTCTGAATCCAGCTTGCATTTCTAGAAGTTCTCTATCAATATACTGCTGAAACTGTTTTAGAATTATCTTCAGCAAGATTTTACTTGTGTGTGATATTAATGATATTGTTTGATAATTTCCACATTCTGTGCTGTTCATTGGTGGATCCTAAGTCATATCCTGAATCTACCTGCAGGGATACCCAGGGAGTGTAGTTTTTGGCCTTTCAAACTTAGCACACTAATTGTTGTTGTTGTTATCAATTCTGACTCATAGAGACCCCATATGATAAGGTAAAACTGCCCCATAGTGTTTCCTAGGCTATAATCAGGGAGAAGATCACAATATATGGTGGAATACTATGTAGCTGATGAAAAGAGTGAGGCAGTTCTCAATTGACTGATACTGAAAAGTCTACAAGATAGAATCTCTGAGTGGTACAAATGGTTAACGTACTCAGTTGCTAACCAAAAGGGTGGAGTATTAAGTTACCCTATGGTGCACTGTTTCTACTCTAATACACAAGGGGTTGTCTTAAGTCAGAATCCACTTAACAGCAACTGGTTGGTTACAAGATATATTAAAAAGTAAAGAAGCAAGATGCTACAATTTGGGCTAAAGGGAAATAAAATCATTTATAAGCATTTTATTAACATATTCTCTTTGGAAGTATGAACAAAATAAGACTCAGCTATTGATTCTGGAGACAGAAACTAGGTGGCTAGAGGACAGAATTGGGAGGGAGACTTTTCACCATACATAACTTTCTAATTCTTTTTCTATTCTATACAAATATATATTTGTAAGTGATTAAGCATTGTCTCCTTTATAAATACACCCTGCAAGGTGTAATATATGCATGCATGGCATTCATTCACTTATTCAACAAAGATGTATCTAACCTCCACCCCATTCTGGGCTCTGTTCTAGTTCTATGGTAGGACCGTCACATAGTTCCTGAGACTGTGAAATCCCAACACCACAGTGTATGGGTGCAACAATGGAAGTGGTCTGAAGCACACTAGAGCACAGAGGAGGGGGTGACTGGTACAGTCTGAAGGGCCCAGAGTAAGTTTGATGGAGGTGTCATTTGGACTGAGGCTGGAGGGAGGAGTGGGGGTTTAATGGTGGGAAAAATATATATACTCTGACAGAGAAAACAGCCTGTGCAGTATGGGGCTTGAGACAAGGCATAGTACACTCTGAGTGTGATAAGCAAACAAAACAGCGAGAGGAGAGTCAGGGTATGTGTGTGTGTGTGCACACATGAGCACATGCATGCACACCCACATCTCCCTGAGCCACTCCATTCTGCTACACATTTGTGAAGGTTCACAGAAAAAATCTGTATGAGATGGACCCTGTCTTAGTTTCCTAATGCTGCTGTAACACATATAACACAAGTGGGTGGCTTTAGAGAACAGAAATTTATCTTCTCACGATTCTAGAGGCTAAAAGTCCATAGCAACTCATAGGGTCTCAGCCATGGCGATTCCTTCCTTGATGGTTTCTTGGTGTCTAGACAACCTCACACGGTGTCTCCCCACAACCCTCATGTGTACATAACACTGTGTGTAATCTGTTCTTTTTATAACTCAGGAGTGATTAGATTTAGAACATACCGTACTTGGGTATGATCTAATTAATCTAATAAAGAAAATTCTATTTCCAAATAAGGTACAACGTTTAAACAGGTACAAAGTTTAATTAGGATTCCAACACTTTTTCTTTTTTTTTTTTGGTGAGGAGCACACAATTCAATCTATAATAGCCCCTGCAGATGGAAAGCATTGGCACTGAGGTTCCCAACTGTGAAGCACTTACATCATTCTGACCAAATATATCTGGAAATTGCTCAGTCGAACTATTAGGCTCAGAGATAGACCCAGCTGTGCTTGATTGTTTCAGAATATTGGTTCACCCTCAACTGAGGAAAAGAAGAGGATATACAATTTCTCTGTAACCTCTGCTCTTAAAATACTATTGTGATTTTCAATAGGAAGTCCAGGATAGAGTGCAGTAAAATGTGGAACCAAACTCAAAATCATAAAAAAGACCAGACTTACTGGTCTGATGAAGACCTTTAGAACCCCCCAGGACTATGGCCCTTGGACACCCTTCAAGCTAGGAACTGAACTGAATCCCTATGACTCAACTGTCAGTCAAACAATAGACAGGCCTATAAAGTGAACAATAATATCATGAGGGTATGCACTCATTAGAACAATAAAGCATGTAAGATCAAGAGGACACCATTTTCCCAGGGATAGAGCTAGGAAGGCTGGTGGGGATAGGAAGGAAGGATGAAGGGAAGGGGTGGGCGCAGGGAAGAAGTGGGATGAATGCTGTTATAGTGTGGGGATTGCAGTAAATGTCACAAAACAGAATATGTATGGATTGTTGAATGGGAAAATTAATTTGCTCTGTAAATGTTCACCCAAATCAAAATTTTAAAAAAATATACTATTGTGATTTTAAGTAGGAAGAGATGGCTTCACCCTTCCCAACATTTCTCACAGGTTGCTGCTGAACTAATGCATAATTCTGAAACCAGAGAAGTCATCTTCTGTATTCTCTCACTTTCCCCTTCTAAAGACTATCTCTTCTTTTATTTTTTAATTATATTTTTGATGAAAGTTTAAATGGCAAATTAGGCTCCTATTTAACAATTTTTTTATACATATTGTTAAATGACATTGGTTACATTTTTCACAATATGTCAGCATTCTCATTGTTTCTATTCTGGTTGTTCTGTTTCCATTAATCTAGCTTCCCTGCCCCACCCTTCTTACCTTCTTACCTTTGCTTTAGGGTGAATATTGGCCATTTGGTCTCACACAGCTGATTATTTAAAGGAACACAGTACTTATGGGTATTATTGTTTGTTTTATGAGACAATCTGTTATTTAGCTGAAAGGTGACCTCTGGGAGTGGCTTCAGTTGCAAATTTAAAGGGTATGTCAGAGTGATAGTCTCAAGGGATCCTCTAGTCTCTACTAGTCCAATAAGTCTGAATTTTTTTTTTTTTTTTAAAGAATTTGAGATTTGTTCTACATTTTTCTCTCATTTTATCTGGAACCATCTATTGTGTCCCTGGTCAGAATGGCTGTTAGTGATAACCAGTCACTATCAAGTCCTGGTCTCAGTCTAGATGAGGCTGTGGTTTGGGTGAGCTCTCAGTCCTGTAAACTAGTTTCTTCTTTAAGTCTTTGGTTTCCTTCTTTCTCTTTTGCTGCACATAAATACAGACCTATAGTTGTATCTTAAATGACCGCTTTCAAGTTTTTAACACTTCAGATGCTACTCAACAAACCAGGATGTAGAATAATATCTTGTTGTTGTTGTTGTTGTTGTTTGCCATCTTATGAACTATATTATGCCAATTGACCAAAAGGGATCCCTTCTTCTGTAGGAGCTAAATAGAGGTACAAGTGAGAACACTGTAGCAGTGCAACTAAAGGACAAATGTATTTCAGAAAACATCATGGAAGATATTATAGAAGGGGGCTATTTAGGCTGGACCTGAACAAGTAAAATAGGCTTAGAGGGGGTGGTAGTTAAGGTTGTGTGTCAACTTGGCGGGGCCTAGTTTTGAGTGGCGAGGTAACTGGATATAGTTATTCCTCGTGATGAGACTGGTAATCAACTCCATGGTAGAATCTGCTGTGAGCAGCTGAGTAGTTGCCTTAGGGAGGTGGTCTGCTTCCAGTATATAACAAGAAGCTTTGAGAAAGGTCTCTAGCTTTTTGGCATGCTTGGATCCTGCATTTAGCAGTGTTTTCATTCAGCAGCCTGCCATGTTACCTGTCAATCTTGGGACTGTTTCTGGACTTGAGCTAGTGGCCTACCATGTTGCTTGATAATCTTGGGACTGTGTCATTTCACTTGTTGATCTTGGGTTTGTCAGCATCAGCAGCCAGAAGCTGCCTGAGTTAAGAGAAGCCTCCAGCTCCAGTGGGCCAGGACCAAGAGGCAGAGCTGAAGCCCACGGTCAAGGGACCTTCACTCAGCCCCTAGAGCAAGCACTTTGAACTAATATTTTTAGCTTCCTAAACTGTAAGGGAATAAATCCCTGTTTTTTAAAGTCATCCACTTGTGGTGTTTCTGTTATAGCAGCACTAGAGAACCAATACAGAGGAAGTCCAAAGAATCCAAAGGCAGGGAAATTATATGAGCAAAGACATGGAGATGGGAAAATGAGTAGCAAGAGCATTGAAAACATGGAGGCATTTAATGGAAGAGAAGACCAAGTAGATAGAACACTGAGCCACAATGGCAGTCTCCAGAGATAGCAAATATGTTTCTTCTTCTGAGAAAACTGTGGTGACTTAGTTAAGGAATAAATCTGGGGGTGCCCCCAGCAAAGGGAGAAAGCACCATGATCAGTCAGCAAGACCTTTCATAGTCACTGAAGAGAAGTTATGGCAAGTGGCTGCCATGTCTGCTTTAGACTTGGATCCATCAATATTGGGAAGCAGGTGGATTTCATCAAACAGTAGATCCTACTCCTTTGGGAACTCCTTCAGACCCTACTGTTCTCATATTTCTTCCAGTTCTAAAAGTCCCACATCTATGCCTTATCCAGATTACCCTACTCCATGTATCTTTTTCCTCCTTCTCCCTCAACTACCCTCACCTGTCTTATGTGCCACCCCCTTATACTTAATTCCCTGGATAATAAACTAATTTCTACCAATGACAAAAATGGGTTCATGTGTCACTTCTGTCAGTTGGCAATTTTCCTTAATAGGAGATTTCTAGATTCTTAACTATGTAACCTGGAGGAGAGATTAACCCAATGGGGCTTTATCATGTTCCTTAACTCACTAAGCAGTTGTGAGAAGTGAAATCTAGTTAGTAAGATAAGTTGGTTCTTTGGGGATTGGCTTTCTAACCTGATGTTAACTGGTTGACCTTGATAGACCTTGTGAGACAGGGCAGAAGGAAAGTTGCATGACCTACTCATGAAA
>NW_006921646.1:11513087-11514172 GCF_000298275.1 Orycteropus afer afer
GAAGGCTGGCGGTTCAAACCCACCAGCCACTCCTCGGAAGGAAGATGGGGCAATCTACTTCCGTAGTGATACTGCCTCGGAAACCCAAGGAGGGTGGTGGAGACTATGAGTCGGGTCCGACTCGACGGCACATAACAACAACAACAACAAATTTTTCACAGTTTGCTTAAAGTTGATCACTTTAAGCAAAACGTAGATGCCAGGAATATCCATTTTAAAGTGATATCCAAGTATAAAATGTATCCAAGTATGTATGTGGTAAATATAGATGAGAGTATGTTTGAATATGCATGTAGTATTTCTGGAAGACACAATAAATGCTTAATAGTGACTTTTCCTGGGGAGGAAAAGAGTAGGAAGGAAGACAAGGATGGGGAAAGAGTTACTTCTCACTGTAATTCTTTTGTTTTCTTAAAAAAAAAAAAAAAAACCTAAGTACATGCATTATCTTTTCAAAAGCTAATTTATAAAAAGCTGTATTATGTTATCCAAAACATCCTTTGAAGTATTAATAGTAACATAATAGCTGTTAATGGCTTTACAACTGCTCAAGTTCTTAAAATTTTAGAAGCTCACTTCTTCAAAATACAGAGAGCAATGGAAATGATACTTCAGTGACCAGATCAGACTCTCTTGATGAGAAAGAAAAAGTTAAAGGTCTTTCTCCACCTTTCTTAACTCACTCTGAGCCATCAGCTACTACCATCTGGCTCACCACCCCTATTCCATTATGCATTCATTTCATGAATATTTGTTGAAAATCTACTATGTGCCAGGCTCTGTGGAAGGTTTGGAATTGGTCTCTCCAAGTTCATCATCAACTTCCACAAGGGGGTAGAAAGAATCAAGATCAACATCAGAAGCCCAAGGTAGATTCCTACGAGGCAGAGATCAGACTTGCCACCACCCTGCAAACTTTTTACAACTTGTGATACCAACCATCCCTCCCACGGCACTCTCTATTTCTCTGCTGGGTTCAATAATTCATTACAATGGCCACACAAAACTCATAGAAAATATTCATGATTAGGGAAGCAACAGGTTATGATTCAGATAAGCACGCCTCTCTTCAGCCCTTGGCCCCT
>NW_006921646.1:11514272-11535177 GCF_000298275.1 Orycteropus afer afer
ACAATGTTGACAAGATAATAGCCTTCTGAAACCACATAAATGCCAAAGCAAGTGAACAAATTTATAGGTGGAAAAGAGAAAAACAAGTGACACATAGCCCAGAAACTCTTTGTGGCCCAAGTTGGTCCATTTGCCTTGTAGCTCACATTCCACAATGAGATTTAATCCTGCCCTCTGTGTCCTCATTGTGTACCCACCAGTCTAGGTCAAGACTAACCAAGGCAGTGGTCATCTGCAGTAGCTACTGGCCTTCATCACTTTGCTTACAAACTCATGGACATGCAACCCCAAGGTTGTCATGTCTGCAGGGTTTAGAAGTCATTGAGTTCAAATCCTCCTACTGCCCATTATTGCCCAGATGAAGAGACTGAGGCTCAGGGTCAGGAAGGATTTGCCCTTAGTAACTCTTGAGCTGATTTGAGGAAGAAGGACTGGAACAGTGGACTGTTTTCCAAATTTGCCATTGTTCCTTACTCTAGTCAGAGCCTTAATTAGATCTGGTTTCTCAAGAGAGCAAAAAGGAACTGTGGAAGGTGAAGACAGGATGAGTCATATGACCTTGAGACCCAGAGACTGCTCCCTAGAGCAAACCAAGGAGATCAGGCATTCTTCTATTTAGGCTACCAAGAAATGTCCCTTGGTGGTGCAAACAGTTAATACACTTGGCTGCTAAGTGAAAGCTTTGTGGTTCAAGTCCACCGAGAAGCCTGGTGATCTATTGAAAAGATAATCCCTTGAAAATGCTATGGATCCATGGCAAAGAGCTTTTGGATTCAAAGACTGAGTTCAAGGTCAGTAATTTTCTAGGTGACTTTGAATAAACCACCAATTTCCCCTTCCTGGGCTACAGTTTCTTCACCCCTGAGATGAGAGTGATAGCCCACATCAGTGAAACCCAAACACCCTGAGAAGAGATGATATTCTATTTCCAACTAGTTTACTGGGTAATTGGGATGATCAAGGGGCTAGGTGCTCCTTGGAGCTTGTGATAGTTGGACTTGTGTGTCAACTTGGCTGGACCACAATTCTGAGTGGCTTAAGCAGTTGTGATGTGGGTTATTCCATGATGAGATCAGATATATATGTTTTGAGCAGCCAATCCATTGAAAGGGAGTTTTCCTAGGGGTGTGGCCTGCTTCTAATATATTTATGGACATCCTGGGAAAAAGAGACACTCTTCTGTGGCTCAGGATCCTGCTGTGCTGCCTACAACTGTCCATGAGCGAACAGTCCACTATTCGGCCTGGAGATCTTGGATTCGTCATTTGTTGGAGTCAACAGCTGGTAAGTATACTGCCTGCCAACCTTGAGCCAGTCAGCCCCTGCAGCTGTGTGAGTCAGGAAAAGCCTCCAGCTTGACGTTTGATCCAAGAACTTGGCACTTGCCAGCTTCTATGTGCGTGTGGGCCATTTTCCTAAGATAAATTTCTCTTTCTCTATATATAAGCTTACTGGTTTTCCTTCTCTAGAGAACACAGCCTAACACAAAGCTTCTTCCAACTCCAATATCTACTATCACCAATTGCTGTAGAGTCAATTCTAACTCATGACGACCCCATGTGTGTCATAGTAGAGCTGTGCTCCATAGGGTTTTCGATGGCTGATTTTTTGGAAGTAGATTGACACTGCTTTCTTCCAAGGCACTCCTGGGTGGACTTGAACCTCCAACCTTTCAGTTAGCAGCTGAGCATGTTAACCATTTGCATCACCCAAGTATTCCTTAAAACCTGGTATGAATCCCAATTGGTCCGGGTGTATTAATTTTTTGATATGTTGTTGGATTCTGTTGGCCAGGATTTTGTTAAAGATTTTTGTGTCTATGTTCATGAGTGATATTGGTCTGTAGTTTTCCTTTCTAGTGGTATCTTTCCCTGGTTTTGGTATTAGTGTTATGCTTGCTTCATGAAATGAGTTTGGGAGTATTCCATCTTTTCCTATGTTCTGGAATAGCTTGAGTAGCATAGGTGTCAACTGTTCTCTGAATATTTGATAGAATTCTCCAGTGAAGCCATCAGGACCAGGGCTTTTCTTTGTGGGATTTTTTTTTTTTTTTTTAATGACCTGTTCAGTTTCTTCCCTTGTTATGGTGTTGTTCAAGCTTTCTATCTCTGAGTGGGTTAGTTTAGGTAGGGCTTGTGATTCTAGAAACTTGTTCACCTCTTCTAGTTTCTCAAATCTATTGGAGTAGTTTTTCATAATATTCTGTCAGTATCTTTTTTATTTCAATGGTTCTGTTGTGATGACACCCTTTTCATTTACAATTCTTGTGATTTGGGTCTTGTCTTTCTTTTCTTTTGTTAGGTCTGCTAATGGTTTATCGATTTTATTAATCTTTTTGAAGAACCAGCTCTTTGTTTTGTTGATTTTCTCTATGAGTTTTTTGTTTTCTGTTTCATTTATTTCTGCTCTGATCTTTATTATTTCCTTACTTCTAGATACTGTAGAATTCTTTTGTTGTTCTATTTCTAAAACCCATTAATTGGGGAAGAGACAGTCTCTTTAACAAATGGTGCTATCAAAACTGGATATCCACCTATAGAAAAATGAAACAAGACCCATACCTCACCCCATACACAAAAACAAACTCAAGCTGGATCAAAGACTTAAATGTAAAACCCAAAACTATAAAATACATCAAAGATAAAATAGGCGCAAATCTGGGAGCCCTAATTTACACCATAAATAGACTATCAAGCATAACCCAGAATGTGCAGGAGATAGAAGAGAAGCTAGATGACTGGGACTTCTTAAAAATTAACTTCTTGTATGCATCAAAAGATTTCATCAAAATGGTAAAAAGAGGACCTACAGATTGGGAGAAAATATTTGCCTATGATGTATCTGATAAAGGACTTATCTCCAAAATCTATAGAAAACTTCAATACCTCAACACCAAAAAGACAGATAACCCAATTCACAAATGGGCAAAAGACTTGAACAGACACTTCACCAAAGAAGATATACAGGCAGCCAGCAAACACTGCCTGTATCGTGAGAAATTGCTCACGATTATAATCATTAGAGAGATGCAAATCAAAACAACAATGAGATATCATCTCACCCCAGCAACAATAGCAAAGTTCAACAGGTCAGAAAGTAACAAATGCTAGCAAAGTTGAGAGATTGGAACTCTTGTACACTGCTGGTGGGATTGTAAAATGGTAAAACCATTGTGGCAAATGGTATGGCGTTTCCTTAAAAAACTGAAAATAGAAGTACCATTGGGCCCAGCAATTCCATTACTAGGAATATATCCTAAAGAGGTGAGAGACAGTGCACAAACAGACATATGTGCACCTATGTTCATCGCAGCACAATTCACCATAGCAAAGAGATGGAAACAACCTAAATGCCCATCAACGGATGAGTGGATAACCAAATTATGGTGTATCCACACAATGGAATACTATGCCATATTAAAGAACAATGAGGGACACACGAATCACCTCGCAATGTGGATGAACCTGGAGGACGTTATGCTGAGTGAAATAAGTCAATTGCAGAAGGACAAGTATTGTATGAGCCCATTACTGTAAAAAGACAGAGAAGAGTTTGCTTGGGAAAGGGAACTCACCTACTAGGTTACCGGGATGGGGAGGGAAAGGGAAGGATTAATTTTGGGCTAATTAGGGCCTACATGCTGACATGGGTAGGGGGAGGGATATACGGGAAGGATATATGACCACCATGATAACATTGGAAAATGGAAGGACACCGAATTGTGCACATAAGAGATAGACAACAGATGCTAATACCAACCAATGTAACCACATTACCTCATTGCCATTAACTCCAAACACTCAACTATACAGATAAACACATAAACACCTGAGATGATCAGATGGGGTCAGTGAACAGAAGTATACTCTAGACCAAGAATAGATTCATCTGAGGCTAATCTTGCACAGACACCAGTGATACAAAATACCTGCAGTCCTTTCAGAAACAATAGAAGACAGACACAGAGTAATCCCTCACAGATAACCAGACACTATGGGAGAGAGATCCAATAGATCTACTGTCTCAGGACCACAGTATTGGAGGACACCAGACTCAACTGGCACAACAAAATACATAAGAGCATTACTCCACATCCTACATTGGTGAGTAGAGACTGGGATCTTAAAAGCTTTCAAGCGGCTATCTAAGATGCAGCTAACAGTCTGAAGAAAATGGAAAAATAATGGGGGGAGGGGCATTTAGAAGCAATCAGTCCTAGGACACAATGGACCGCAAGACCAGAAAAACCGGATGGTGCCCGGGTACCAATGCCAACCACTCAGGAAAGGATCAAATCTGGAGATCCTGGATAGAGTGGGAGGGAAAACATGGAACAAAATCCAAAAACTCAATAATGACCAGAATTTCTGGTCAGATGAAATCTGGTGAGACTCCCAATACTATGACGCTGGAATACATTCTGCCCAGGGGTGGGCTCTCAGCCCAACAGTTAACAAGATGTACACGCAGACCACTCATCTCAGGATGACACACCCACATACTCTATGGTAATACATCCCTTAGAGCAATAGACCATGGGACACCAGAGGACCAACATTCAAACTGAGGAAATGCAGGACAAATAGGAGTGCATAAATATGAGGGGTACAGGGGGAGGGTTACAGGGTAGGGAGGGCAGGAGACTGGGTTAGGGTTGGACATGGCGAATGGGGAACGAAACTAAATGTACACATTTTGTTGAATGTAAAGCAAGCTTTTAAAATAAAAAATAATAATAATAATAATAAAGAATGATCAGATTCAAGTATCTTCTCTCTGATGACTGAGTGAGGGTCCAGGCTCCCTCCTTACAACCATCAATAGCAGGATGGAGGTGAAGATAACTGTCTGCTGTACTTGAAAGCAGACATCTCCCTCCATTTTCCATCAATTATTCACATGAGATGTAAATACAGCAGCAAGTGCCACCCATTAAATGCAGCTCGGGTGGTTCTTTCAAACACAGCACCTACTTTTACAAGCCTCGTGAATGACATATGTCCTTCTTATTTTAATGTATAAAATCTAGATTCCAGTGGGCCACTGGTTTTTATTTATTTATTATAAAAACAATAGAACAACAATAAAATAAGTAAAAAACTGCTACTCTTTTCATTTTCCTGTGTTTGCTCATAGGTACAATGACTAGTTGCAATTGTTGCATAATCCAATTTTTATTCTGCTTTTCCATTTCATATTAATCCAGAAGCATTTTCCACATTGTTACACAATCCTCATAATTATCACTTAAATGTTCCATCAGGTTGATTGGCCATAATTTACTTAACCATGTCCTTCTTTAGAACATAACCTTTTAAAACAACATTAAACAGCTTAACAAGGTTCTAAAATAGATGGGGAAGTTGGTTTCTTGGCAACAAGTGTGGCCTTTTTGAGGTGCATGTGCTCTGGAAGTGAGAAGCTCCAGCCCTGACCAGCTTGTGCAGAAGCAGGGATGGGAGATGGGCCTGAGGTCCAAGTGAACAATAATAACTGGAAAAGGGAAGAGAGAAGGTCTCTTCTCTGAGACCCCACTTTTCAGGCTTGCAGTTTGTGTCAGCTCTTCCTTTGATAAAGGAAAAACAGTCACTGGCCATGCTTGGGAAATAAATAATAATAATGGCTAACATTGATTGAGCTCTGCACTAAAAAAAAAATAAATGTATTTCATTTAATCCTCACAATTAACCAGTCAAGCAGGCATCATTATTATTCTCCAATTTATAGCTGAAGAATGGCAATAATAGCAATGAAAGCAAATCTCCAGGCCATTCTTCCATGGGGTTGCTGGGTGGTTCTAAGCACCAACCTTTGGGTTAGCAGGCAAGCACAATCCATTTATGCCACCCAGGGACCCTAAGAAGTAGTAAATCCAGGTTTAAAGCTAGGTCTCCTAATTCCTCATGTTCTTTCCACAATGTACTATATGGTAATTGGACTATAATTCAGAAGAACTGAATCCTGTTTTGTGTTCTGGCCCTTATGGGGCTTCAAAACTTTTAGCAGTAACCTGGACAAGGTCATGGGAGGCTTGTTGTACCCTCCATTTGTAGGTGACTTCCAGCTGGGAGCCAGGGGACATGTATTAGTGACAGAATTCAGGCATCCAGGAGTAACAAATAGAGCAGAAACATCAAGATTTGGCTTTTCATCCAAGGCTCTGGTGGCCTTGGGCCATTTATATCTCTCAAAGCCCCAATTACCTCATCTGTAAAATGGAGATAATAATGCCTACCTCCCCGGGTTGTTGTAAGGATTCAAGATGATGGTGTGTAGCATACATGTCATGCTCAATAATGGGTAGCTAGTTCTATTATCTCAACAGACCAGATGAGGAGTCAGCTGTAATAAGATAAATCCCTTGGGGTTAGCCGCAAACTGTCCACTTCTACCCAGTACAAGCCAGGGAAAAAAATATGTACACCAAGGGAAAATGAAAGGGTTTTGTTTTCCATCAGCTCCAAAGGCATTGGATAATGATAGTGATGGTGGATATGATAACAATAATATTAATAGTTGACATTTATTGAGCATTTACTATGCCAGGCATTGTGCTATGCATGTTACATGTGCATTTTCATCCTCAATAAGGATATCCCTATAAGGGGAAGACTATAATTATCCCTATTGTAGCCACCAAAAAAACAAACCCACTGCCATCAGGTCAATTCTGACTCATAGTGACCACCACTGAGTTTCCAAGGCAGGAAATCTTTATGGAAGTAGATTGCCCCATCTTCCTTCCACAGAGCAGCTGATGGGTTTGAATCACCAACCTTCTGGTCAGCAGTTAAATGCCTTAGGCACTGTGCTACCAGAGCTCCTTATCCCCATTACATAGATTAGGAAATAGAGGCACAGCAAGGGTTTTGGTGGCTGACTATGATGTTCCTATGGCCTTGCCTGGGTGGACAACAACAGAGCATCTCTCATGAAGGAGCAATGGCCCCACTCTGCTCCATGTTGGACAGAGCCTTTTAGAGGATCACTTTCAGTTCTGGGAGGCCTGAAGGCAAAAAATCAGGGGTGGAGGATCTGGCAGGAGTGGTTCTTAAAAAGAACTACCTTGATGAGTCCTTTCTTTCGAAGAGACTACAAAAAATGTTGGGTAAAAGTTGGTCCATCAGGCACAAAGAGGACCTTGTGTTGGCACTATTATGGATTTAATTATGTCCCCCAAAATATGTGTTGTAAATCCTAATTTCTGTGCTTATGGTTATAATCTCATTTCGGAATGTGTTGCATTTGTTATGTTAATGAGGCTAGATTAGCGTAGGAGGTATCTTGAGTCAATCTCTTTTGAGATAAAGAGAATGATTTTTTCAATTTAGTAGAGCAAAGATGGAGGAAGAGAGATGCCAAGCCACAAGAAGCTTGTCCAGTAGAGTAGTTGAACCAGTGGGCTCAGGACCATAGTCACAGGGGACATCAAGCTCAACTGACATAACATACTACACAAAACATTGTTCCACTTCCTACTTTGGCAAGTAGCGACTGCAATCTTAAAAGCTTGCAAGCAGCCATCTAGATGCAACAATGGGTCTCTCCTCATCCAGAGCAAAGAAGGAAGAAAACCAAAGATTTATGGAAACAATTAGTCCTAGCGACTGGTACACCATGCAATCCACAGCCTATATGACTATGAGACCAGAAGAACTAGATGGTGGCAGGCTACCACTGTCAACCATTCCAAGGGGGATCTATGTAGGAGATCCTGGATAGAGAAGGAGAACAATGTGGAACAAAACTCAAAATCATTTGGGAAAAAAAAAAGGGGGGACCAGGTTTGCTGGTCTGATAGAGTCTGGTGGAACCCCTGAGACTATGGCCCCTAGCTGCCCTTCAGGTCTGGAATTGAACCCACACCTATGGCTTCCAGCCAAACAAAAGACAGACATATGAGTTGAACATTTACCTGAGATAGATACAATCCTTGGAGAGAACAATCATAGGAGAAATAAGTGCTGTTTATGCACAGGGAGACAGCTCAGGGGGCAGGAATGCATGGAGGGATGGCCACTGGGAAGAGGTAACTATGGGGAGGAAGTGGGAGGGGAGCTGTTGCATTATGGTAAACTGGTCAATGTCATGAGACAGAGTGTATGTGAACTTCTGTATGGAAAGTGAATTTGCTCTGTAAATTTTCAGAAGAAGAAGAGGAGAAGGAGGAAGAAGAAGTAGCTCATCCAGAAGCAGAAGCTCAAAGAGACAAGAACTTCCTCCAGAGCTGACAGAGAGAGAAAGCCTTCCCCTAGAGCTGGTACTCTGAATTTGGACTTCTAGTTTCCTCAGTTTTGAGAAAATAAATTTCTATTTGTTAAAGCCACCCACTTGAGGTATATAGCAGCCCTAGATAACTAAAACAGAATTTGGTATCAAAAAGGGGGGTGCTGCTGTAACAGATACCCAAAATGTGGAAGAAGTTTTGGAATTGGGTAATGGATGGAGCCTGGAATTTTACTGATAAAGTACTTAATAGTAAAAGCCTAGATTGCCCTGAAGAGACTGTTGGTAGAATACTGGATGTCAAAGACAGTTCTGGAGAGGGTTCAGAAGAAAGTGAAGAGAGGTACAGGGAAAGTCTCTGTCATCTTAGAGAATATATATGGCACCAGCAACAGAATGTTGGTAGAAAGGTGGACATTAAATGCCTCTGGTGAGGCTTTAAAAATAAATAATGAACCTGTGACTGGACAATGAAAGAAGAGTGATACTTTTGATTCAGTGGCAGAGAACTTGTCTGAATTACATTCAAATGTTTGGTGGAAGACAGGACTTGTAAGTAATGAACTTGGATGTCTGGCTGAGGACATTTCTAAGCAAGATCTTAAAGGAGTCACGTAATTTCTCCTTGCCACTTCTAGTATAATGTGAAAGGAAAGAGATGGACTTAAAAATGAACTGTGCAAAATGAAAACAGAACTCAGCCATTTGAAAAATTTTGTTGTACAAACTAAGACATGTGTTCTAAAATGTTCACCAAGGATGTGGCTACTCAATCTTTTGTTAAAGAGATTAAGCCTGTGACTGATGGATCTAACCAACTACCACAGCAGAAAACCCATCAGCTTGTCCTGAAGGGGACAGAGAAATAACAAAGGAAAGAATGCTGTCTGCCTCTTGTAATTCTACAGGAAGGAAATAGGCAAAAGAAGCCATATCTTTTGTTCTCTTTAAAAAAAAAAAAGAAAACAAAATGTACCACCTCTGTAGTAGCTCAGAGATTAGCAGAACTGTTGGGTAGAGTATAGGAAACAGGGCTTCTTAGTTTCAGAAGGTGGGACCACAGTCTCCTACGTTTTCAAGAGTCAGACCTTCACCACTCAGAGTTTGGCACTGCCACTAAGGTGTGCAAAGGGTTGGGGCTGCCATGACAACAGGGCAGAAGAAGGGGGTCTGCCAGTGCCAAGGAGGTGGGATTGCCACTCAGATGGACTAGGAGAATGGGGCTGCCTAAGCTAAGGGAGCAGAGTCACCATCCCAGAGAGCCTGGAAAGTGGAGCCTCCAGCCAATATCCAGAGGTTCTAGAGGGTGGTGCCATTGCCCAGATGGTCTCCAAAATACAGAGGATTATTTTCAAGCCTTGAGAGTTAATGTGATTTGTTCTGCTGGGTTTTAGACTTTCTCGGTGCCTGTTATCCCTTCTTCCCCTCCAATTTCTCCCATTTGTAATGGAAATGTCTCCCTTGTGGCTGTTCCACCATTGTACTTTGAAAACAGATAAGTTATATTCCAAATTTCACAGATATAGGTGAAGAGGAATTCTGTCCCTGGATGGAATACACCTAAAGTCTCACTCATACCTGATTTAGATAACTCAGAAGGTGAGATTTTGGACTTGGAATTGATTTAAAAGTTTTGGGGGACAATGTGATGATGTTTGCATGTGGGAAGGAAATGAATTTTGGGGTTAAAGGGTGGAATATTATGGATCGAATTTTATCCCATCCAAAAAATTTGTATTGTGACCTATCCTAACCTCTATCCCTGTGATTATAATCCCACATAGCAATGTGTTATGTTTGTTGTATTAATGAGGCAGGATTCACATAGAGTGTATCTTGAGTCCATCTCTTTTGAGATATAAAGAGATTGAATAATTTTGTAGAGGAGGAATGGGGGAAGAAAGACACCAAGCACATGAAGCTCACCAAGAAGAAGTTCAAAGAGGCAAGGCAGAGAAAGAGCTGGCAGAGAGAGAAAGCCTTCCCCTAAGGCTGGCATCTTGAATTCAGATTTCTAGCCTCCTAAGCTATGAGAAAACAAATTTCTGTTTGTTAAAGCCACCCATTCATAGTATTTCTGTTATAACAACACTAAGACAGGCAACCACCTCAAACACTTGTTGTTCAGTGCCATCAAGTTGATTTTGACTCATAGTGACCCCATGTGACAGGAAAGAACTGCATCATAGAATTTTCTAAGCTGTACCATTTATGTAACTTACCCAGAAGCTCTCCCACAGAGCTGTTGGGTAAGTTAGCAGCCTAGAACTTAACTGTTTGTACCATCAGTGTTCCTTCCCTCAAATACTGGGGTTCCATTTTTGCTATGGTTGCTGCTGTGCCTGAGTCTCACTACTCTCTAAAAACCCCACACCTTATCCCACGAAAATCAGGCATCTGGTAAAAGTTGTTTGAGTGAATGAACCTGAAGGGCAAGAGTCTGTGGGACCCCAAGGGATGGTGCTATACAAAGTGTGCAAGTCATGAGGAGAAAGACACCAACACAATATAAGGAAGACATGTTTCTCTGAGAGTACAAAGATGGAATGGGTTGCTTCCATTGGTTGGAAATGATGCTACTGTCACTGGGATGATTCTAGGAAAGATTTGAAACAACCACCCAACAAGGAAGCTGAGCTACAAGTGGAATGTTGACCCACATGACCTTCAGCATTTCTTCCATTTCTGGGGTTCTGGGACCCATGTCTCCATCATTCTCTTCTTAAAACTTTCTTCTTCATTTCCCTTTCCTGAGCTAGAAAGGAACTGGGAAGTTCACACATCACTTCCTTTGGAGGAGATAACAGAAAATCCTCCATGTACTTAACAGTAAACTCTTAAAGACTGACAATACCTGTGTTAGACTGGGTTCTCTAGAGAAGCAAAACCAGTAAACCTTAGAGAGAGAGAGGGAAAAAAAAAATTATCTTAGAAAATGGCTCACACACTTAGAGAAGCTGGCAAGTCCAAAGTTCTTGGATCACACATCAAGCTGGAGGCTTTTCCCAACTCAGGCAGCTGCAGGGGCTGATGAGCTCAAGGTTGGCAGGTAGTATACCGGCTGCTGACTCCAACAAATGATGAATCCAAGATCACCAGGCCAAATGGTGGATTGTTCCCTCACAGACAGTTGTAGGCAGCACAACAGAATCTTGATCCATAAAACAGAGTCCCTTTTCCCAGGATGTCCATAAATATGCTAGAAGCAGGCCACATCCCTAGGGAAACTCCCTTTCAATGGATTGGCTGCATAAAACATATACATCTGATCCCATCATTGGAACAACCCACATCACAATTGCTTAAACCACACAGAATTGTGTCCAGCCAAGTTGACACACAGCTCCAACTATCATAATACCTAAGCTGCCCACAGTGATAATATTTGGGTGGAGATAATTTGGGGCCACAAATAGCTTTGGACATCTTGCTAAGAGCTGAAACTTCCGTGGTAGGGTCCAGGTTACCAGTGGACACCAGACCAAAGTTGGGCTTTAGGAGGATAATTCTGGCAAGGGAGAGACTGCTGACCCCTCACAAACCCCACATGGAGGTCCTGGCCTTACCTCTGTGTGGACAATCCAGTGGTTCAGTCAAAAACCACTCAGGAAGTAAAAGGGTCCTGCCCCTCAAGACCTTCTGTCTACACTGTTCCAGCACAGGTGATATTGAGCCATTCATGTTGACCTCTGACCTCATTATGGAACAAGGGAGAAATAGAAGATGTATGTTCCTCTGTACCAGAAGCTCTTTGTGATAAACAGTAAGCAGGAGGAAGTGGGCCAGGAGTGGAGCAGGTGTGCCAACTCAGGGGGCAGGGATTGTCCAGGCCAGAGAGGAGCTTGTAGATCCAGGGCAGAAGGGGGAACCTAGGTCAAGAAGCAGGGAACAGGTGAAGTCTGAGTGATGTGGCTTAAACAAGACTAACTTTCTACTGAGGCAGCAATGTGTGAAGACTTTCTACCCATTCCCAGACTATGGGAAAAGAAGTAAAGATTCCTGAGATACCATCTTAGTCTGTAGTACTGTCCTAACAGAAATACCTCAAGTGGTGGCTGTAAAGAACAGAAATTTATTTTCTCACAGTTCTGGAGGCTAAAAGCCCAAATCAGTGTCTCAGCCATGTTGTTTCCTTCTGTAAACCTCTCTCCTATTTCCTGGTTTTTGGCAGTAATCCTTCATATTCCTTGGAGTTCCTTGGTGTGCATTGGTATCTGTCTTCTTGCTGTGTGCACTTCTGTGTCTGTTATTGTTGTTATGTGCCATCGAGTCGGACCCGACTCATAACGACCCCTCCTTGGGTTTCCAAGGCAGTACCACTATGGAAGTAGATTGCCCCATCTTCCTTCTAAGGAGTGGCTGGTGGGTTCGAACTGCTACCCTTTTGGTTAGCAGTCAAGTGTCTTAGGCACTATGCTATCAGAGCTCCCCTTCTGTGTCTAGCCTGGTCTTTTTATAAGTCAAAAGTGATTAGGTTAAGGGCCCACGCTACACTGGTGCTCCTTACCCACAGGAGGCTTCCTCTTGCTACCTGTATTCACTTAATCCTTGCCTCAAGAGGCAGTGCCATGTGACTGACTCAGCAGTTGTTCATTATGTCCTGCACTTTCCCAATTTCAGTTTGCCCTTACCTCGGTCTCCCTTTGTAGAAATTCTGATGAGACAGCCAGTAAACCTTACTCTGCAGAGGGCAGAGTAGAAAATTTACATCAACTCTAGCTTCCCTATCCTAATCTCCAGGCTTATGTAACCAAAGATAGACTTGAAAATGCATCCAGTGTAATCTTCTTTGCTACACTATGAGCACTTTGATGGCAGGGATTGGGCCCTTTTCATCCTCACATCCTGAACACCTAGACAGGCATGTATTAATTATTGGTGCGAGGCAGGAACTCAGAGAATATTCATCAGTGAGCACATGAACCATCCATATGCAGGGTGCAAGAAAGGAAACATCATACTAACTGGAAGCCTGCCTCTTATTTGCTGAACCAGGTTGCCATAACCTGGTAGACATGTCAGACTCAGGATTGATAACTGAGTCTTGGAGTCCTCCTTCCATTCCTCTATTTCTAACAAAGAGGGAAGTGGTATCTGATAAGGAAGAAAATATTGTCCTAATATTTCATGCTGGTAGCATAGTGCCTAAAGCACTTGACTGCTAACCAGAAGGCTGGCAGTTCAAACTCACCAGTTCAAACTTCACTCCTCAGAAGAAAGCCTGGGCAATCTACTTCCGTAGTGATACTGCCTCGGAAACCCAAGGAGGGGTCACTATGAGTCAGGTCCATCTTGACGGCACATAACAACAACAAGTGCAAATGCAATGGTGCCTTTCCCCCTCTATTTTGCTGCAGCTTTATTTGGAGGCCATATCACAGAAATCAATCAGACTCCTGGCAGAAAAGTATGGAATTCGAACATTTAGAAGTAGCAGAACTCTAACTAATACCTGTCCTTGGCTTTTCTCAGGTCAAAGGAGCCCTAGTGGTATGGTATAGCAGTTAAGGCATTTGGCTGCTAACCAAAAGATTAGTGGTTCAAACCCACCAGCCACTCTGTGGGAGAAAGTTGGGGCAATCTGCTTCCATAAAGTTTTACCTCCTTGCAAATCCAATTTTACCTCCTTGGAAACCCAAGGAGGGTTGTTGCTGTGAGTTGGAATCTACTCAGTAGCAGTGAGTTTGTTTGTTTGTTTGTTTTTTCTCAGGTTGACTCAGAACCAGGGGTGGTTGGGTAGGTCCCCAGCCATGGCCTGGGACTAAGAAGTTGGTATTTGTGAGCAAGGTAAGACACTCCATATATTACCTCATGTGTCATCCTATTCATGGTAGGGGGAAGAAAACCCTTATCTCTCCCTTATCTCTACCTACAGGGTAGAAATGCAAGCTAAATAGCCTTCCCTAACCAAGTTTGGCATAGTTCCGGCCTCTGGGAGGAGGTACTTTCTGCATCTGCCCATGTGCTCATTCACACCATTCACAGCTGTTTCAGCAGCAGGCTGGGTGAAGTGGGTTCTCTGGCTCATTCTCTGTGGGTTCATCACAAAATCTCTCTCGAAATGCTCCAAAAATCAGGCTGAAATTTATCATACATTGAGGGCCAATAAATCAAGCCAGTGAAAAGATTTGCTGCAACCACTAAGAATTATAATAGCACTAGAAATGGCCTTGCAGATATAATGGTATAAAAACTTCAGGTTTTATACCTGAAGGTTTTATACAGAAAAAACTTAGGCTTGTTTACTCAGGTAATGTATGCAAGTGGGAAAGCTTTGATGCCTAAAACATGGAGTTTCTCCTCAAAGCATTGGTCACAATTTTAATTTATCACTTGTGTGATTGTCCACATCATGTCTCACTTCCTGGCTAGACTTCAAGCTCCTTGAGGGAAGGGGTGAGTTCTGTCTTTTCCACACTGGTCTCCACTAGCGACCTTAGTCCCTGACCCAGGAGACATTCATTATTTATACGTTGAATAAATAAATGAGTGAGTGAAGTTTCCCCTTAAAGGAAAATAGGAAACCAGAATAATATTGAGCAGTAATTGATAACACTTGGAACAATGGAAAACTAACAATTGCACTTAGATGTTTGCATTTCTTTAACCCTTGCTCACAGTTACATCACAAATGTTAGTGAATAGGCAGCATTTTTCATCCAACAGTTGGTTTCTACAGCAAAGTTGCAATAGCTTATAATCATGTGCCATTTGATCTTACCACCACCTGTCTGTCAGTTTGTCTGTCGTACTGTGGCAGCTTGAGTGTTACTATGATGCTGGAAGCTATGCCACCCATATTTCAAATACCAGCAGCAGGGTCCCATGGTAGACAGGTCTCAGAGGAGCTTCCAAACTCAGACTTTCTTCTTAGGAAGAAAGGACAGATAATCTACTTTCAAAAATTAGCCAGTGAAAACCTTATGGGTCTGCAACAGAACATTATCTGCCTCACTTGCTTTGGATACCTCATCAAAAGAAATCAATCACTAGAGGAGGATATCATGTTTGGTGAAGGAGAGAGTCAACAAGGGCATGGGAGACTCTTTGTGAGACAGACTGGCATAATAGCTGCGACAATGAACTTGAACATTATGATTGTGTGGATGACCAAGGACCAGGCAACACCGCATTCTGTTATTTATAAGGTCACCATGAGTTGGAGTCAATTTGATGGCAGCTAACTACAACAATTTCATCGGAGATGCTGATAAATGTTCTAGCATCCTAATCATTTGGATTGGAGCACAGCCCACTTCCATAGGCTTGGTGTCCAGAAGAAAAGTAACAGCAAATATCAAACCAACATTCTTTAGCTTTCCAGGGATGAGAAGATAGATACATACGGGTTTTCAGTTGTTGTTGTTGTTGTTTGCCGTCAAGTCGGCCCTGACTCATAGCGACCCCTCCTTGGGTTTCCGAGGCAGTATCACTACGGAAGTAGGATTGCCCAACCTTCCTTCCGAGGAGTGGCTGGTGGGTTTGAACCGCCAGCCTTCTGGTTAGCAGTAGCAGCACCAATCTTAGGGATAACTGGCATTTACTGACATAGGGACTCACTCCCATTGGGGGGGCCTGGCTGTGGCTTTATAATTGCTGACCCATCTGAGAACTGACCCACAATCTCTGCATGGCTGGGGAAATATTGTTGAAGAATTGTAGCATCAAGAAGGAAGTCCTTGACAGAGCCTGGTGAGACCCCTGAGACTATGGCCCCTAGCTACCCTTCAGGTCTGGAACTGAATTCACTCCTGTGGCTTCCAGCCAAACAAGAGAGAGGCATGTGGGGTGAACATTTACATCAGGTAGATACACTACTTGGAGTGATCAATCATGGGAGAACAGAAGGGCAGTGCTCGCACAAGGAGACAGCTCAGGGATTTGGGAGTGCATGGGAGGGAGGGACACAGGGAAGAGGTAATTATAGGAAGGAAGTGGGAAGAGAACTGTTACATTGTGGGGAATTGCAGTCAATGTCATGAAACAAGATGCGTATGAACTGCTGTATGGAAAAGGAATTTGCTCTGTAAACTTTCCCCAAAATTACAATAATTTTTTTTTAAGTAAAAATAAAATGCTTATAAAAAAAGAAGAAGAAGGAAGACCTTTCTCCCGTATTCAAAAGACATCAAGGATATTTTTCCCTTTCCCTTCTCTATCTTCTCTTCAGAGAGGGGACCAGAATCTTGCACAGAAGTGGATGACAGCTGATTCTCAGCCACTTTAAAGACCTGTAATGACACACATTCATCTCACTTCCTGACCCTCTTGACGGAGCCAACTAGGTTACTTAATATTCTAATATCCCGAGTTCTTTGCCTAGAGAAGCTCATTTGTTTATATAAAGGGAAATTAAAACCATACAATAGGCTTCATGAGAAATTACTAGCGTTCATTGAGTTAGATTAGGAAGCAGGCCACCCACGAATAATACTCCCTCCTTCAACAAATAAAACCCAACACAGCTCCCTGAAAACGAGCCTCCCTGATTCACCTCACCCAGCCTACGTGTCATCAACATGGTTCTTCACTTATTGGCCCCCTATTTCTTTACCCACTCTCGTGCATGATAAATTAAGGAGCTCTGGTAGCGTAGTGCCTAAGGCACTTGACTGCTAGCCGGAAGGCTGGTGGTTCAAACCCACCAGCCACTCCTCGGAAGGAAGGATGGGCAACCAACTTCCGTAGTGATACTGCCTCGGAAACCCAAGGAGGGGTCGCTATGAGTCGGATCCAACTTGATGGCAGTGTGTAAGCCTCAGTTAAGGAGCTTTGGTGGCACAGTGGTTAAAGCATTCGGCTGCACACCAGAAGGTCAGCGGTTTGAACCCACTAGTTCTGGTAGCATAGTGCCTAAGGCACTTGTCTACTAACCAGAAGGCTGGCGGTTCAAACCCACCAGCCACTCCTTGGAAGGAAGGTTGGGCGATCTACTTCCATAGTGATACTTCCTCGGCAACCTAAGGAGGGGTCGCTATTAGTTGGGTCTGACTCGACAGCACATAAGAACAACAACAACAAGTTTGTTTCATGGCAGAACAACATGAGAACAATGAGTCAGTCTGCTTCCATAAGGATTTACAGCCTTGGAAACCCTATGGGGGAGCCACTCTGTCTTTCTGTCTTATAGGGTCACTATGAGTCAGAATCGACCAGATGTTTGTTTTTTTGGTTTAAGCTTCAGTTTCCTCATCAGCAAAACAGGAATAAAAATACAGATGAGTTTTGTTATTTGCTGTAGTTATGTTCTGTAAAGTCACCTTGAACACTGAATTAGCAAAGACAGAACCACTACTCCTAAGGGAAATACAAGGTTAGTTTCCTATGAGCCTCTGGTCACAAAACTGCCTTCAATAGATTAATACATAACTTTGTTTTATTTCTGTTTCTGTTAAAAGACATCTTTCATAATATGTATATTGTTGATTCAGCTGCATTCAACATGGCCAACAGCACTATACTCATGGCTATACAGAGCTCATCTACCATGTATTTTCTCTGTAAGGCACAGCATGGCCTTCTTGCACTTAGGACCACTAGACAGCACTTCAGCACTATACTTGGGGGTTATTTAAACAGCAAAATCACCAACAAAAAGCACAACAGTGAGAGATGTGGCACTAAATAGATAGCAGAAAGGACAGTAGTTCATACTACAAGAGCTGGAACAAGAAGGCAGGGCATCACCTTACTCCACCTCAGCAGGGAATGTGCATGTAGGATGACTCAACCATCTGGCCACTCTGAGCATATCTATGAATGATTACAAAAGCATCGTGAGTATTGATTTTGGGGTCACAAATAAATTGTAGCAATTGGGCAAATTCACAAATATGGAATCTGTGAATAACAAGGATCCAACTTCACAAGTTTACTATGGAGAGCAAAAGACACAATCTTTACCCATCCGAGAATAATTGTTGTTGTTGTTGTTATGTGTCATCAAATAGGACTCAGCTCATAGCGACCCCTCTTTGGGTTTCCGAGGAAGTATCACTATGGAAGTAGATTGCCCAACCTTCTTTCCGAGGAGTTGCTGGTGAGTTTGAACCTCCTGCCTTCTGGTTAGCAGTTAATTGTCTTAGGCACTAAGCTACCATTACCTATTATTAATTTCAATATGCTCTAGTCAAAAGCAAATCCTTTCTGTTTCCAAACATGCCAGTGTTTTTCTGCTTCTACCCTGTAATCTCACCATTTCTTCCACCAGAATGCTCTTCTCCTTTCATCTCCTTCACAAAAACCAAACCACTGCCATCAAGTCAATTCTGACTCATGTCAACACTATAGAACAGAGGTAGAACTCCTCCATGGAGTTTCCAAGGCTGTAAATCTTGTATGGTAACAGACTGCCTCATATTTCTCCTGTGGAGCAGTTTGTGTGTTCAAACCGCTGACCTTTTGGTTAGCAGCCAAACACTTTAACCACAGCTCCATCAAAGCTTCTTATCAGTGCAGCTTAAACGCCTCTTTCACCCACAAACTCCCTCTAGTTTCCCCAACTGAAAGTTTTCCATCCTCTTTGTAGCCCTTAGGCAGCTGGGTCTCTTCCTCTCTTGGTATTGTTGGAGCCTGTCATGTGGTGCTGGGCAAGTTGTCTCACCTGTATAATGGGAATTATATCATAACAACAGGAAGATTAAGTGAGTTATATCAAGCAATTAGCACATAAAAAAGAAAAGAAAAGAAACACTTCCTAAGCATTGGCTATTATTGCTACCGATGTCATAGTTCTGTGTCTGATTTTCAGATGTCGTAAGTACAGCGGGGTATTAGCTCCCTCTGAACAAAACCTTACAGATGTTACTAGGGTGATCATGAGTTCAGGTTTGCCCACTGTCCTAGCATAGATATTAATAGTGCCCTCTTTGACTCTAAAAAGTGCTCTAGTTTGGCTGATAAATGATCCATTTCAAACAATGTTATTGGGTGACTTTGAGTGGATTTTGACTCAAAGCAATCACATGTGAGAGAGTAGAACTGCCCCACAGGGTTTTCTTGGCTGTAATCTTTATGGAAGCAGATCGATAGGTCTTTCCCCTGTAGAGTCACTGGGTATATTGAAATTGCCAATCTTTCAGTCAGCAGCTGAATGCTTAACCATTTGCACCACTAGGGCTCCTTTCCCTAAATATTATTAACTTGGTAAATGGCTGAAGGAGCTCTGGTGGTGTAGTGATTAAGGCATTTGGGCTGCTAATCAAAATGTCAGTGGTCCAAACCTATCAACCACTATGTGGAAGAAAGATGAGGCAGCCTTGGAAACCCAATGGGAGTTGCTATGAGTCGGAATCAACTCTATGGCAGTGCATGTGATTTTTTTTTGTTTAGTAAATGGGTATGGGTATGTTGATAAAAGGAAGAAAGCATGAATGAGGCTTGTTGATCCAGGTCCTATGGCTCACTCACTCTTCTCACTCCAAACTCAGAGCTGACGTGAACAGTGCTCCTTCCACATTCCTCTTGTCCACCCTTCTACTCCTTGTAATCTCTAGGCACCCTGTGCCCTTGACCCAACCCTGATTCCCTGGAATGTTCCACTCCATCAGTGTATTCCACTTAGTTTTCCCTCCCTCAGCTCTTCTCCTCACTCTCATCATCTCATCATCTACCACATTTGAAAGCCCATACAAACTCATTCACACTAAGATAATAACTCAGGACAGTGGTTAATGTGATGGTAACTCCCTGCCAAACTCAGTGCCATCTAGTAGATTCTGACTCATACCAACCCGCATGGGGTTTCTGAGGCAGTAAATCTTTACGGAAGTAGATTGCCTGGTCCTCCTTCCTTGGAGTGGTGGTTGTTGTTGTTGATATGTGCCGTTGAGTGAGACCCGACTCATAGCGACCCCTCCTTGAGCTGCCGAGGCAGTATCACTATGGAAGTCGATTGCCCAACCTTCCTTCCAAGGAGTGGCTGGTGGGTTTGAACTGCCAGCCTTCCGGTTAGCATTCAAGTGCCTTAGGCACTATGCTACCAGAACTCCCCCATGGAGTGGTAGTGGGTTTTAATTGCGAACCTTCTGGTTAGCAATCAAATGCGTTAGGCACTGCACTACCAGAGCTCCTTATGTAATGGGTAAGGAGTCTTTAATTTAACATGGGACAGTATGGTCCAAGGTATGCCTCATGGCATTTTAATCTCGAAAGATAAAGTGTAAAGGCAGAAATTTTGGCATCAGAAATAGGCTGGTGGAGGGGTGGCCTTTTGCCCAGAAGAAGCCATCATAAACCTTCCATTAAACACTCCTCTAAGGGATGTCTGTCCATCACCCTAGTGGGAATGGGGTCTTTTAATTTAATGAAATATGACATATGAGCAAGAAAGTGTCCTTGTTAGTCTTGCAGAAACTCCACTCTAAAGAATGATCTAGGGAAAAAGGACTTGTTGATGCTCATTTAAGGGGTGGCAGCAAATGAAATCCACACTTTGGTTAAGGTAAGTGGCTAAAAGAGAAGGGAGGTTCAGGGGAGTAGAGGGACCCTAGGTGCCCATGTGCAGATCAAAAGGAGACAGAGGAGGAAGGGTAGAGATGTGTTTCACCATGGTCCAGGTTCCTGCTGTAATTCACAACAGTCAGAAGTACAATTAATTTCCAAACTCTCGTGGCACAATTAAATTTGCACAACCTTTTATTTGTTGTTGTTGTTAGTGCCATTGAGTTGTTTCCAATTC
>NW_006921646.1:11535887-11537286 GCF_000298275.1 Orycteropus afer afer
GTATTCTTCAATCTTCATCAGTAAGTGCTTCAAGTCATCCACACTTTCAGCAAGCAAAGTTGTGTTGTCAGCATATCACAGATTGGTAATGATTCTTCCTCCAATCTCAATGCCACATTCTTCTTCACATAGTCCAGCTTCTCAGATTTCTTGCTCAGCATATAGATTGAATGAGTATAGTGAAAGGATACAACCCTGACGCACTCCCTTCTTGATTTTAAACCATGCAGTGTCTCCTTGTTCTTTTCTAATGACAGCCTCCTGGTCTATGTATAGGTTCCTCATGAGTACAATTAAGTGTTCTGGAATTCCCATTCTTCTCAATGTTATCCACGGTTTGTTATGATCCACACAATCAATGCTTTCACATAGTCAATAAAACACAAGTAAACATCTTTCTGGTACATTTTGCTTTCAGCCAAGATCCATCTGACAGCAGCAATGATATCCCTTGTTCCACATCCTCTTCTGAATCCAGCTTGCACCTCTGGAAGTTCTCTGTCAGTATACTGCTGCAACCATTTTTGAATTATCTTCAATAAGATTTTACTTGTGTGTGATATTAATGATATTGTTTGATAATTTCCACATTCTATGGGATCACCTTTCTTTGGAATGAGTCAGATATGGATCTCTTCTAGTCAGTTGGCCAGGGAGCTGTCTTCCAAATCTCTTGGCATAACCAAGCGAATGCCTCTAGTGGGGCATCTGTTTGTTGAAACATCTCAATAGGTATTCCGTCAACTCCTGGAGCCTTGTTCTTCGCCAGTTCCTTCAGTGTGCCTTTTACTTCTTCCTTCAATACCGTTGGTTCTTAAACATATGCCATCTCCTGAAATGGATGAAGATGGACCAGTTCTTTTTGATACAGTGACTATGTATTCCTTCCATCTGCTTTTTATGCTTCCTGTATCACTCAATATTTTGCCCATAGAATCTTCCAATATTGCAACTCGAGACTTAAAATTTTTCCTCAGTTCTTTCAGCTTGAGAAATGCTGAGCATTTTCTTCCCTTTTCGTTTTCTAACTCCAGTCTTTGCACATTTCATTATAGTAATTGGCTTTATCTGCTTGAGCTGTTCTTTGAAATCTTCTCTTCAGCCCTTTTATCTTGTCATTTCTTCCGTTTGCTTTAGCCGCCCTCCATTCAAGGGCAAATTTCTGAGTCTCTTGTTACATCCCTCTTGGTCTTTTCTTCCTTTCTTGTCTTTTTAATTACCTCTTGCTTTCTTCATGGATGACATTCTTGATGTCACCCCACAATTCTTCAAGTTTTGGGTCATTGGTGTTCAACGCATCAAGTCTGTTCTTTGGATGGTCTCTAAATTCAGGAGGGATATACTCAAGGTCATATTTTGGCTCTCATGGACTTGTTTTAATTGTCTTCAACTTCACCTT
>NW_006921646.1:11538476-11539997 GCF_000298275.1 Orycteropus afer afer
CCTGGATCCCTGCCACTGCTCGTTCTGTCCTCCCCTTGGCTTGGCTTTCCTTTCCCCTTGCTTTCCTGCCTCTTGGGGGTGGGACCTGGGTCCCTCCCCTTACCTGGATTCCTGCTGCTGCTCACTCTGTCTTTCCCCCCTGGCTTGGTTTTCCTTTCCCTTCTGCTTTCCTGCCTCTTAGGGGTGGGGCCTTGGTCCTTCCCTTTATCTGAATCCCTGCTGCTGCTCACTCTTTTCTAGGTAGAGTAGAAAAAACAAAGAACAAAACAGAGACTGCAAATGTTATATAAGGAATAAGCATGGATCTAGCCAGCATCAAACTTTTAGTCACCAGGAAAGGATTAGTTTGCAGTACTGGTCCTATGGGCCTTGGTGGAAGTAGGAAATAAGTCCTACCTGGTTCTGGGAGCAGAAGAACAGATCATTTAGATAAGACCCTTGTAACCTTCATCCTAAAACCAGAAATGAGCACAGAGCATGCTCCAGGGATATAACTCTACCTCAGCTTTCCTAGAAAAGTAAGGGAGAGGCTGTGAAGATTAAGTCCACCATCAGTTTCAGAGGAGTCAAGCCTGTTCCAGAATTAACAGAGCAATTAGCCTGCAAAGCCACAGAAGCACATGACCTGGCTACTTACACAGCATGTAATTTAGCCAATTAAACATTTATGCCACTGTTAGGCACTAGGTTATGTGTATTAGTAACCCAAAGGTCTCTATTTCATAGGCACTTAGATTTTTTAATCTTTCTGCCCAGCCACATCTTGCCTGTGTAATTATATCATTCAAAGCATAGTCCATGATATAATTGTTTGAAATTTTATTTAACTATTTACTCTCTGGTCCATATACTGCTCAGTTTATGTGAGGTGCTTGGAGATGATTTTGCAGGTTTTGATAAAGCCTGTTTCCTCTAAGAACTCTAAAGGATCTGCTCAAGTCCTTCTGTCTATGAGGCTTTCTTTAACCAATCAGTATACAGTGACTCCCCTTAAGCTCCTACACCACTCACCTTCCCTTGACACTTGCCTTATATTACCTTGTATCACTAGTTTTGCAGTTTTGTGTAGCATCTGTTGATATTGCTGGCTGCCTTCAAGTCAGCCCCAACTCATGGCAATCACATGAACAACGGAATCATACCATTGTGATTCATGGGATTTTCAATGGCTGAGTTTTTGGAAGTAGATCACCAGGCCTTTATTCCTAGTCTGCCTTAGTCTGAAAGCTCCACTGAAACCTGTTCAGTATCATAGCAACATGCAAGCCTCCACTGACAGATGGGTGGTTGTGGCACTTGAGGTATACTGGCCAGGAATCAAACCCAGGTCTCCCACAGGGAAGGCAAGAATTCTACCTCTGAGCCACCAACGTACTCTTGTCTTGCATCTAGTACATTATAAACTTTTAGAGGGAAAAGACCAAGTCTTCTATTTCTGTTTATCACTTGAAGTATCTGGCAGAATGCTTGGCACCTAGTGGATGCTCAATATATGGTAAATAGAGTGCTGATTCCAGGATG
>NW_006921646.1:11540542-11542247 GCF_000298275.1 Orycteropus afer afer
TATCCCTAGAGCTCAAGAATCTGTTTTTTAAATAAATGATCAAGATTTTTTGTAGTGTACATTCAGATTTGAGGGCCATTGGTTTAGGGTTTGGCCATGGTAGTAGGTACTCAAGAGAATGGAGGAGAAAACCATTGGAAATGAGAGATGCATAGTGTATTGTCTGAAACATCTATCTAGATGGTAGAGTTGTCTAAGATGGTGTCCAGTGTCGGGGGCAAGAGGCAGTGAAGGACTGTCAGCCTGGAATTTTGCCCATCAAAGAGTAACCTTCATTTAACAAGACTCAAAGATGCTTTCAGACATTGATTCTCCATCCCAGTTAATTGGCCAAATACTGTGTTTAGTACTTCTGGATTCATTGAGTAGTGCCTGGGGTCTTAAAAGCTTGCAAGTGGGCATTGAAAGCACAATTGGTCTCTATTTTCCTGGAGAAACAGAGGAAGAAGGAGAGTTGGGAATGGGACTAGGAAATGCAATGTGTGGCTAATTGCCTCCATTTATAACTAACTGCCTCCTTTGCCATGAGACCAGAAGAACTGAATGGTGCCCATCTACCATTACTGAACATTTTGATCAAAGATTCTATAGAATAAACTTGATCAAAACATACAGAACAGATCAAATTCTTATGGAGACCAGACTTTGTAGACCCATGGAAACTGAATGAACCCCCAAAACTATTGCCCTGAGATAATCTTTAAACCTTAAGCCAAAAATATCCCCAGAAGTCTTCTTAAAACAAAACAATAGTTTAGCTTAATTAAAAGAATGTCTGCCTTGAGCTTTGTGCCCTTCAAAATCTATCTATGTGGGGTCAAATTGACAATAGCAACTCAAAGAATTAACTAGGGAACTGAGGGGCAGTAAGTTTATTTTAATGGGGGAGGAACAACTCAGAAAAGGAGGGTGACAATGGTTACACAGCTCAAAGAATAGAAACAATGTCTCTGAATTGTATATGTAGAAATTGTTGAATTGGTGTGTGTTTGGCTGTATATACTCTCAACACCTTCAAAAATAAAATAAATTCTTAAAAAAAGAGACTTGGTTCCCCCAATTAGATCCACTCATTCAAAGTTATATGCTTGTGAAATATTAGCTTTGGAAGAGATCTTAGGGGTCATTTAGTCCAAATTCAATCATCATGTGATACTTAAACACTTTGGACATCATCCTTCCCACTGGTCACCTGGCCACTGATGGGGGAAGAGATCCACTCCTCAAAGCAGTGAAACCTTCTAATGCTCTGAATCTTAAAATGCCTTAATCTATTAGGCATGAATCTATCTCTTTATAAATTCCTTCCATCAGCCCTGGTCGAACCTCTTGAAATTATACAGGGTAAGTCTATTCCTTGTTCCAAAAGACAACCTCAGCATACAGTTTCACACCCCCTTTGTTTCATCGAGCTTCCACAATAAGCAGCCCTAACTCTGTCAGCCATTTCTTGGGTGATATGAAAACTAAGCACACTGGTCTCTTGGTTGCTCTCCTTCCTTAGGTACTCCTAGCTGGTTGTTTTGGTTACCTAGTGCCACTTGAACAGAAGATACCACAAATGGGATGGTGCAAAAACGGCAAGGAGGCCACATGTTCCGACCTCCTCTAATCCCACGAGAGGAAGACAGGATTACCAGCAGTAACCCAAGGCCTATTCCTATAAGGCCAGCCATGCTGCCTCCCTCCAGCCCTTTCACCAACC
>NW_006921646.1:11543517-11544937 GCF_000298275.1 Orycteropus afer afer
CTGATTCCTACGAAGTGGAGATCAGACATACTGCTACCCTTCAACCTTTTTTTACCACTTGTGGTGTCACTTGTGACACCAACTGTGCCTCCCACAGCACTCTCTTCTTCTCTGTTGGGTTCAGTAATTCATTGCAATGGCCACACAAAACTCACAGACAATACTCACAATTATGGGGTTTATTAGGGAAGTAACATGTTACAACTGAGGATCAGAAACAACTCAGAATGCAGTTCTTTGATTAGACAGCCTCTTAACACCCATGCCACAGGAACATTCTTCTCTGGCCTTGACCTCTCAGCCCTACAGCTCCTTGGCCTCTGCCCTGCTCAGACAAGTGTTACAAAACTCTTTTAGCTCTGCTTACAGGTGCCAAGAAAGGCACCCTACTCTACCAGCAAGCCCCCTGCCCAAAGTCACTCAGGTCTCTTGATTTGTGTGCTGGAAAGCCTCCTGCTTCATATCTCGTCTCCTGGTTCTGATGCCTTTGCTGCCACCACTTCTCCGTTGCTGCTTCTTATTGTCTCTGGCTGCTCTGGTGTCACAGCTCTCCATCTCCTGAATCGAGGAGGTTCAGCATAGGGACCTCAGGTTCAAAAAATGCATTCTTGGCTCTTCTTTTTTGATGGTAGTGAGATCCTCCTCCCCATCTCTACAGCTCATTTTAAGCCTAGCATGATGGCAAAACTGACCAACCCCACATTAGTGTTCCATTTACCTTATTTGAATAGTTCCACCCCAACAAGAGTGCCATGCACCTTATTTACATTATTAACAAGCTATCCAATCCCCTTGGTGGGCCACAACCACCTCACATTTGCATCATCCCACCCAGTCATCTGATGGGACTATCAAAGATCATGGTTAGAAGGGCCATACCAAGCAATTCACTGCATCACAACTATCATCACATTCTAGACACTACAATTCTATTTATTACTCTATTCTAGCATTGCTTCAGCTTTTATAGCAGTCACTTCTCAGTGTTTGTTCATGATGAGATTTCTCCTGCCACTCCGCACCCTGTGAAGTTGATAAGCCAATCTCCCCTATCCTATGCTCACTGGAGTTTGTTTTGTGAATTCAAGTATATGGTCTTAGGAATAATAAGTGAATTTCAGACAGAAAGAATAAGCTAAACAATTCTATTACCACTGCCTATTCATTAACAATTGCACTATTTTTAAGAACATTTCAGGATTTAAAAAATAACAATGTTTCCATAGTTCAGTTCAGCAAACACTGAGCAATTACCCTGTACCAATATTGAGAATATTAAGATGAATAGAGAGAGAGAGAGGAAAAAAAAAAGCTTTTACATTTGTGACGCTCATATTCTGGCCAAGGAAATAATCAATCCTTACACCAGGTGGAGTGCAGCAGGATAAATACATGGTCATTTCTGCCCAGGGACTGAGGG
>NW_006921646.1:11545377-11560107 GCF_000298275.1 Orycteropus afer afer
CTTGGCAAAGATATGAACAGGCAATTCATAGAATGGAAAATATAAATAGTCACTAAATACTTTTAAAAAAACTGTCATCCTCATTAGCAATCAGAAGAATCATAATTAAGAACATAATGTGTTATCATTTCATCACACTGGCAAAATTTTAAGGCCTGATAATACCAAGTGTTCATGGAATACTCACACACTGACAGTGAAAGTAAATTATAAGCCTGCTTTGCAAAGCAATCTGTCAATATCTAATAAAGTTTCAGTGTGCACACTGTTCTATCCAACATTCCACTTCCAGGGAAACTTTCTCCAATTGTTCTCACAGAGACATACACAAAGATGTTTACTGCAGCATTGGTTATAATAGTAAAAATATGGAAACTAAGTAAACAGTCTTCAATGGTGGCATAAAATTAAAATTAATCAATTTTTTTAAATAAACTAAATCTATGCATGTCAACATGGCTACACCTTGGTAGCAAAATGCTGAGTGAAAAAACAGAATATTGATTCTGTAACATGAATGGGAATGATATAAAGCAGTTTCAGGATAGTGGTAACTATGGAAGAAAAAGATGGGAATTGCATGTTAGAGAAGTGGAAGTATATCTAAAAGTGGAACCTTATCTAAAAGGCATTATGTCTTTACCAGTCAAGAAATCAAATAGCATATTGCAATGAGCAAATTGATTGCAAAAGATCTCTTTAATGTTTCAAAAGGGAAAGATGTCACTTTGATGAGTAAAATGTGCTTGAGTTGTGCCATGGTCTTTTCAATCGCCTCACATAAATGTGCAAGTCGGTGTCTTAGTTAACTAGTGCTGCTACAACAAAAGAGAGCTCTGGTGGTGCAGTGCCTAAGGTATTTGACTGCTAATCAGAGGTTGATGGCTCAAACCCACCAGATTAGTGGTTCTAACTCACCAGCCATTCCATGAAGGAAGATGGGGCAATCTAGTTCCATAAAGATTTACCACCTAGGAAACTCAATGAGGGTCACTATGAGTCAGAATCAACTCGATGGCAGTGAGTTTGGGTTTTTTGGTTTGTTATAACAGAAATACCAATTGGGTGGCTTTAACAAATAGAAATTTATTTTCTCAGTTTGTTGTTGTTATGTGCCATCGAGTTGGACCCGACTCATAGCAACCCCTCCTTGGGTTTCCGAGGCGGTATCACTACAGAAGTAGATTGCCCAACCTTCCTTCTGAGGAGTGTCTGGTGGGTTTGAAGCACCAGGCTGCTAGTTAGCAGTCAAATGCCTTAGGCACTATGCCAGCAGAGCTTCCTCACACAGTTTAGGAGGCTAGAAGTCTGAATTCAGGGTGCTGGCTCTAGGGGAAGGCTTTCTTTCTCCATTGGCTCTAGAGGAAGGTCCTTGTCTCTGGAAGCTTCTGCTCCTGGGCATCTTCATGTGGCTAGGCATATGTCTTCCCCCGTTTCTGCTTCTCTCACTTGCTTGTTTAATTTATTTTATATCTCAAAAGAGATTGACTTATGACTCTGCACTAATTCTGCCTCATTAATGTAACAAAGACAACCCATTCCCAGCATAGAGGTTAGGATTTACAACACATATTTTGGAGGGACAAAATTCAATCCATACAGCTGAACAATGAAAAAAGAAGACAGAATAAGAACTTCTGCACTCAATTTGCTGAGGCTTTGGCAAAGAATATTGAATACACCATGAGCTGCCAGAAGAATGAACAAATCAGTCCTAGAAGAAATACAAACAGAATGCCCCCTAGAAGCAAGGATGGCGAGATTTCAGCTCACTTACTTTGAATGTCATCAGGAAAGACCAATCACTAGAAAAAGACATCTTGTTTGGTAAAGCGGAAGGTCAATGAAAATGAGGGAAACTCTCAATAAGACCAATTGATACAAAATAGCAGAAACAATGGACCCAAGCAAACCAATGTTATAAAGATGGCACAGGACCAGACAATATTTTATTCTGTTATATATAGGTCATCATGAGTTAAAGCCAACTAGACGGCAATGAAAAATAATAATTTATGTATAATTCTATGTATATTTATTTATATTTGTATTTTGCAAAAGCAAAAATGAAAGAATGCAAACACTTCCTTCAATTGTGGTGGTAGGCACATATTATGTTCTTCCCTCTATTTTATTATATTTTTAAATATTTTCATAATTTAAAAAAAAAAATTGTGAGAAGAGGCAATTGTAAGAGTTTGGGAGAGAAAAGAGAAAGCCTTGTACTCAGGCAGAAGCTATGGGGAAGGAGTTCACCAACATCACACCTTCGGGGATTAGTTTTCTCTCTTCCCTTGTTATATATCCTGTTTCTTCCAGGCGATGGTGTAGTTCTCTCATTCCAAAATGGCTATTCTAGTAGCCTTCTTCCCAGTACAAGTCCCAGGAGATGTAGTGTCTTGAGACTTGGTTCATGTTCTCCTTTTAAGTTCTTCCAGTTCAGAAAAACTGAAACCTTTTTCTAGGTATTCTTACCGCTAAAGCTTTTGCCACTCCTCGGAAGGAAGGTTGGGCAATCCTACTTCCGTAGTGATACTGCCTCGGAAACCCAAGGAGGGGTCGCTATGAGTTGGGGCCGACTCGACGGCAAATAACAACAACAACAAAGCTTTTGCCCAGTGGTTCCTCCTTTAATAACAATGCAGCAAGTCTAGACTGTGGACCAGTGTTGAGGCTGTAGAAATCTAGACACATACACATCCTTTTTGCTCCTAAAATGGCCATGGACAAAGGTCAGGATGTTCCTGAAAGGGCACAGATGGGTTTCTGGCTCCATCAATACCTCTAACCAGATGCATTTCCCTGAGCAAGTCATTTACCCCTGAGGTGCAGTCTCCCATTCAGTGAAGCCAAGGGTTTCATTTGAGCCTCTATTCTTCTCACCCAGCATGAGGGAAAATGGCTTTTACAGTACTGGTCTCACTCAGGCCTGGCAGCCCCCAAGTAGAATTACTAGTTGCATTGTTAAATATTTATCTTGTGCTGAAGAGGCAGGTGTGATGCTCACTTTTGAATCTTGGAATATCAATCAACACCTCCAACCAAGGCATTGTGAGATTCACAGCCAGGAAATCGACCTAGCGTTTACTTATCTAAGCTTATTTATGACTACAAAGATGAACCTGAAAGGCTGTGCTGTTTACTTGCAAGCAAAGTGCTCCAGCTCAGTGTGGGTCTATATTTGGTTCCAGCTTGAAAATTGTAATTGCTAAAATCCCAAATCAAGCAGACAGCATCTTGGGCTTTGTTTTGGGGGCTAAAATCAATATCTGTTGAATCCTTGTCCTGTGCCATTAGCTAAATTGTGATAACTGGGCAGAATTTGTCTTTGGTGCCTAAGCTCTCCCATCCTCGCAGCCTTGGCACTTTCTGGGCCTGCTGCCTGTTTCAGTACCAACTGCCTTCCTTCTCATTCCTTCACTCTGATCAGCAAAGAATCCATTTTAGTCACTGACCCCTTGAGCTCATTCTATACAAAGAACAGCTTTGTCCCTTATAAAAGGATTTCCAGGCATCAAGGAACAAGCTGGTAGGGAATATATGTTCTCCAATCTGATACCTCCCCCCAAATGGTTCTCTAGCCATAGCAGGTTGTTATCAGATGCCATTGAGTCGATTCTGACTCATAGTGACCCTACGTACAACAGAATGAAACACTACCAGGTCCTGCTCCATCCTTACAATCCTTGCTGTGCTTTCATAAGGTTTTCAGTGGCCAATTCTTTGAGAACTGGATGGCCCCATCATCCTTCTTCTCTGTCTGTCTTAGGCTGAAAGCTCTGCTGAAACCTGTCCACCATGAGTAACCCTGCTGGTATTTGAAATACTGGTGGCATAGCCTCCAGCCTCATAGCCACACACAAGCTACCACAGTATGACAAACTGAAAGATGAGTGGTGGAGCCATAGCATAGTGGGAATAAATCTTGACATTTCCACCTACTAGCTTGTGATCAATCTTGAGGCAGGTTGCTTAACTCTGAACCTCAGTGTCCTCATCCATGAAATGAGGATGCAATGCTTACCTTCCCAGACACTTTTCAAGTCTGATAAATTAACATATCTTAAGCTACTAGCACTTGGAGAATACTCATTAAACTGTGACTATTATTACAATCCTAGGTTTAGAGAAGGGCAGGAGGCCCTCCCAGGACCTCTAACTCACAGCACTGAGTTAACACGGGGTAAAGCACTGGGAATGTCAAAAGAAGCCCCAGTTCATGATCTTGAGGCTCTCTGTTCTCTTGGAGCTCTGGTGACATAGTACCTAAGGTATTTGACTGCTAACCAGAGGGCTGGCCGTTCAAACCCATCAGCCACTTCTCAGAAGGAAGAATGGGCAACTACTTCCGTAGAGATACCGTCTCAGAAACCCAAGGAGGGGTTGCTATGAGTCAGGATCTATTCCACAGCAGTGAGTTTGTTTTGTTTGTTTGGAGAGCTAAGACACACCACATTGGAAAACATAAACAGTGACTGAAACAGGCAGCAGTGATAGGAGCCTAAGCCCCAGTGATGGCAGGACTAGAGATAGAGGACTCTAGTCTTCAGTGATGGGGAATGAAAGAGAGAAGTCAAGAACAGGGTTTTGGGTATGAACAACTTGAAGAAGGGAGGTGCTACTTCTGCTATAGGGAAATCTAAAGGAAGAGCAAAAATTGGCAGAAAAAACAGGATATATTAGATTTGCAATGTGTTTTAGAAAACCAAGTGTAAATGCTGGGTAGTTAGTGACTATATAAGAGTAGAGCGCAGGCTAGAGACTTGGACTAGCAAGAAACATTTGGGAATTGTCAGTGGCTGTTTAAATTTAAATATAAATTAATTTGAATTTTAAAAAATCTTAAAGTCAGTTCCTCTGTCAGTGGCTATATGTGGCTAGTGGCTACAATATTGGATGGTGCAAATATAGAACATTTCCATCACTGTGGAGAGTTCTATTGGACATTGCTGGTCTAGATGGTATATAAAGCCATGAGATTGGAGTGCATGTGGTTAAAGGACAGGAGAAGTCCAAGGCCCAAGCCCTGGAGTACCCCACCATTTAGAAGTCTGAAGCAAAAAGTGAGGCAGAGTCTGCCAAGAATGAACAGCCAGAGAGGCTGGAGGAAAACTAAGAGAAGGCAGTGTCCTAAGAGCCTGTAGGAAGAAATGGCCCTCTGTGCCCAGAGTTGAGGAGAGGTCATGTAAGATGAAGACTGAGGATAGACAATTGGATTTAATGAAGTGGAGGTAATCAGAGACCTTGACAAGGGCAGGTCAAAGGACACGTTGGAGTGAAAGGCTGGCTAGTGGAAAGCAATTGGGGGCAGGAGTAATGGGTGTGAAGAAAAGCAGAGAATTGCAATAGTAGAGGAAATGAGTATGGGGTCATGAGAAAGTGTTTCTTAAAACAGGAAAAATTATAAATTATAGTATGTTGGTATGTTAATGGAGACAATGCAGTAGAAAGAGAAGGACTGGTGATGCAGAAGAGATAAAAAGAGGTGAATTACTGAAGTAACATCTCCGACAATGTGAGAGTGGAGGGATGGGATCCAGTAGATGGGTAACCTTAGAAGTGTAGACAGTACATCTTCAATAACAGGAGCAAAAAGGTCCCTGGGTGGCACAAATGGTTTACACTTGACTTCTAACCTAAAGGTTGGTAGTTTGAACCCACCCAGTGGTACTAGGGCAGAAAGACCTGGTAATCTGCTTCCATAAAGATTACAGCCAAAAACACTCTGTGGCATAGTTCTACTCTTTAACACATGCAGTTGCCATGAGTCAGGGGCCTACTCGACAATAATGGGTTTGCATTTTGGTTTAAAAAGGCCAGAGTGCAGGAGCACAGGTACAGGTTGGTGGATAGGTGCAGGAGAGAATATGGAAGGTTTCTTCTGATGGTTACTATGTTCACAGTAACATAGGAAGTGAGGTGATCAGCTGAGAGTGAGGATGCAGGCTGAAAGCTAGAGTCTGGAGGAGAGGGGAGATGTCCCCACTAGGTGAAATAGTCACCTAGGGCGCCAGAATGGATGAGGGAAATGTATCATTCCTTTCTGTGCCAATGGGAGAAACTGGTTTTTGTGTCCTAGCTGGGACACAAAGGAGCTACATTTTATTCATTCATACATTCATTGACAAAAAGGGATTGAGTGCTCTGGCCCAGCACCATGCTAGGAAATGCAAGACCAGTAGCACTTTAAATAGAGTGACCATACTTGTTTAAGGAGCTCTAGTGGTGTTGTGGATAAGGCATTTGACTACAACCTAGAAGGTCAATGGTTCAAACCCACTAGCCACTCTGCAGAAGGAAGATGGGGCAATCTACTTCTGTAAAGATTTACAGCATTAGAAACCCAATGAAAGTTGCTATGGGTCAGATTAGACTCGATGACAGTGAGTTTTGTGTGTGTGTGTGTATTTGTTTGGACCAAAACTGTCCCTGAAACAAAGATCTGAATGAAAGCAGTTTATTCAGGAGGTGAAGGTAGGGGAGTGTGGAAAAGAGAAAATGAGACAGGTTCATTAATGAGCAGGTTACCACTATGGGCAAACTGGAGCCCAATCCCACAGAAGCCCACTGGTAGACTGTGTAGCACATATCTCAGAATTGTCCTAATTGAAGGCAAGGAAGCTGGCCATTCATCCACCAACTCCTGTTCATCACAGGTGGTAGGCAGTGTTAACTCTGGCCCGACCTGCCTGCTCCAGTAGCCAGAGAAAGGCCACCGGCTTGCAGAATAAAATGTCAGAGTAGATGAGAACAGTGATTGTCAAGAAAATAAAAGCAGCATCTATACCAATCTTGGATGTGTCTTGGTCTGGATAAAAGATTATATATTACCCTGAGTATAAGACACAGTCCTTCCTTTCAAAGGATGAATTTATTGGGAGAGGCTATGGATAGGCTCAAACCAGAAAAAAATAAAGAACAAAAAAGAATATAAACCATAAAAGAAGAAACAAGAAGGCATACACTACATACCAAATAAGTTAGAGGAAAAAGAGTTCTCTTGGGCCTAGGATAAAAAGGCTTTGCAGAGGAAGTGATATATAAACTTAGTGGCAACTGGGTGAGTAAACAAGGCAACAGAGAGTAGGGGTGGGGACCAATGTATTTTGCCTTTCTTCCATGGCCAAAGTTGACGCAAAGACAGGTGGCTATGACTAACATGGAGACCCCAAGGTGTGGCAGAAGAAGACTGATGCTTGTCCAGAGCCACCTCTGGCCCCCAATGCCTTGTAGGTGGAAGACTATCCTGATTTGTAGCAAAAGCTGCTGTCTGGAAAGCAGTCATGTTTCCAAGGCTTAGCTTCGGGGAGGCATAAAACAAAGAAGGAGTTGTTAGAAAGCAGTCTCAAAAATATATCTCTGATTTCCAACCTTCCTGAATAGGGTACCTGTTGAAGACACAGGCATGACTTACCAGAACAAATGGCCCTGTATCTTCCTTCCTGCAACACTGCCAAAGTTTGGAAAGTTTCACTTGTGGTTTATTCATCCCCATTACCCAAACCCTAAAGGGAAGACAGTGCCTCTGATGACAATAAATTAATTAGTGCAGAAACACACGATCAGGGACATACCACTTGGGGTGGGTGTACTAATGAGGGCAGTGATTAGATGATGTTGAGTCAGGCCAACATGGCCCCAGGGCCTAATTGTTACTCTTTCTCTGTTGGAGACTGGGATCTGCTATGCTCCTGAGTTTAACCCTCTCCTTTCTCCCACACTTCCTTCCCCATCAGTATCCTCTGAGGTATATACCCTACCCAGGTTCCATCCTGCAGTCCCATTCCCACAGTCCAAGACTTACCCCTGAGCTACCATGAGGAGCAAGAACCTGCTACCCCTCTCTTTTATACGTGCTGTTGTTAATTGTAAAGTCAATTCTGACTCATGGAGAGACCCCATGTCTGCAGGATTTTCAAGGCTGTGTGTGACCTTTTGGAAGCAGATTACCAGACCTAGCTTCTGTGGCACCTGTGTGGGTTTGAACCTCTGAGTGGGTTTACTACTTTCGGCTAGTACTCAAGCACTTAACCATTTGTGACACCTGGAGATTCCACATGTAGCAATTTATAATTTTGCTGACACCCAGATTTGAATGTCCTGTTGTGTATGAGGCTGTTGTTTGGAATTGAATGTCTTAGCTAGGGAGAGAACTCAACAGCAACCAGCACCCAAATGTAAACTCAGCTTTGTTTTTCTCTGTTCATCCTTCACTTAAGCAGTGGCTGTCAGGAAGTGATTTAAGAAAATGTTGTTTCTTCTGGAAAATGACCCCTTTTTTTTTCCCCAAAAAGGAAGCAGAACACTTCCGCAATGGTGCAAAAGGCAGTCTCTTTGTAGGTTGGTGACGCTGGCCCCCACCCCAGTTTGACTGTAAATTCTGTGCCTGTTTGGTTCACTGTTGGATCCTCGGTGCATGGCGTGGAATACATGCGCAAGAGTCATTTACTCAAGGAGCGAATGCATGAGCGCATGCTCCGTGCAGCTGTGCTCCGGGAACGCAGTTCTGGACAGAAATTCATTTCAGGGAAAAGCCGAGAACCTGCACGAACATTTCTACACTCAAAAATGTGGGGCTTTTCCATTAGTAAAGAATGTTTGTGTTGAACATTGCACTCTTAGAAAGAATTATCTATCTGAGTGTAAACTGACAATAGTGAATCTAAAGCACAGAATGAGGACTTTAAGGGGCAGAGAGCCTAAATTAATGGTGATGGAACAATACAGCTAGAGATAGTGAGACGGCTGACACAATGTGAAGAATGTAACCAATGTTGTTGAACTGTTCATGTAGGAATTGTGAATGGATATACGTTTGGTTATTTAGATTGCCAACAAAAATAAATAAAATATTTTAAGGAAGAAAGAAAATTTGTGGCTTTATGATGCTTTCCAGAAAGCTCTCTCTCACAGCCCACAGTCTCTTTCCTGCACTTGTTCAACTGTCCCCTCAGAATTCTCTGTTGCTCTTTCAGGTGTCTATGTCTGTGTCCCCAACATGAGCAGCTCCTTTATGACATATGTCATAAGTCTTTGTGCCCAGAGCCTGGGCAGCACTGGCAGAATCACAGGAGGTGGCAGGTGAACATCTGTTGACTAAACAATGAGAATACTGCTTCAGAGGGACTGGATTTCCCACACCACCCATGGGTCCTAAGCAGAGCTGCCAACAGTTGCCCCTCTCCTGGGGAGCAAGAGCCAAGGCCCTCCCTCCCTGTTTCTGACCCAGGGTCCTGCTTTCTTTAACCCATTGCCCATTGCCATCGAGTCAATTCTGACTCCTAAGGAGCTCTGGTGGCGTAGTGCCTAAGGCACTAGACTGCTAACCAGAAGGTTGACGGTTCAAACCCACCAGCCACTTCTTGGAAGGAAGGTTGGGCGATCTACTTCCATAGTGATACCACCTGGGAAACGCAAGGAGGGGTCGCTATGAGTCAGAGACGACTCGACAGCACATAACAACAACAACAATAGCCCTATAAGACAGGATAGAACTGTCCCAGAGGGTTTCTAATTTAGCTGAGCCTTTTTCAGCAACTCAAGAATCTTAGACTCTTAAAAATGTCAGAGTTGGAAGGGGCCTAGCAAACCACCTCATTCAACCTCCTTGTTTTTCAGATGAGGAAATGTAACCCAGGGAAGGGAGGTGATTCAGCTCAGGTGAGAGAGCCAAGAGGGTCTCCCAGAGTTTCCAGACCAAGGCTCTTTCCCTGTGTCCCCATAGGGCCTCCTACCTGTTAACCTTCTCGGTCTTTCTGCTAAGACAGTTGGCTCCCCATTGTCCAAGTGGACCCAGGTTCACACCAACCAGGTGCACAGGAAGTAGTTAGTGAATGTATTTGTTGAGCAAATGAATTGCCTCTAAAGTGGAAGTGTCAGATCCCTGATAGTTTTTGAATGAGAAGCCATTCTGTCCCTCACCTTTAGCACTATGTTCTCCTGAGGGTCCTGAGGGTACTGGTTTGGCCAATGAACCTGGTGTGAATGTTGGAAGGAAGCCTTGTCTTCAGCCTCCACACAACTCACTCACCCAGCCTTCCACACCCTGAATCATCCAGGGTCCCACAGAGGAGTCCATGACTCAATTGTTTTAACTTAAACAGCATTTATATTGCATTCCTGCTATACACCAAAGAGCCCCTATGTGGGTCTTAAATAGTTAAGTCTTCAATGACTAGCCCAAACATTAGCAACTTGAACCCACTCAGAGCCCTGTCAGAAGACAGGCCTGGTGATCTGCTTCAAAAGGTCACAGCCTTGAAAACCCTATGGAGAAGTACTACTCTGTACACATGGAGTCACCTACTCTGCACACATGGGATTGGCATGAGTTGGAATCAACACAAGAGCAATTAACAAGAACAACAATTGTATGCCAGGCATAGGGTACCTTGTTGTTGTTGTTGTTTGCCGTCGAGTCGGCCCCGACTCATAGCGACCCCTCCTTGGGTTTCCGAGGCAGTATCACTACGGAAGTAGGATTGCCCAACCTTCCTTCCAAGGAGTGGCTGGTGGGTTTGAACCGCCAGCCATCTGGTTAGCAGGCAAGTGTCTTAGCCACTATGCTACCAGAGCTCCCCTCATGAATTTAGAGACCATTTAAAGAATAGATATGATGCATTGAACACCAATAACTGAAAAACCAGAGGAATTGTGGGATGACATCAAGAACATCATCCATGAAGAAAGCAAGAGGTAATTAAAAAGACAAGAAAGGAAGAACAGACCAAATAGGTGTCAGAAGAGACTCTGAAATTCACCCTTGAGTGGAGAGTAGCTAAAGCAAATGGAAGAAACAAGATAAAAGAGCTGAACAGAAGATTTCAAAAAGCAGCTTGAGAAGACAAAGCCAATTACTATAGTGAAATGTGCAAAGACCTGGAGTTAGAAAACCAAAAAGCAAGAAGATGCTTGGCATTTTTCTCCTGCTGAAAGAGGCACTGGTCCCTCCTGATAACATGTCCAAAGCATGAGAGCCAAAATCTCACCATCCTTACAGGTAAGATGGCAGGCCTCTGGCTCACGAGGCTGTGGAAGCCTGCAAATCAAGTCAGACAATAGGCTACCGGCTTGAGTCCCAGGAAGTGAAAGTCAGACAAGCTAGATGCAGAATCCAGTATAAGAGAATGAACTTTGCTAGAGTATTCATATATATTGAATGCAGACCACACCCTCAAGGAAACACTCCTTACTTGAGCAAGGTGGTAACAAAGTGTGAAGGGGTATGACTAGATTAAGGGTTGTTGTTTTTGTTGTTTGCCATCGAGTCAGACCCGACTCATAGCGACCCTTCCTTGGGTTTCCAAGGCAGTATCACTATGGAAGCAGATCTCCCCATCTTCCTTCCGAGGAGTGGCTGGTGAGTTTGAACTGCCAGTCATCTGGTTAGCAGTCAAGTGCCTTAGGCACTACGCTACCAGAGCATCCTTCTCTAATCTTGCCTCATTAACACGACAGACAATTCACTCCATAATGGGACCACATCACAGGCATGTTGTTGTTGTTGATTTTGTTGTTGTTATGTACAGTCAAGTCAGACCCGACTCATAGTGACCCCTCCTTGGGTTTCTGAGGTAGTATCACTACGGAAGTAGATTGCCCCTCTTTACAACACATCACAAAATGGAGGAGTTCTGGTGGTCTAGTGCCTAAGGCATTTGACTGCTAACCAGAAAGCTGGTGGTTCAAACCTGCCAGCCACTCCTTGGAAGGAAGGTTGGGCAATCTACTGTCCATAGTGATGTTGTTGTTATTATGTGCCATCGAGTTGGCCTCGACTCATAGCGACCCCTCCTTGGGTTTCCAAGGTGGTATCACTACAGAAGTAGGATTGTCCAACCTTCTTTCCGAGGAGTGGCAGTTCAAACCCACCAGCCTTCTGGTTAGCAGTCAAGTGCCTTAGGCACTATGCTACCAGAGCTCTGCCTTGGAAACCCAAGGAGGAGTCGCTATGAGCTGGATCTGACTTGACGTCAGTGAGTTTGGTTCTTTTGGTTTATGGCTGTTTTTGTTGTTGTTATGTGCCGTCGAGTCGGCCCCGACTCATAGCGACCCCTCCTTGGGTTTCCAAGGCAGTATCACTATGGAAGTAGGATTGCCCAACCTTCCTTCCGAGGAGTGGCTGGTGGGTTTGAACCGCCAGCCTTCTGGTGAGCAGTCAAGTGCCTTAGGCACTATGCTACCAGAGCTCCTCAGGGTCCTTAGCATGCAATTTATAGTCCCCATAAACATCCCTGTTCTTGACATAAGAATCATCTCTGGCTCTTTATTCTCCCTGGTGAAATCCAAGAAAGATAGGTCTTCAAGTTGTGGTAAGGCCACCTTCACTATACCTACCTAGCCCAGGCCCCATTGCAACCAAATCATTGCCCATCCAAGACCTTGCAATTGAGTTTCAGAGCACCAGAGGCAGGAGGAAGTGTTTTGCAGGTTTAGCTTCATTATTCTCTGCGAAGGCGCTACTAGGACTCTGAGGCTTTGATGTGTCTGCCTCCCTCTGGCACTCGCTTATGATGGAGAATCTGCAGGTATCCAGCTGAAGGAGATTCCAACTACGCAGCCCCCAGAGAGAGTCTGCCTGAGGTGTGTTGCAGAAACTAAGCATGGCATCTTCCCCTGGGGTTTTGCCCAAAGAGCTGTGGGGCAGGATCATTACTTTCAGCTTGTCCCAAGACCCTCTCTTCATAGGGCAAGTTATGGCACCTTTATTTAACTTTGAAAAACAAAATCAGTATTGATTAATAAAAGTAATTTTCCAAAGCTGTACTGACAGGTGCTCAATTTCAAATCCATTTCCCTTGTTTAATAGACTGAGAAGTTTTGAGGGATGGCTCTCAGTCAGGGTGCTTTGTTATAGACCCCAAAGAAACTCGCCTCTCCATGGTGCTTTACTTATGTAGGGGCTAGTGTGGAAGAGCACAGGTGGGCATGGCTTGCTCTCTCTAGCATAATCTATATTCTACAGACCCTGGCCACTCTGGTATCAACTGCACAGCAAGTTCTATCTAGAACCACTCCATAGCAGCCCCTCCTCTGGGTCCTTCAAGGGGACTTTTATGGAAAGTAACATGACTAAATTATGGTAAAAATCTACCAGACACTGGAGTCCAGAATCTTAAACTCTGGTCTCAGTTCTAATATAAACTTACTCCTCGGAAGGAAGATGGGGCGATCTACTTCCATAGTGACACCGCCTCAGAAACCCAAGGAGGGGTCACTATGAGTCAGATCTGACTCAACAGCAGTGAGTTTATATATCTTTGGGAAGGAGCTCTGGTGGTGTAGTGGTTAAGGTATTTGACTGCTAACCAAAATTTCAGTGATTCAAACCCACCAGCTGCTGCACAGAGGAAAGATAAGGCAGTATGCTTCAGCAAAGATTTACAGCCTTGGAAACTCAATGGGGCTCTCTATAAGTCAGAATAGATGCAATGGCAGTGAGTTTGGTTTTGTATATATCCTTGGGAAAATAGTTTTCACCTTTCTGGGCCTTCATTTCCTCATCTATATAATGAGAAAACTGAATGAGATTAGTGGAGTTCCTGGGTGATGCAAATGGTAAACGTGCTTCCCTGCTAACTGTAAAGTTGGAGGTTCGAGTCCACCCAGGGGTGTCTCAGAAGAAAAGCCTAGCACTCTATCTCTGGGGAAAAAAAAAATCAGCCATTGAAAGCCTTATGGAGAACAGTTCTACTTTGACACACATGGGTTGCCTTGATGGCAATTGATATTCTCACCTAGGAACTGATCTCCCACTGAAGGGGGTTGCCCAATGACTAGGGGTGATATTAGGCTTTATTGGATTAGGCCAGGGATCCTAAATGACCTGTAATGCATGACACAGTGCCATACAATGAAGAATTATTCCACCTGATGCCAAGAGCAAACTCACTGAGAACTATTGAACTAGTTTATCTCTGTGGGTCCTCCCAGCTTTGACAAGTCTGTGATTCTAAAAGTCTAAATATCCCCTTTCCACCTCTCTTCCCCTTTTCTCCATTCAACAAATATTTATTGAGTGTCTTTTATGTGCCAGGAGGGAGCCTTGGTGGCACAATGGTTAAGTGCTCAGCTGCTAACTAAAAGCTCAATGGTTTGAATCCACCAGCTGCTCCACGGGAAAAAAATAAGGCAGTCTTCTCCCATTAAGATTACAACCAAGGAAACACTAACCCTATAGGGTTGCTATGAGTCAGAATTGACTCGACAGCACACAACAACACTGTGAAAGGGAAGCCCTGGAGCTGCCATGGCTAAGTGCCTGACTGCTAACTGGAAGGCTGGCATTTCAAACCCACTAGCAACTCCACAGGATGTAGCAGTCAGCTTCCATAAAGAAGAACCAAAAAACCAAACTCACTGCCATTGAGTCGATCCCAACTCATAGCGACTCTCATTGGTTTTCCAAGGCTGTATGTAAATCTTTACAAAGACAAGCTGCTTCAAGTTTCTTCCATGGAACAGCTGGTGGGTTCAAACCACAGACCCTTTGGTAACTATGACACCACCAGAGCTCCTTTCCATAAAGATTACCCACTGCCATTGAGTTGGTTCTGGTTCATAGTGACCCCCGTTGGCTTTCCAAGGTGGTAAATCTTTATGGAAGTGATTGCCCCATCTTCCTTCCATGAAGCAGCTGGTGAGTTTGAACCAGCAACCTTCTGGTTAGTAGTCAAAAGCCTTAGGCACTAGAATTGATGCGATGGAAGACAGAATTAATGAGATGGAAGA
>NW_006921646.1:11565301-11579210 GCF_000298275.1 Orycteropus afer afer
AAAAAAAAAAAGCCTTAGGCACTGCGCCACCAGACAAACCAAAACCAAACTCACTGCTGTCAATTCGACTCAACTCATAGTGGCCCCTCCTTGGATTTCCAAAGTGGTATCTTTATGGAAGTAGATTCCCCAGTTTTCCTTCCAAGGAGTGGCTGGTGGGTTTGAACCACCAGCCTTCTGGTTAGCAGTCAAATGTCTTAGGCACTGTGCCACCACAGCACCTTCCATAAAGGTCACAGCTTTGGAAATTCTATGGAGCAGTTCAGCTCTGTCCCATGGGTTTGCTGTGAGTCAGAATCAACTTGATGGCAAGAGGTTAACTGGTTAGTGCTGTTGTAAGGAGCTCGGGTAGTACAGTGATTAAACACTCATCTACTAACCAAAGGGTAAGTAGTTAGAACCCACCAGCAGCTCTGTGGGAGAAAAGACCTCTCAGTCTGCTTTCATAAAGATTACAGCCTTGGAAACCCTATGGGGGCAGTTCTTTTCTGCCCTGTAGGGTTCCTATGAGTTGGAATCAACCTGATGGCACACGGCAGTGCTATTGTAGGTGGCATAGTGCCTAAGGCATTTGACTGCTAACCAGAAGTCTGGCAGTTCAAACCCATCAGCCACTCTTTGGTAGGAAGGTTGGGCAATATACTTCCGTAGTGATACCACCTCGGAACCCCAAGGAGGGGTTGCTATGAGTCAGATCTGACTTGATGGCAGTGAGCTGGGTTTTTGGTTTGAGGTTTCAACCCTGGAGGTATATGAAGTTCACCCAGGACCCTGGAGGTATATGAAGTTCACCCAGGGAGCTTTTAAAAATGCTGATGCCAGATCCCACCCCAGACTAATTAAATAAATAAAGTATATATACAGTCAGGGGCAGACCACTGGGTCACACACACCCCACTTTCAAACATGCAGTGGGGAGCTCCCTGGAGAAGAATGAGCTCCCCCAACCCCCACCCCATAAGAGCACTGATGCCTCAGTAACAAGGTTCCCTGGTAGTTTCTCTATCCCACCCCCACCCCACCACCCCCATCACTGGAATGTCAGCTCCTTGAAGGCTGAGCTGTGTCTCCTTCATTGCTTTTTCCCCTCTAGGGTGGAGCCCAGCTTGCAAGATCTGCTCAGGAGTTGTAGGAAGGAATGATGGCAGGCTGCACATGATTGGATGACCATATTGACTTCTCCTGCCACACCCAGCCTTACTTGTCACAGGGGACTCCCAGCTGGGAATTCTGGTGGCTCCAGTCCTAAGGGAGGAGCTTCTCATAGCACCTCTTCTCCTCCCTCAGACAATGGCTTTAACTACCACAACAATTTGGAATCTTTTCTCCTTGGCTTTTGGGAGCTCTGGTGGCATAGTACCTAAGACACTTGACTGCTAACCAGAAGGCTGGTGGTTTAAACCCATCAGCCACTCCTCAGAAGGAAGATGCGGCAATCTACTTCCATAGTGATACCGCTTCAGAAACCCAACGAGGGGTCGCTATGAGTCGGACCTGACTGGAAGGAAATGAGTTTGGTTTTTTGGTTCTCCTTGTTCATTACCCACACTGGTTTCTGTTGAGTCATCTCTGATTCATAGTGCCCTCATGTACGTCAAAGTAGAACAGAGCTCCACAGGGATTTCAATGGCTGATTTTTCAGAAGTAGATCACCAAGCCTTTCTTCCAAAGCACCTCTGGATGGACTCAGACCTACAACCTTTCAGTTAGCACGCAAGCTCATTAACCATTTGTGCCACTCTAGGACTTTCCTTTGGTGATAGAACACAAGCATCCTAGACTTAGAGCCTAAGGAATCATTAGTACTCCCCAGTACTGATCTTTGTCCCTCAGAGCAGCTGGTAGGTTTGAAATGATGACTCAGTCTCTCCCCCCCATGCACAGTTCTTATACAGATGAAGAAATTCCATAGAGGGAAATTGACTTGCCTAGTGTCCTAGAGCGGGAGCTCTGGTAGCATAGTGGCTAAGGCACTTGACTGCTAACCAGAAGGCTGGCGGTTCAAACCCACCAGCCACTCCCCGGAAGGAAGATGGGGCAATCTACTTCCGTAGTGATACTGCCTCGGAAATCCAAGGAGGGGTCGCTATGAGTCGGGTCCGACTCGACGGCACATAACAACAACAACAAGAACAGTGTCCTAGAGCATAATGTGTGGCAGGTGTGGGCTTGACAGCAGGCCTCCTCGCTCCCAGTCTGTAGGTTTGTTCACTATCCCCAACTTGTTTCTTGACTTTTGCTCCCCTCTCCACAGTGTCTCCAAAAGCTTTTCAATCTCCACTGCCCCTCTTCTCTTCTCCCCCAATCCCCTGTTTGTTCACTATAGTTTCTCTTCCCTCTTCATTCCACACACCCAGGGCCTGATGCAAATTTTAGAATGTATGCATATGAAAGCTAAACAATGAATAAGCAAAGACCAAAGAAGAGGTGATACCTTTGAACTGTGGCATTAGTAAAGAAAACTGAAAATACTGTGACTGCCAGAAGAAAAAACAAATCTGTCCTGGAAGAAGTGCAGCTGGAATGTTCCTTAGAAGTGCGAATGGCCAGACTTCATCTCACCTATTTTGGTCATGTTGTCAGAAGGGACCAGTCCTTGGAGAAGGATATCATGCTTGGTAAAGTAGAGAGTCAATGAAAAAGGGACAGACCCTCGTGTTTCTTCTGTGGAGCTGCTGGTACATTTGAACTGCTGACCTTTTCCTTAGCAGCCAAATGCTTTTAACACTGCACCACCAAAGCTTCTGTACGGAACTTAAAATTTTACAAATCTGATGATTTGGAAGAATTTTCCACAGACTAGCTTCTGGCTCTATATTTCTAATCTTTTCATCTCCACTGTCCACATATTTCTGGTGCTAGGTGCCAGTTTCTTTCACATAGCAACACAATTTTGACTGATACCTTGTGTCACAGCACTAGGTGAGTCAACACAGATGTCAATAGGAGCATCTCTGGCAGCCATTGCTGCACCAGGATGGCTAACAAAACTTAATTTTACACAAAAATGACTGTAAGCCATGAGTATATCCCAATACAGCCAAATGAAGGCACTGGGGTGGTTCAGTAAGAAGCCCTGGTGGCACAGTGGTTAAGTGCTTGGCTGCTAACTGAAAGATCACTGGTTCAAACTCTCCAGCTGCTCCATGAGAGAAAGATGTGGTGGTCTGCTTGGTTCCATAAAGATTTATAGCCTTGGAAACCCTATAGGGCAGTTCTATTCTGTCCAATATGGTTGCTATGAGTCAGATTTGACTTGATGTCAGTGGCTTTGGTTTGGATTGATGGTTCAGTGGCAGAATTCTCATCTTCCATTCACGAGACTTAGGTTGGATACCAGCCCAATGCACTTCAAGGGCAGCCCCTACCCATTTGTCAGTAGAGGTTTCATGTTGTTATGAGCTGAACAGGTTTCAGTGGGGCTTCCAGACTAAGATTCAGAAGAAAGGTCTGGAGGGTCTACTTCAAAAAAAAAAAAAAAAAAGCAATGAAAACCCTATGGATCATAATGGTCTGATACCTTTGTACATGAGGTCTCCATGAGTCTTGGACAGACTCGACTGCAGCTCACAACAGCAAACTTGAATTACATATACTCCCAACTCAAGTTCCCTTCACTTGGATCTCAAAAATACCTTGTGACCACTTGAACACCACCTGCCAGGATAGAAAGTGTGATGGATGGTAAAGTTCAGTAAAGAGTAAGCAATCTTAACTGATTATAATTTAAATACTATTTGCAAATTTCACAAAAACATATAGCCATGTGAAGACATTGTGAGGGTCCTGACCAGGGCTTTGGAAGGGACAGTGCAACCAGGAGCCTCTGAAACTTAAACTTCACCAGTGTCACAATAAATCCACCTCGGCCTTTACCCTCTTGGCCCTCCTCCACTTCAAGAAGGAGAATTATCAACAGAAGTAAACAATAATAGTAATAAATTAAATATGTAGAAATGCAAACTGGTATACGCATCTCTGCAGATAACTGGGAGAGGCTGAGAGGAACCCAGAGAGACTCGGGGAGGGAGCTGCTATCTTGTTTACACTTTGCATTTAGAAAAATTACCTCATTAGCTGTCTGTCTGCATCCATGCCCAGCTGCAACTACTAAATCAATCACTTGAGGATCAGTTTGACTTTCTTGGACATCGGAAATGGCACATTTTGGAGTCTGTTTTGATTTCTGTGGCTGTCTCAAATGTCAAAAATGATGGAGAGGCTGAAATCTGAGGACAGACAGAAAAGATGAGGTCTCTTCAGGCTAGAAGAATGAAAACAGAAGAAGCACAAAGGCCTAGAGGAGAGGTAACAGGAAGTAAAGACCGGTCTCCAACCCTGCACTAGCCATCATGGTTCCCCACTTTGCATCTGAAAGAAGCAGATGAGTGGCAAGTCCTAGACAAGGAATCTAGGAACTCCTGAACTTAAGAAGTGACACAGAGAAATATTCAAGAAGGGGTTGTGTAAATTATTAAATAACAAAATGAAGAAGTTCAACATTCTGCCACAAACCTCCTCCAGTTTGTTTCTGGAATCCCCAGCAATATCTCACAGGGTGTTTTGGGACAACTGGACACTTAAGAAGCTTTGCTTCCACAGGAAGATTCATGTAATACCTCATGGCCCAATTCTAGAACTTTGAACACCAACTCCTGCTTCCTTAGGACTCAGGAACAATTAACGGTGGGAAGCAAGCAAAGGTGAGCCATCACAGCCTTGCCCTCTGCTGCCTGGTCCTATTTCCTTCTCTCCTCAACCTACTGCTCCTTGGCCTATTGGCTCATACAAACCAAGCCATGGAAGGAGACCTAGCCCCACCCCCAATTCTTCAAGCAGCTATATGCTGAGCTGCAGACCACCAGGCTAGACAGAGAGACCCAAAACCAAAAAACAAACCTACTCCCATCAAGTTGATCCTGACTCACAGTAACTCTTAAAACCAAGTAGCACTGCCCTCACATAGGGGGTATGAACATTTATGGGAGCAGACTGCCTCATCTTTCTCCTGAGGAGCAGCTGATGGTTTTGAACCACCAGCCTTTATAGTTAGCAACCTAATGCATTAGCCACTACAGCACCAGAGCTCTTTAGGGAGACCCAGCTACAGAGAAAAAGATACCTCTTGAGTTCTCATGAAGATCAAGGCACAAAACAAAGAGGAAGCTGGAAAGTACTATATGAATATAAACATTGTTGGCATTAGAATCAAAAGGAACATTGGAAAAAGATGGACTAGACTTGTAACTCCAGATGATCATTATTATAGCAAAACTCTCATGAATCAGACACATAGCCTGTGTTTTTGCTTAGGTCAGTTTTTGTTAACACATAGTGTTACCCATTGGTAATTCATAAAATCAATTAAGTGAGTCACAACCAGCATTAAAAAAATAATAATAAAATAGAACTATCAGAGTGCAGCAAATATGGATTGTAAAGTTTGATCAAGTTTCTGTTTCTTTCACATATATGCACATGTGCACAGGGACAGAATGTAAATGCGTTTCTTACTATGACTTGAAGTTTAAAAAAAAAAAAAAAAGTTGGCATTCAATAACTCAGACCTAAATGTCAATGTAGGCACTCTGGTGTTGTTGTTGTTGTTGTTGTTATTTGCCGTTGAGTCAGCCCTGACTCATAGTGACCCTTCCTTGGGTTTCCGAGGCAGTATCACTACGGAAGTAGGCTTGCCCAACCTTCCTTCTGAGGAGTGGCTGGTGGGTTTGAACCACCAGCCTTCTGGTTAGCAGTCAAGTGCCTTAGCCACTATGCTACCAGAGCCTGGTGGTGTAGTGCCTAAGATATTTGACTGCTACCCAGAAGGCTGGTGGTTCAAACCCACCAGCCACTTCTCAGAAGGAAGGTTGGGCAATCTACTTCCATAGTGATACTGCCTCGGCAACCCAAGGAGAGGTAGCTATGAGTCGGGTCCAACTCAACGGCAGTACGTTGCATTGTTGCATAAACATCAATGTACAGCAGACCAGCTGCAGAATTTGTTAAAATGCAGATTATCAGGCACTATGCTGCAGAGATTTTGAGGCAGTATCTCAGTAAGGCCTGGAAATCTGCGTTTAACAAGCTACACTAGTGGTTCTGATACATTTGGTGTATGGAATACAATTTAGGAATCATTCACTGTATCAATGGAAGAAACGATGCATTTGGTAGAACTGTGCTATAGGAAGCTTGAATGACATAGGAAGGTGCTTGTCTCATTTTAACCCAGAGAAACAGGGGGAACAGAGGTACAGGTGTGGGTATCTGGAAGGGATATACCTTTCCTCCATTTGTAGAAGTAAGTTCAGCGTCTGGCAGGGTTGGGTACCAATAGATCATCCTTGGTTTATGATTGCATTTACAGGGTTCAGAGCAAGGCAGAGGGAAGGGCTAAATACTTTCCCCAAGCAGAATTGTCTATTAAATAGAATTGTTTACCTGGAGACCTGAATGGCTTTAGGGGAAATCCTTTCAGAGACACAGTCCTGGATTAGGTGATGTCTTGAGATTACTTTCAGCTTTTATATGCCATGATTCTAAGAGCAATGGACAGAGAGAGAGGTTGGAAGACAAAAAATCTCAAACATACCTGCAATTAAGTAGTGCAATGTGGGCCAAACTGTGGATCATGAATCATTAGTGGGTCATGTAATCAACTTAGGGTTTTGAAAAAGAAAACGGAATTGAACATAATAGAAAATATCATAGTACATTACACATAATAGGATATTTGTTTATCTTTTGCTGCATAACAAACCCAACTTAAACATGTTGTTGTTGTTATTTGCCATTGAGTCAGCCCCGACTCATAGCGACCCCTCCTTGGGTTTCCGAGGCAGTATCACTACGGAAGTAGGAATGCCCAACCTTCCTTCCGAGGAGTGGCTGGTGGGTTTGAACCGCCAGCCTTCTGGTTAGCAGTCAAGTGCCTTAGGCACTATGCTGCCAGAGCTCCAGCTTAAACATAGAGGGCTTAAAACATTTATTTGCTCATGATTCTGCAATTTGGCAAGGTTCAGTGGGGACAGCTTATCTCTGCTCCATGTGATATCAGTTGGGGTGGCTCAATTTGGACTGGAGGACCCACAACCAAGATGCCTCCCTCATATGGCTGGCAAGCTAGTGCTGGCTATGGGCTGTAAGCTTAGCTGGGTGGTCAGCTGGGACCTTGATACCCCTTCAAGTGGTCTCTCCATATGGCTAGATTGGGCTTCTCACAGTATGATAGCTAGGTTCCAAAAGGTTGCAACCCAAAAGCAACTATTCCAAGAGAACAAGCCCCAATGCTCATTCATCAAGTCTCTGTGTTACCCATGCTAATGTCCTAGTGGTTGAAGTTAGTCAGTCACCTGGCCAAGCCCAGACTCAATTAAGGAGGGACTGAATACTGGCAGGTGTTGCTCACTGGGGACACGAGTGTAAGCATCAATTCCTGGGTGTGTGTGTGTGGAGGGGGAGGGGGAAATACACACACACACACACATATATATATATTTTTTAAAGTTGTATTTGTGTATAAATAAGCCCTGGTGGCACAGTGGTTAAAGCGCTTGGCTGCTAACTGAAAGATCAGTGGTTCAAACCCATCAGCTGTGCCATGGGAGAAAGATATGGCAATCTGCTTCTGAGAAGATTACAGATTTGGAAACCTATGGAAGTTCTAGTCTGTCCTTTAGGGTTCCTGAGTTAGAATCGACTTGACAGCAACAGTTTGATTTTATTTGTGATTTGTGTGTAAGTACTGAGTAACAACAGAAAACATGTTTTTAATAGTTGGTCACATTTCAAAAGATTTGAGAAACACAGTACTAAAGAGCCTTGGGACACAGATAGAAGACAAATTTTCTCTGTTTCTCTGTCTTTCCTCTGTAGGGCTACCCCTCTCTGTCCATTTTCCTGATACTTTCTCCTTTTTCCCTTCTGCTTTGTTTCTCTTTCCTTTGTTCCTCCTTCTCCCCTTACTCCTTTGTTTTTCAGTCTTAGTACCTGCATCACTGAAACATTTTTCACACCTTACCTTTCACATTCAAACCCTTTTATTTCAAACACATGCATGTGAAACCTTAAAATAAGTTGGAATCCCATGTGACACATTCTTTGCACAGCATCACATATAAATGAGCACAGTCCAGTCACCAAAGTGATTTTACGTTTATTTCAATTTTTCCTGAATCTCTTGAGAATGTTAATAGAGATTCTGTTTAAATTCCACAGAAAAAATGCTATAAAATTCCTCTACCTTTCATCTCCCAGTCCCCACCAGGCAAAGTACATTGGAGTTTCTCATCTGTCAAAACCCACAAAACCTTTAACACTCAGCCCAGAGGGCTTTCTTCCATCTGTCCCCACCCCTTACCACCACCACCACTCCCTTCTTGTTAAGGTAGCTCAGTCTAGCCTCTCTGGTTCCAATTCTCTCTCCCAAATATCTGTGTCACAAAAAATCTCAAAACTGAATTGAAAAGAAATTGAACTCAGAGAGGGAAACAGAGACAGAATCTGAAAGGACACAAGTCTTCTTTAGTTGAGGGGACTGAGGAACTCTTGAATGGCTATAAATTTTTATCCAGTTACACACACAAAGGGAGCTCTGGTGGCATAGTGCCTAAGGCATTTGACTGCTAACCAGAAGGCTGGTAGTTCAAAACCACCAGCCTGTCCTCAGAAGGAAGGTTAGGCAATCTACTTCCATAGAGACACTGCCTCAGAAACCCAAGGAGGGGTCGCTATGAGACAAATCAACTCGCTGGCAGTGAGTTTGGTTTTGGTTTTGGTTTTGGTTTTTACACACCCAACATACAGTGTCTTAGAAAGAAGCCTGAATGGAGATTCAGAAGAAAATGATTTTAGTTCTGGCTCTGCTGCTAATTATAGCACAAACTTTGACAAATCATTCAGCTTCTCAGCCTCAAGCTTCCTGAGCTCCATGATAACTAACAATACCTATTTTTGAGCGTTGTTGTGAGGACTAAATGAGCTGTTATCTGTAATGTGCCTGGTACTCAGCAGGCAAGTCAAAAGGTTAATTTCTCTTGTGATTCCTCACCTATAAAATGGGATAATGATATGTGTATGCCTTACTTACTTCACAGGGTCTCTCTAAGGACCAAATTAGATCATATATGTGGAAGCCCTTCATAAACTATAAAGCACTGTGCTAATGATGTGAGGTATTTTTCTTACTTTATTGAACACAGAAATCTTATCCCATCCATATTTGTGCACAATGTCTTATTCATTATAGGGCTCAAAAATAGCTACTATTTCTGGGTGTCAATTATAAGCGTAAGAACTAAACACTATAGTATCCTAAGGAAGCTATCCTTCTCCATTTCTCCTCGCTGCATTCCCCGTCCTCCCCCAACACACACATACACACTTCACAGGCAAGAGAATAGTGTCATCAAGTTCATGGGAGAGGGCTTTGTTATTTAATCCAAGACTGGGAGTTTAGTGCAGTGATTCTCAAAGTGTGGTTCTTGGGCCAGCAGCATCTGGAAAGTGTAGGATGCAAATTGTTGGGCCCCACTCAAGACTCCAACTCAGAAATTCAGTGATCTAGGGTTTAGCGAGCCATCCAGGTGATTCTTACGTACACTTGATTTTGAGCAAAAGGTCAGAGGACTGGCAGCAGGGGAATATGACTCTCCTATCTGGGAGCTCTGGTAGCATAGTGGCTAAGACACTTGCCTGCTAACCAGACGGCTGGCGGTTCAAACCCACCAGCCACTCCTCGGAAGGAAGGTTGGGCAATCCTACTTCCGTAGTGATACTGCCTCAGAAACCCAAGGAGGGGTCGCTATGAGTCGGGGCCGACTCGACAGCACATAACAACAACAACAACATGTAGATCTGAGTTTGGTTTGGGTTTTTTTGGTATGTAGATCTGATCATATGACAACTCTGACACAAGGAGTTAAGTGCTTGTAGTCAAAAGGTTGGTAATTGAAACCCAGCCAGAAGTGCCCCAGAAGACAGGGCTGGTGATCTGTTTCCAAAAGGTCAAAGCCTTGAAAACCCTGGAGCAGTTCTGTCCCACATGTGTAGGGTCACCCTGAGCTGGAATCCACTTGACGACAACTAACAACAATCATGAAGATCCAATAACAGCTTTCGGGAAACCAGTCTTTGTGGTACAGGATGATCTAATTGTAGTCAGACACGTGGGGACAAGAAAATGGGAAAATTCAATCTGTTGCAAGTAAGAAAGATTACCAGAAGGGCTTCTTTTTCCTCTTTCTTTGGGGCTCAACCCTCTCTCCACCTTCTCTGTCTGGGGAGAAACGAGCTATCTCCTGAGAAATATCAAGTGAGGGAAGAGCTTTGATTCACAAAGTAGGGCAGAGATGGTGACAATTTGCAAGACAGAAACATGGCCAGAAGTAGGGTAAAACAAGTGGGGTGTCAGGGTGTAATTGCTCTCAAGGTCATATAAGTACAGAGTTAGCAGAAGAAGGAAGTTCTTCCTGGAGGGCAGAAAACCCAGAAGCCTGGGAGGCTGAGACTGGGGAAAGGAAGCCTCATGAGGCAAGAAGAGACATATTCATGAGACACTCTGGACATGTAGGGAATCTCCATCATGGGTCATCCCAAAGGATTAGGCACTGAGGCCTGCTCTTGAGTGGTGCAAGGGACAAGTCTAGTAGACTAAGGGGCACAATATTCAGTTGTCTAGCCCCTCAGCCAACCCTGTATGTTTGCACTTATCACTGGAGACCTTTCATTAATCCATTGCCATTGAGTCAAGTCTGACTCATAGCAACCCTGTAGGACAGAGTAAAACTGCCTCATGGAGTTTCCAAGGCAGTAAATCTTTACAAAAGCAGACTGCTACATCCTTCTCCTTTGGAGAAGCTGGTGGGTTCAAACCACTGACCATCTGGTCAGCAGCCAATTGTTTAAAGCCGAGCACTTAACCACTGCATCACCAGGGCTCCCTGACCTTCAATAAACAGCAAGTTATTCTTTGAGAGTGTGTGTGTGTGTGTGCATGCGTGTGTGTGTTTCAATTTAGCCAAGATAGTCATGGGAGTAGAAAAATAGCCTTGGTTTACCCTATCAGTGGTGGGCAGCAATAAAGACATATTCCAAGCAGGCTGACAATGGAAAAGCCATCCACACCAAGATGACTACCAGGCTTACAAGACTGAAATCCCTGACTTCCCACCACCCCAGCTGAAAGCTACAACCACACTTCATAAGTCAAAAGAGAGGGAGGGTAGCTTTTATTATGTAATAATAAAATTATAGTTACAACAATAATACAATTTTAAAGACTACCACTTAATCGACTGTTTATTGCTATGTGCTTGGTTGAGAAGCACTCTATAGGCTAGGTGTTTTTCACATGTTATCACTAAACTCATCATCCTACAGAGTGGCATTACCAGCACCTTGCAGAGAGGAATCTGAGCCAGGCCATTGCATTATAGGACTCCAGAAACTCCATTCAATAGACTACACAGTCTGGAATGTTAGGCTTGTGAAGCCACCCTGAGATTCAAAGATTCAGTGACTTGTTAAGGTCACACAGCCAGTCGGTGGCATAGCACAGTCACGTCTGCTACAGAGATGTACAGAAAAGTGTCCATTTGGCCCTGTTTTGAGGGTAGGGCCTGGGATAGGGGAGACACAAGCTGTCTGCTGAGAATAGGTGAGTAAAGGAGTAAAGGGAGAATCTGTGGTCTGGAGAGAAAAGAAGCACCAGGCAGCCTGTGGACTCAGAGGTGGAAACTAGAGAGGCACTGAAGGGCCCACCTGGCCATTTCCACCCACCAAACCAAAAATCAAACCCACTGCTGTTGAGCCGATTCCAGCTCATAGTGACCCACAGAAGGCCAGAAATGGGAAGGGCAGATTTACATCCCTGACTCTGTGAGCTAGATTTCACCCATTCATTCCACTTGCATATGCGTGCACACACACATACACACACATACACATGCTGAGCACTACCATGGGCCAAGCCCTGGGCCAGGAGTCAAATATTCAAAAATGATTTGGCCCAGCCCCTGCTCTTGAGGAGATCATGGTCCAGGTACGTGTTTATGTAGTGTGAACCATGAATCATGCTGTGATAGACTAACAGGGGTTTCATGGACACACAGAGGAGGGAAGGCCAATGCCACCTCCAGTGTGGGCAGGAGGAAGGCTAGGCTGGGAGGTGGCCAGGGACCAGCTCAGGAAAGGCTTTACATGCCAAGCTGATGCTACAGACACTGGATTTTGTCTTAAAAGCAGTAGGGAACCCTGGAGAAGTTTTAAGCAGGACAGTGACATTATTAACTTTATTATTTGGAAATGTCACTAGCTGCTATGTGGAGGAAAAACTAAGGGTAAGTAGCCAGTAAGGACTTTGAAGTTATTCAGCTCAGAGGCACAGGGTAGAGAGAGTACTGCCAACCCAGCCAGAGCTAGAAGAGAGGCAGTCTCCCTCACCCTATGCCCAAACCATGCCCTGCCATGGTAGGGAGTTACAACCTGTCTTTGTCTAGACCAGCCCTGGAAGAGCTATGTACCCCAACTGGTGGGTACAACCTACATTCAGACCCCTAGCAAGCAGCTGCGAGAGTTTCAAAGAGAGGTGTGTGCTCATGGGATAGTAGTACCCCAGTTTGGGGTGGGCTCAGTATAAACACTGCCACCATAATGTCAGAGCCATGAATACAGGGGCAAGCCCCATTCCTAGAGAGAGGAAACAACACATAGCAGGTGGAGGGTGTAGACCCCTAGCTGTGGGGAGGCTAGTCAGGATGCTTGGTGTGTGCATTAGAAATAAACATGGTTGGAGACTAAAGTTCTGGGAACAGACTGGGTAATTGATGTTGGGTTTGTGTTCTTGTTGCTATTGCTATTTTGGCTCATATTCCTGAATTCCTCATATTCATTAGGCTGTTGGGTACTTTTACATACACAGATACACACCAGTCTGAAGCACAGGGAAAGCTGTTATAGGGACTTAAAATTTTACCTCCTGGGTTAGAGTAAGTTGGACAAAGAGGCCACTGGTCACAGACCTCAGTGGTGGGTGTCAGGGGATCCCTGCTTCCACTGCCCCCCCCCACCCACACACCCTCACCCTACAGATGAACAAGATGGAAACACCTCTGACCCTGCCCATTTTCTAACCCCCACTAAACTACCCCTTGGCTAAGAAAGCTGGCGACTCAGTCCTGATGCACCAAATTACAGAAATAAAGACAACAATATTTACTAAAGATTGGATGTGAGATGTAAGAGGAAGCAAGGAGCAAGACAACCTCAAGGTTTTTGTTGCAAGCTACCAGAAGGAAGGTGTTGCTGTCAATCTTAATAGAGACTCTGGAAGAGCAGGTTTCGATTGGGGCATATTGAGATTGAGATGCCATTAGACTCCCAAGTAGGTACATAGGAGACAGTTGACACATGAGACAAGATTTCAGAGATGAGATCACCAGAGGCAGAACCAGGACTTGAACCTGAGGCTACATACACTACACTGCTTCTGAATGTAGAGTGACAGAAGTACCTGGGAAGTCCCACGAGCTTTAGAATGTTGAAAGTCCATTCATTGAAAAAGACTGGGCTGATAATGAAGAAGTTTCATGCAGATTTGTAATGATATTGCACAGAGAGATAGCAACAGCAGGGGATGGGAATGGGGCGCTAACACAATAACATGCTGGAATTTAGCTCAAGTCCATACTTTTCCCAGATACAACTGAAGGTGAATTCCTCTCCTCAGGCTTATCCATCCTTTAAGACCCCCGGAAGGTAATTGGGGAACTTGCTGAGGAGTGAATGATATTGGTTTGCCTTACTTAGACAGTAAGATACTTAGACAGTAGGAGAAGCACATGTGATTAATATAGAGCTCTGGTAGCATAGTGGCTATGGCACTTGACTGCTAACCAGAAGGCTGGCGGTT
>NW_006921646.1:11579310-11580792 GCF_000298275.1 Orycteropus afer afer
ACCAGAAGGCTGGCGGTTCAAATCCACCAGCCACTCCTCAGAAGGAAGATGGGGCAATCTACTTCTGTAGTGATACTGCCTCAGAAACCCAAGGAGGGGTAGCTATGAGTCGGGTCTGACTTGACAGCACATAACAACAACAACAGATCCATAAACCCTAAAGGCCTGAGCTACAAAGAGGACAGTCTAGCTAGGAGAGAGAAGGCCACCTTCTGATATCTATATGACATCATCCAATCAATCAACAAATATGTGTGCATCATTGTGTTGAGAAAGAGGAGTGTTTAAGAGATGTCTTAGTCGAGCTCCCCAGGAATAGACCCTAAGAAAAGGATTTGTTCTCACCTTCCATGCAGGAGACCCAGATTCAATTCCCAGCCAGTATACCTCAGGCACAGCCACCACTTAGCTGTCAATGGAAGTTTGTGTATTGCTTGATGCTGAACGAATTTCAGCAGAGCTTCCATACTATGATGGACTTGAAAAGCCTAGTATTCTATGTCCAAAATCAGCCAATGAAATATATGGATCACAATCTACAGCTAGTCATGGGGATGGAGCACAACGAGGCAATGTTTCCTTCCATTGTGCATGGCAGCTAACAACACTGTTTATTTGAGAAATGAGTCCAGGAAGTACCAGTAGAAGAGTAAGGAAGTGAGACAAGGAACAAGGGCATTGATATGCAGGTTTCCACAGCAGCAACTAGGGCTCAATTCCATTGGAGACACTGCTGGGGACTGTGTAGAATGTACCTCAGGGTTGTCTCACCCAAAGGGCAAAGAAACTGGGCTATTTATCCACTCACTCTCACCTGTCATTGATTGAGGGCTGTTCAACCAGAGATCAGCTTCCCACCACTTCCAGCTTGTCCCATGCATAAGCCAACCACTCTTGAGAAAGCCCTCAAGCAGAGAAGTAGCAGGTGTTTGCAGTAGGAAACTGTCAGAAAGTATTGAAACCAGAGTGCCAAGGGAAATTGGCAGGGCACCGACAAAGTTTATGGGTTTCACAAAGAGGCTGGGCAGCATATGTGGGGACGCCATTTTTATTATGAACTCAAAGAATCATCTTCATCCCAGTAAACAGGACTGGGAGACTCTCTCATCATTCTTGCAAGCAGAGATGGAAATGCCAGGGTAAAGTCTCACTAATCCCTACAAAGAGAAGACAGATATGGTGCTCTCAGATTGGAGATAAGGGCTGCGACAATCCCTTAACCAGGGTCGGAATTTTGCAGTGTGTTGGAGGGTGGTAACTCTTCCCTGGAAATTTATTGATAGACCACCTCTTAGGGATCTTAGTGAGTGTTTAAGGGCATGTTATGGATTGAATATTGTCCCCAAAAAGATATTTGAAAGTCTTAACCCCTGTACCTGTAAATATGACCCTGTTTAGAAATAGGATTTGACTGCTAACCAGAAGGCTGGCAGTTGAAACCCACCAGCCACTCCTTGGAAGGAAGGTTGGACAATCTATCGC
>NW_006921646.1:11581042-11586770 GCF_000298275.1 Orycteropus afer afer
TGCCGCACCTTCCTTCTGAGGAGTGGCTGGTGGGGTTGAACTGCCAGCCTTCTGGTTAGCAGTCAAATGCCTTAGGCACTACACCACCAGAGCTCCTATGAGACACAGATGGAGGGAGACAAATGCCATGTCACAATGGAAACAAATACATCTACAAGCCCAGAAATATCAAGGTTTATTGGCAGCTACTAGAAACTGAAAGAAACAAGAAAGAACTCCTTACAGCCTACAGCCTGAATCCAAACTTTCAGCCTTCTACACTGTGAACATAAATTTCTATTCTTTAAAGCCACCCACTCCTGGTATTTTTCATTACAGCAGCACTAAGTTACTAAGAGGGGGCTCAGGTAGTGATACTGTAGTGATATCGCCTTGGAAACCCAAGACGGCGTGGCCATGAGTTGGATCCAACTCAACAGCAGTGAGTTTGGTTTGGTTTTGGAAGTTACTAAGATAATGCATAAGCAGCGACTAAGGGTCAGGAAGGAGGGTCCTGGGGCACAGTGTGGATGTTACCGTGCAGAGCTTCAGACCAGAACATGGAACTGACACCCTAGGCCCCCTGGTTAAGGATTAGTTCATGAGTGTGGGGGACCTGAAGGCTCAAATCGATCACAATCTGCTATATATTTATCAGGTGGTGGTACATACATACATACCATACACCTGGCTGCATTTTCATTAAAATCCAGTCACTCTCATCAACAAATCTTTTTGTCACCTTCATAAAGTCCCAAGTTAAAGGTTTCATCCTAGGTATTATCATCTCTGAACCCCTGGATAGATAGACCCTACATGATAATTGGAGTCAATTTTCTCTTGCCCGTATTGGGCCAATCAGGTGAACAGCACTTCTATCCCTCCCTCCCTAAAATTCTATCTGGATGAGTAAGTAGTTCCTTACATAACAAGCTGAAATTAGTCTAATCAACCATTTGTCAAAATATTGTTACTTGTAAGATGTTGTTGTTGTTATATGCCATCGAGTCGGACCCGACTCATAGCGACCCCTCCTTGGGTTTCCGAGGTAGTATCACTATGGGAGTAGATTGCCCCATCTTCCTTCTGAGGAGTGGCTGGTGGGTTTGAACCACCAGCCTTCTGGTTAGCAGTCAAGTGCCTTAAGCACTATGCTACCAGAGCTCCCACTTGTAAGATGTTGTTGTTGTTGTTATTGTTATGTGCCTTCGAGTCAAACCCGACTTGTAAGATAAGATAAGATAAATGTGATAGAGTCACTACCTTTAAGGAGCTTTTGGGTCCTGCAAATAAATACCCATTCTTTAGAAGGATACTTGCTGAAATTATTCAATGAATATGATGTCAAAATCACAGCAGTTGTCACTAGCTGCCAGAGCATTGGGACTATGCTGTTAGACCCAAAGAGCTTTCTCCAACTGCCCTTCCCCTCCTATTCAGATCAATAGTGTAGATGTTCAGACAGCTACTGCTTCTCAGACAACAGTGTCAACCACCACATTTAGCAGAATGACGTTGGATTTCCAGCAAGTCTTTGTAATGGCTTTAGTTTTTTTTTTTTATTTTTCTGACCATGCCAAGAGGTATCATGGTATGAAGAAAGAGCCCAGGCTTTGAAATGATGTCTCTAGTTTGACATATGTCTCTGTATCCTCCACCAACAAGCTGTGTGACCTTAGGACAGCTGCATAACCCCTCTGTGCCTTTCATCTGGAAAATGAGATGATGATGATAATATTATGGAAAACCACATGAAAGTGTGGTAAAAAATGATTGAACATTGGCAATTGCAAAAGTTCCGTTCCATATTTACATTGCAGTGTTTTAGGGAAGATTGAGTGAGAGAATATATGTGTGACTGCTATGATCCCAGATATACCTAGCCTGGAACCACAAAGGAAGATCGTATTCCCCATAGTACCCAAAGCGCAACTCCTCCCAAATATCTGCAAGATGGGGGTCAAAGTCTGTTCTTCTACAGGATTCCCAAGTGATTTCTAGGGATTATGTTGACCTCTTGTTACCTGCACCTGTCACCTCCATAATGATGGCTAATGTTTATTGCTCATTTTACTAAACCTGCTAGGTATTGTGCCAAAGATCCCTGGTGGCATAGTGATTAAGTACTCAGCTGCTAACCAGAAGGTTGTTAGTTCAAACCCATACAGCAGCCTTGCAGAAGAACCTGGCAATTTGCTTCTATAAAGATTACAGCCTAGAAAACCCTTTGGGCAGTTCTACTGTGTTACATGAGGTCACTACAAGTTGGAATCTACTCAAGAGCAGGTATTGTGCCAAGAACTTTGTATATATGCATTCCTTTAGTCCTCCTACCCAGCTGCTCTGTCAGAGAAAGATGTGGCCTTGGAAACACTATAGGGCAGTTCTACTCTGTCCTATAGAGTGTCTGTAAAGCAGAATTGACTCAACAACAGTGGATTTGGTTGGTCTGGATCCATCCACCTGAGGGAGATACTACCCCTCCATACCCACTTCACAGATAAGGAAAATGAAGTGCAGAGAAATGAAGTGTTTCTGCCAAGGTTCTACAAGAGTGAGGAGTCAAAACCAGGCTTTTGGCACCAGTCCACATCTCCAGATTCTCTGTGCTCCTGCCTCTGCCATCATCTTGAGCTGCTTTAAATCTGGTTCCTTAAGGAGCTCTGGTGGTGTAGTGCCTAAGGCATTTGACTGCTAACCAGAAGGCTGGTGATTCAAACCTACCAGCCACTCCTTGGAAGGAAGATTGGGCAATCTACTTCTGTAGAGATACCACCTTAGCAATCCAAGGAGGGGTCGCTATGAGTCAAATGTACTCAAGGCAGTAAGGGCTTTTTTTTTTTTGATTTTTATGTTTCCTCTCTCTCTGTGAACCAATGTTCTAGATATGAACATAAGAATCTCTATTTCTCCAAAGTGCTGAGGACAGGCAAATTTCTCAAGAGCCTAATTAAGGGGGAAAGAAAGAAAGCAAAACTAAGCAGAATTAGAAATGGGAAAAGAGACCTAATCATAGATTCACTAGAGATTAGAAGAGTATGAGATAATTCTATATCAATTCTGTGGCAACAAATGTGAAAATGAAGAAAAAAATGGATATACACCTAGGAAAATAGAAATTACCTAAATTGACCCAAGGAGAAGTAGAAAACAAGAAGGCCAATTATTGCACAAAAGACTAGAAAGGTGATTAAAGACTTAACCATTATAAAAGGCACCAGGAACAGATGGCTTCACAGCTGAGTTCTATGTAACCTTTAAAGAACAAATAATTCCAATGTTAATTAAACTCTTCCAGATCATAGGAAAAGATAAAGCACTGCAATTCACTTTATGAAGCCCATATTATGTTAGTACCAAAACATGACAGAGATCGCTTAGAAAAAGGAAATTGTAAGCCAATCATTCTTATAAATGTCAATGTAAAAATTCAAAATAAGGCACTGTTGTTGTTGTTGTTGTTATGTGCTGTCAAGTCAGACCTGACTCATAGTCATACTTGGGTTTCTGAGGCAATATCACTATGGAAGTAGATTGCCCAACCTTCCTTCTGAGGAGTGGCTGGTGGGTTTGAACCAAGGTCATTAAGAACATAAAATGATAATGCTTATGGAAGGAGCCAGCTTGGAAGAGCTTCTCCTTACAGTTAAAGCATCTAACTTTCTGGAGGACCTCAGAGATTGGTTTTCTATGATTCTCCACCCTCTCACCTCATCATTTGACTCTTCTCCCCAACATCACTCATCCATGTGTGGAATTTATCAATTCCAATAAATAAGTTGATAAAGCCCAATGCCCAAAAGGCCACTAGAAACACAGCCACAGCAGACAAAGTTGGGCTAATTAACTTGCTGCAGCAAGGGAGAGCATGTACCAGGAGGGATCGTGGAGCATTGCAATAATAGAGAGTTAAGGTGGACTTCTTCCAGTGTTTGGCCTTAGGCTGTGTGGTTTTAGAGTAGTCTTAAATAAGCAAGGGTTGTTCTAGATTGGGTGCTATCAGGAAGCAGGGACATTTGATGATTGGGTATCTTAATCATGTTTATCTAGGATGCAAGAGAAATAAAGCAGAACTTAAGATGTAAAGAAATTGGAGTCACTATTATTAGCTGGGAGCTCTGGTAGCATAGTGGCTAAGACACTTGCCTGCTAACCAGACGGCTGGCGGTTCAAACCCACCAGCCACTCCTCGGAAGGAAGGTTGGGCATTCCTACTTCCGTAGTGATACTGCCTCGGAAACCCAAGGAGGGGTCGCTATGAGTCAGGTTTGACTCGACGGCACATAACAACAACAACAACATTATTAGCTAGGAAAAAAGGACGTCCATTCATTTTTGTGGTTTCCTAGTATCCTCATGTCTGTCATGTTGCATTATGGTCATGGAGATACCTCATCTGAAGTTGATATTTTGTGAAATGTTTATGTTCATCAGGGACCACTAGTAGCTGCCAAGCCAGCTGTCTGAGCTATTTTCCCTTTCTCAGTACACAATAGTAGATACTAGAGAACTCAAGTGCCCCTGATTCAAGGGTGATTTAGTTACATAATCTAGACATAATGTCTACCTCCATCTTTGTCCAGAAAATGATACTTCCAATCATTTCCCAGTAGGCCAGAGGGCCTCTCAGCAGCCAGCAAGGAGAGCAGGGTGGGCTGAGGATGGGCTAGGCTCAGGGGCTTGGATGGATGGAGAGATCTTCAAGGTTTGTGTCTAAGAAGGAGGAGGCTGGGTCAGTCTTTGTCCTCCACACCTGTTTTTGCCAGACCCAAGTTGTAGAGAGCTTTTATTCCTGGGTGAATTCATCTGCAGAAAGGTGCCTTGAATTTCACTGAGCCAAGAGAACTGGTCTGGAAGAATATTATGACTTTGGGAAACAGAATTGACTGGGCACACAGTAGAAGTGAATCTGTCCTCCAAGGGCTATGTGCCCTTGAGCACGTTGCTTTCTCCCTTTAAGCCTCAGTCTCTTTCGTATGTCAACAAGTGCTCCCTTCATGTCTGGCATCCTAGGGAGCTAGGACTGCCATTGAGGAGCTGAACAAATGATAAGGTAAACATTTTCCTACTCCTGCTCCATTTTCCTACTGGTTGCTGGTGGGGAGAAGAAAACTGGAACCAGGAAAGCTGAGCCAAGTCATCATTTAAATGGCCTTAGGTGTTATCTATTTCCTCCAGCCTATGGTATAGTGCCTGTGGTGTTCTGGGCTCTACTTTAAGCACTTTAAGGAGCTCTGGTGGTGCAGTGCATAAGGCTTTTGACTGCTAACCAGAAGGTTGGTGGTTCAAACCCATCAACTGCTCTGTGGAAGGAAAATGGGGCAATCTACTTCCATAAAGATTTACCACCTTAGAGTGTATCCAAGAACATATATAGGGTTGGCAGACAATGGTCCTATAAGTTTATGTAAATGATCAGAATTCCAGGTGTATAGTAGAGCTGACAAGGGGCAAGGTTGTGGTCACTGCTTGGTCACAGCCAGCTACCCAGAGGGACCAAGAAGTTGAACCTGCATGCTTGGGACCATAGTCACAGGGGACATCAAGCTCAATTGGCATAACATACTATACGAAACATTGTTCCACCTCCTACTTTAGTGAGTTGCGACTGGGATCTTAAAAGCTAGCAAGCTGCCATCTAGATGCAACGATGGGTTTCTCCTCGTCCAGAGCAAAGAAGAATGAAGAAAACCAAAATTCATGGAAACAATTAGTCCTAGTGACTGGTACACCATCTGATCTGCAGCCT
>NW_006921646.1:11587245-11595411 GCF_000298275.1 Orycteropus afer afer
TGTAAATCTTCACCCAAATCACAATTAAAAAAAAAAAAATAGATTTACCACTTTGGAACCCAGTGAGGGTCGCTATGAATTGAAATCGACTCATTAAGCACTTTACCTAGTACTTACAATTGGTTAACTCTCACAACAACCCTGTAAGGTAGACAATATCAATATTGTCATTTTTGCTGTTGTTAGCTGCTGTCAAGTCAGCCCCCAAGTCATGGTGAACCCATGAACAACAGAACAATACATGGGGATCCTATGCCATCCCCATGACCATTGCACATCAGATAGTTGTGATCCACAGGGTTTTTGTTGGCTAATTTTTGGAAGTCAATAGCCAGGTCTTTCTTCCTAGTCCAGCTTAGTCAGGAAGCTCCACTAAAACTTGTTTAGGAATAGAGCAACACATAAGCCTCCACTGACAGACGGCTAGTGGCTGCACATGAGGTGCAGGGCCAAGAACTGAACCCAGGAGTCCCTCATGGGAGGTGAGAATTCTACCATTGAATCACCAATGTCCCCTATTACACAGGTGGGAAAACTAAGGCACAGAGTTGTCAAGTTATTTGCCCAAGGTCGCATAGCCAGTAATGACTCACTTGGGTTGGGAACACAGCAGTCTGGCTCCTAAGTTCATGATCACAACGATACCAGATACTGCCTTTTTGAAGAGTCAACAGCCCTTTCTTTCTCATGATCAACTCCTCTGATTTGTAAGCCTAGAGTCCTGAGCAGCAAATTATAGCCTGAGACCCAGAGACCCCAATCCAGCCAACCAACTACTTTTGTAAATAAATTTCATCAGAGCACAGCCACACCCTCCATTTATGTATTGTCTGCCTTTCAAGCCACAATGGCAGAATTGAGACCATATAGCCTGCAAGGCCTGCAACATTAAACTTCTGGCCCTTTACAGATAAAGTTTTCCTACCTAGACCCCTAATCTAGTACACTACTACCTGCCACTTACTTACTATGTAACTCCAAACAAGGTATCTTCTGAATCTCAGTGCCCTCATCTGCAAAATGGGTTCATTGTGGGGATTTAGTAAGCTAATGTGTGCGTGAAGTCTAACAAGGTAGAACTGCTCCAATCTTTACAGGAGCAAATGCCAGGCCTTTCTTGCCAGGTGCCACTGGGTGGGTTCAAACCACCAATCTTTAGGTTAGTCCTCGATGGGAAACCATTTGCACCACCCAGGGACAGAGTATTTAATAGTGAGTGTGATGTGATGAAAATCATGTCTGATTTCTGTAACAGCATTGAGGATAGAACAGGGACCTTTATCTCCAATTCATGAGTCAGGAAACTCAGGTTCAGGGAGAGGAGATGGTCTGCCCAAAGTTTCACGAAGAGTAAGAGGCAGAGCCCAGATCTTCCCACTCCCAGTCCTGCACTCGGCCCTCCCCCACCTCCTCCACCTCCATCCAAAGCAGCCCTGGGCCTCATTTGTGTTCACCTAGCGTGTGGAGCAGCCCGTCTGTGTTTGTGAGTTTTCGGCGTCTGTAAGTACTCACAGCCGCTCAGAGCTCGCCAGCACAGACATTTGTCAAAGATGACATGCCAGTCATCCATGCCGCTGGAGACAGTGACAGATGCGCTCTCTAGCTCTGCCGTCCAGGCAGCAGAGGATGGATGGGGCTCTGGGACCCGCTCTGCCAGGCCTGGGCAGGGAGACGTCAGACCAGGCAAGAGACAAATTGCAGCCCGGTCAGCGGGCGAGGGGGTTCAGTGCACGCCACATGCAGATGAAGCGCGGGTCCACGTGCGCGCAGCTGTCTGGCCAGCTGCAGCCTGCGCGCGTGCACAGCTTCAGCCCAGAAACCTATGTGGAGACCCTGCCTTCTCTCCCTCACCCCTCCCCACTGCCATAGACCAGGCCAGACTTGTCTGTTTAGAACATATGTGGAGTCACTAACAGGATGCTCATGAGATTTGGGTTGTTTTCACTAGTAATAATATTACTTTTACTGATGTTTAAGTGTCACTCGATAAAGTGACACATTTTCTTGACATATCTTAACTCCTTCGATTTCTAGCCATCCCATAGCAGAGGTTCAGGAACTGAAGCCAGAGAGTTAAGCTGCCTAAGGCCACACAGGGTGCCTTGCAGAGGTTCACAAGGTAGTAAATTTGAGAGAAATTATAAGCTAAGCAGTCTGGCCCCACTGGGCCTCAGGAATACTATTTGGGGTCCTGGGGTAGAGGTGAGATCATAGCAAGGCAGGGAAAGACAACAGAGAGAGGAAACAAAGGATTCGGGTTCTGGTCCAAGCTCATCACTAACCAGCTGAGTGATCAGGGACAAAAAAAAAAAAAAAGATTACCCTGGAGATGATTTGATTCCAACTCATATTGACCCTGTAAGACAGAGTGGAATTGCCTCACAGAGTTTCCAAGCATGTAAATCTTTACAGAAGCAGACTGCCACATCTTTCTCCCAAACTTCCAACCTTTCAGTTCATAGCTGAGCTCTTTAACCAATATGCCACCAGGGCTCCTTGGTCAGGAACAGGTCACCCCTATTTGTTTCTTCACCTGCAAAATGAACTGTCCTGGTCTGGCAGGGTCCGGAATAGCTCCATGCTGGCCTGTCTCTGTCCTTCTGGGAACACTGGGGACTGATTCCTCAGCCTTTACATATTTGCTGCCACTACCCAGTAATTCCACACAGATCCCTGTCCTCCCAGGAGTCCCATCTCATAGCTCATTAACTGTCACCTCTGTGTCCCTGAAGTAAGCTCACAGTCCTCTGAGATTTTGTAGGGATGTTTATGGCTAGTGACGGCAAAAGGAACAGACCACATAAAACAAAAAGAAGAGAGACCATACAAAGCTATAAAAAAGTTTCCAAAGTCTTACTCAAAAACTCCCTGAGGGTATTTCAGACACAAAGGATGGTCTGTCCTAACCTTTCTACATGAGGAGTTTGGAAAGACTGCAGTTTGGGGTCTGGTTCAGCCAATCATTTGCTGTAGGACCTTGCAGAAACCCAGGGGAAGATTATCCAATAAGCAGGGTAAGCACAGGCTTACTTGTGCTTACTTATTAAACTATGGTGAACAATCTCACATGGACTTCACCACATCTTTGTAAATAAGAGCACCAAACCCACCAGCCACTCCTCGGAAGGAAGGTTGGGCAATCTACTTCCATAGTGATGTTGTTGTTGTTGTTATGTGCCGTCAAGTTGGCCCCAACTCATAGTGACCCCTCCTTGGGTTTCCGAGGCAGTATCACTACAGAAGTAGATTGCCCCATCTTCCTTCCGAGGAGTGGCTGGGGGGATACTGCCTCGGAAACCCGAGGAGGGGTCGCTATGAATCGGGTCCGACTTGACAGCACATAACAACAACAACAACAAAATTGAGGTGTCTGATTATTAGGGAAGAGCTATATTCGTGTCCAAAGTCAGACTCCACCTTCATTATTAGTATAAGACTGCTGCTTGTCATGTCTGTAAGTTTCCACTGTGCTCTGCTAGATGAGAAACTTTTAGAGAACTAAGAGTGGGGAAACTTAAACAATGGAAGTTTAAGCATTCTCAACAAACAATAGAGGCAAAAATATAGTTTGTGAAGAAATGTTTTCCAGGGAATATTTATCCAGAGGGTCTTGACATACTGTGTTTGGGCAGCATAAAGAATGTATATGTAGCATAGGGTTTCTTCTAGATCGACACCCAAGCACTGTAGCAGCAACTTTGTAGAATTGTAACTTGCTGTTGTCTTATGTGTAATTCCAAGCCATCATGATTATAACCACGCACACACTTGTATTCTTTACTGGATAAAAACCCTTTGCACTCTTCCCTCTGGTGGCATAGTGTCTAAAGCATTTGACTGCTAACCAGAAGGCTGGTGGTTCAAACTCACCAGCCACTCCTCAGAGGAAAGACTGGGCAATCTACTTCCGTAGATGTACCGCCTCAGAAACCCATGGAGGGATTGCTATGAGTCAGAATTGACTTGATGGCAGTGAGTTTGGTTTTGTTTTTTAGTACTCTTTCCCCTGCAAAACACTGGGTTGAGAGCCTCTTAACCCTGTGTTTCCCAATTCGCAAAATGTTTTTTCTCAATAAAACTCTGTTTTTACTTTAAGCAGATTCTGTGATTAAGTTCTACGACATTTGAAATGGTAAAAAGAAAAAAAAATTAAACTCTTCACCACATATTAGTAAGTAAGCACAAGTAAGCCTGTGCTTACCTTGCTTGTTGGTCACGGGTTGTAAATTTAAAAAGAGGCTTTTGTACTGTAGGAACGTGCTGTGGGGTTGGGAGACAGATGCCAGCCATACCTAGAAGCAGAATCTTTGATATGGTGAAAAAATTTGAAATTCTTCACTACTTATTAGTATATAAGCACAAGTAAATCCGTGTTTACTTTCTTATTGGGTAATCCAATACCATGAAACCCCTTCCCTTCTCTGAGCCTTAGTTACCTCATCTATAAAATTAGTGAAAGGGAAAATAATCATTGTAAGGATTAAAAACAACCCCTCTCTGTTGTTGTTGTTGTTGCATGCCATCGAGTCATTTCCGACTCATAGCGACCCCATGCACAGCAGAATGAAACACTGCCCGATCCCGCACCAGCTCCACGATCCCTGCTATACCTGAGCCCATCATCGCAGCCACTGTGTCAATCCATCTCGTTGAAGGCCTCCCCCTCTTTCGTTGACCCTCCACCTTACCAAGCATGACATCCTTCTCCAGGGAATGGTCCCTTCTCACAACATGACCAAAATAGGTGAGACGAAGTCTGGCCATTCTCGCTTCCAAGGAGCATTTCGGGTGCACTTCCTCCAGGACAGATCTGTTAGTTCTTTTAGCAGTCCATGGTACTTTCAGCATTCTTCGCCAGCACCACAATCAAAAGCATCGACTCTTCCCTAGTCCCTCAAAAAATTGCCGTCGAGTAGATTCTAACTCATAGCAACCCCATGTGCTCCATAAGACTTTCTTGGCTGTAACCTTCTTCTTCTTCTTCTTTAATTCTCATTGTGATTTGGGTGAAAGTTTACAGAGCAAATTCACTTTCCATACAGCAATGCACATACACTTTGTCTCATGATATTGACTACGATTTCCCACAATTTAACAGCTCTCTTCCCTCTTCTTCCCCATAGTTACTTCTTCCCTATGTCCATCCCTCCATTTACTCCTGCCCCCTGAACTGTAACCCTGTGCATACACAGCCCTTCTTTCTCCCATGATTATTCTCTCCAAGGAGTGTATCTACCTCGGATAAATGTTCAACTCTTTTATGCCTGCCTTTTGTTTGGCTGGAAGCCACAGGTGTGGGTTCAATTCCAGACCTGAAGGGCAGTTAGGGGCCATAGTCTCAGTGGTTCCAGCATGCTCTATCAGACCAGCAAACCTGGTTCCCCTGTTTTTTTTTTGTTTCCCAAATTATTTTTAGTTTTGTTCCACATTGTTCTCCCTCTCTCAATTCAGGATCTTCTACACAGATCCCTCTCCGAGTGGTTGAAGTGGTAGCAGGGCACCATCTAGCTCTTCTGGTCTCATAGTCATATAGGCTAGGACTAATTGTTTCCATGACTCTTTGGTTTTCTTCATTCTTCTTTGCTCTAGATGAGGAGAGACCCATGTTGCATCTAGATGGCTGCTTGCAGACTTTTAAGATCCCATTTGCTATTTGCCAAAGTAGGAGGTGGAACAGTGTTTTGTGTAGTATGTTATGCCGATTGAGCTTGATGTCCCCTGCAGCCATGGCCCCGAGCGCACAGGTTCAACTACTTGCTCCCTCTGGGTAGCTGGCTGTGACCGAAAAGTGACTACAACCTTGTCCCTTGCCAGCTCTATTATACACCTGGGAATTCAGATCATACAAATACACTTAAAGGACCATTGTCCGCCAACCCTATATATTGTCTTGGGTACACTCCCCACTTCACAGACATACCTAATAGTTCAGCCTGTCCACCTGTCTATCCACCTGTATGCCCATGTTTGCATTCACTGACAATACAGTACTCTGTGTGCAAATGGTTCATTTTTGTTGTCTGTACCTCCCATGTACCTCTTTATGTCTTCCTCTTCCTCAATGCCACCATGTTGACCACTCACATTTGGTACATTGCCCTTCTCTTCACCCAAATCAATACTTATCTCTACCTATCTAACAGTTTTCTCTACCCTCCCCGCCCATCCCTGGTAACCAACAAAGAAAATTTCCTTCCATAGATAAACCTTTCCTTGACTTTTACATTAATGGACTAATACAATATTTGTCCCTCTGTGATTGACTTATTTCACTCGGCATAATGTCCTCCAAGTTCATCCATGTTATGCAGTGTTTTGTAGATTCTACATTATTCTTTAGGGTTTCATAGTATTCCATTGTGTGTATGTACCATAGTTTGGTTATCCATTCTTCAGTTGATGGACACCTAGGTTGTTTCCATCTTTTGGCTATTGTAAATAGTGCTGCGATGAACATGGGTGTGCATGCCTGTTCTTGTCATGGCTCTCACATCTTTAGGATATATACCTAGTAATAGAATAGTTGGATCAAATAGTATTTCTAATTTCAACTTTTTAAGGTATTACCATACTGCTTTCCACAGTGGTTGTACCATTTTACAGTCCTACCAGCAGTGTATGAGAGTCCCAATCTCTCCACATCCTTGCCAACATTTGTTATTTTTTGTCTTGTTGAACTTTGCTACTAGTGCTGGAGAAAGAAGATATTTCATTGTTGTTTTAATTTGCATCTCTCTAATGGGTAATGATCATGAGCATTTCTTCATGTTTGTTGGCCGCTTGAATATCCTTCTTGGTGAAGTGTCTATGCATGTCTTCTGCCCATTTTTAATCGGATTATTTGTCTTTTTGTTGTTGAGGTGTTGGAGTTTTCTATAAATTCTAGAGATAAGTCCCTTGTCAAATATGTCATTGCCAATTATTTTTTCCTAATCTGTAGGTTCTCTTTTGACTCTTTTGGAGAAGTCTTTGGAAGCACATAAAAATTTAATTTTTAAAAGGTCTCGTTCATCTAGTTTCTCTTCTGCTGTTTGTGCATTTTGGGTTATGCTTGATAGTATATTTATGCCACATATTAGGGTCCCTAAATATCCCCCTAGTTTTTCCTTGAGGAACTGTATAGTTTTAGGTTTCACATTTAAGTCTTTGATCCATCTGGAGTTCATTTTTGTCTATGGTATAAGGTACAGATATTATTTCATTTTTCTGCAAATAGATATCCAGTTTTGCCAGCACCATTTAATAAACAAACATTCTCTTCTCCATTTAATGAATTTCAGCCCTATGTCAAAGATCAGCTGACCAAAGGTTGATGGATCTATTTCTGGGTTCTCAATTAAATTCCATTTGTCTATGTGTCTGTCATTATACCAATAGCAGGCAGTTTTGACTACTGTGGCTACATAGTAGGTTTTGAGATCCAGCAGTGTGAGACCTCCTACTTTGTTCTTCTTCTTCAATAGTGCTTTGTTTATCAAAGGTCTCTTTCCTTTCCATATAAAGTTAGTGATTGGTTTTTCCATAGCCTTAAAAAATGTTGATGGGATCTGGATTGGAAATGCATTGAATGTATAGATTGCTTTGGGAAGAACTGACATTTTCACAACTTTCAATCTTCCTATCCATGAGCATGGGATGTTCTTCCATTTATGTAGATCTCTTATGGTTTCTTGAAGCAGTTTTTTATGGTTTTCTTTGTACAGGTCTTTTGTGTCCCTGGTAAGATTTATTCCCATGTATTTTATTTTTTTGGTAGCGATTGTAAATGGCATTGATTTCCTTGTTTCTTTTCCATTGTTCTCTTTGCTGGTGTAGAGGAATCCAACTGATTTTTGGATGTTGATCTTGTATCTTATCACAATGCAAAATCTCTCAATTAGTTCCAGTAGATTTTTGACTGAGTCTCTTGGGTTTTCTAGGTTTAGGATCATATCCTCAGCAAAGAGGGGTAGTTTGATTTCTTCCTTACCAATTTGGATGCTTTTGATTTCTTTTTCTTCCCTTATGGCCCTGGCTAGGACTTCCAGCACAATGTTGAATAGAAATGGTCATAGAGGACATCCTTGTCTGGTTCCTGTTCACAAGAGGAATGGTTTCAGTCTTTCTCCATTGAGAATAATGTTGGCTGTTGGTTTTGCATAGATGCCCTTTATTATGTTGAGGAAT
>NW_006921646.1:11597331-11598035 GCF_000298275.1 Orycteropus afer afer
TTCTTATCCAATCTGCAACTCTCTGTCTCTTGAGTGGTGCATTTAATCCATTAACATTCAGTGTAATTATTGACAAGTATGAATTTGTTGCTGTCTTTTTGTTATGTGTTTTTTGTTGGTGTCCCTGGTTTCTTTGTTTCATATTATTTTCTGTGCTGAGCTCATTATGTTTTTGAATCGTGTTGTCATTTCCTTTGTTGTTGTTGTTTTAGTATATGCTGAATATTTGTGCTTGTCCTCTTTTTTATTGTGATATGAAGGTTTATTATTTTTCTTTGAGATGACCCTGTGATTTATATTTTTCTCCCTGAGATTAAAACAGTCCATTCTATCTTGCAACTCTCTTGACTTCCTCAACATTTAGAAGTTCTGTTAACTACACAGTATTTTCCCCCATTTTAGTTTGTAGTTGTCCTTACTTGCCAATTGATGTCTCTGGTTCCCTGTTTACAATCTTGTAGGGTCATTTTACTTTGGATATGTCCATAGCTGTGGTTTCTGGGTTATGTCATCTTGTGTGTTAATGGTTGGTTTTTTATTTGCTATTTTTGGTTCTCTGTTCTAAAGACTCCTTTAGTATCTCTTGCAAGGTTGGTCTGGGTTTTAACAAATTCCCTTAGTTTCTGCTTATCTTGAAATCTCCTAATTTCACCATCATAATTGAGGGACAATATAGGAGCTCTGGTAGCATAGTGCCTAAGGCA
>NW_006921646.1:11598827-11629335 GCF_000298275.1 Orycteropus afer afer
TCTCTCAATCCTTTGAAGATACCTAAATATAATTCTTTTGAATTCCTTATCAGAGAGTTATAATACTGTTTCCTCCTCAGGGATGTATTCTGGATCTGTATCCTGCTCCCTTGTTTCTACCACTTTTTCTTGCTTCTTTGTCTGGCTGTAATGGTCTGCTGTCTCCAAAACATGATGGCATTGTTGTATTTAGATTTGTGTTTACTGTTTGTGAAGAGCAGCCAAGGGTGATTCAGGCTCTTCTTGGTGGTTTTGTATCATTGGCCCATTGGTGGTGAAGGAAGTAGTGGTTCCTACTCAGTAATTGAAGCTGCAGGAAGTGTGGGTGTAGTTGTGTTGTATGAGGACTGTTGCTGTCTTCCACTCAGTTAGACAAAAATAACAATTGAATAACCATCAAAAAAGTAAAAGCAAATGGACAAAAAATACATTATGTAATCACACAGAAACAGTAACTTAAAAAAGAAAGAAAAAACCTGCAATATCTGGGGAGAGGGCAATAAGAGAAAAATGGTAGAGAAGGAGAATAATGAAGAAAAAATGGGAAAAAATGCAAAAAGAAAAATAAGGAACGGGGTTAACCATGAGAAAGGAAAAAAAAAAAAATGCAACCAGGACAAGGAATAGAAAAAAGCTGAAATCTAGAACCTGGGAGGGGAAGAAAAAAGAATAATAGTAAAAAGGACAAAAGTAATAATAATAGTAGTAGTTTTAAAACAGACAAAAACAAGCAAACTAAAAAACAGACAAAAGAAATTAAAAAAAAAAAAAAATAGGGGCAGGGCGGGGCAGGGCACCCAGACTCTGTCCAAGCACACAGACTGGGATGAAATTCCTGCCAGCCCAGAAAGTGGGTGGAAGTGAAGGATGGCCACACCTCTGTTCAAGAGGGTGTGGGGTATAAGAGTAAAAAGGGGAATGTCACACCTTTCCAGTCATCCCAGTCGGGAATGTCCTTGGAGTTCCCAGCAAATGGAGCTTGTTCTTAAGTCCCTGGAATCTGGGAGAACACTGTTGCTTTAAATATCCAAAATGGTCAAGCCACTTGTAAACACAGAAAATGGCTGCACCCTCTGGACAGGCAAAAGTCCACAGCTCAGCCCGCCTTCCTCTTCACTGCTTCCCCTTTCATTCACCAGCCACCAGAGCAGTCCTCTGTACAGTCCGTGAGTAGCAGGGCTGATTTTTAGGTTAATTCTTCGGTCCTAACACCACTCAGCAATATCCAAGCTGTCTGTGCCATCGGGATCGCTGCCAGACCGCAGCTCCATATGTCTCCTTTTTTGATGTTTTCATGCAAATTCTTCTGCTAGTTGGGTTTAGTCCACTTCTATATCCTTCCCTTCAAGGCTCAGGGGCCCAGGATTATCTTCTGTATCTGTGTTCATTTGTTCTCCTTTTCTTTGTTAAAGAAGATCTGTGCAGTCTTTGCCTATTCTGCCATCTTACTGAAACTCTTGTGAGGCTTTCTTGTCTGCTCCCACTCACCTGCACCTTTTTTCTTTGCATCTGTGAGCCTCAGCCAACTGCTTTACTCACAAGTGTGGGGTAGAGAACACTACATAAATGCAAGGGGTATTCTCATTCTTATTCACAGTGGTGGATTTGTTCCAGCTGCATCAAATGGATTGACCTCCAGCAGGCGACACAGCTGGGGAATCTGAGCTATCATAACCAGCCCCCCCCCACCATACCCTGCAATGAAAAGCCTCAGAACCTACTCCAAAGTTTCAGTGGCAAGCAAGAAGTTCATGCCATCCCACCTGTGTAGACCCAGCCTAATCAGCCTAATATGTGCAGAAATAAATAATCCCAGCTTCCCTGGGTTTCATGCAGGGGACACCCACGCTGGGAAACAATTTCTCTTGCTGTTCAAGCTCCATATACACTTGAAAAGTCATTTTATTTTTCAATCTGTGGGCAGGATGCCACCAAACCAGAAAGCATCATTAAATAGACCTTGGGGGATTTTTTTTCAGCTTTTTGGGGGCATGGGGGTAGAGTTTTGTCTTGTTTTGTTTTTTTCCCACTGATGCTTTTTGGATAAACACATAAATCAGCATCATCTATATTCATTAGATAATGTGCCTTGTTCAGTACAAAATTACCCCTGTTTTGCATGATTTTCCCCCCTTGTGATTAATATAAATGACTTAAGTTAATTATGTTTCTGTTCATGAAAAAATGTATTTGTCAAAGTGCTGAAACATCAGTAAAAAATAAACACTGTCATTTGAAGAAGGGCAGGATTGCAAACGAGCAGTCAGGGGATGAGGAAGGAGCAGACTCACCCGTCTGGGGGTGTCACTCTGATTAAGTAGGCAATTTTATATTTACCAACAATGACAAAAGCATTTTTCTTAGTTAAGCACTTGCAGGTCCTGATGAGGTAGACTGATGTCATCATTATTAACAATAATGACACTTCAGGCATAGAGAAAATGGTTTTCTCCAGGATTCCAGAGAATGCTGCATGGATTCAGCTTCACCCATTCTTACCAGGGAAAAGGAGAGCTGGGTATTTTACCAGCCATCCCCCGAAAACAGGGCCCAGCATGTAGACGTTGCAGGAACAGAGAGCAAATGCATATGATTGCAGTGGTGGGCAGAGAAGGGGAGAGATGGAGGATAGCAAACCACAAGTCTGTTAAAGAGTCTCAGAAAGAGAAGGAAGTTTAGCAATTAGACAGTCAACCCCCTCACTAGGCCAGTGATAAAAATAAGGTGCAGAAAAGGAAAGAGTCTTGCTCAAGGCCACACACACACAAACACATGTGGAGAGGACTCCTGACTCCCAGGCCCTGTTGTCTTCCCTACATCCAGCTGACTCTCACACCTCCAGGGATGGAGACCCTCTTCTCTCTTGTCCTCTCTTGGGCAGATGGCCAATAGCTTCATTGGCAGTGGGGGGAGGAGGCAGATTGTTGGGGAATCAGAGCCACAAAGAAATCTCTGGGTTAGTGAATGTTTCCACAGTATCTAGAATGCCTCCACTCCAGCTCTGCCTCTCTTTGTTTGAATTTCCTAAAAATAGACCCTAAAACAAGGCCTTAGGTGCTGGTAGTTTATTTGGCAAGTGATTCCAAAACATACAAGTGAGGGGACAGGGAAGGAAAGAAAGTCAATACAGAATGAGTAATGAGCAGATTACTACCCTGGGCAGTTGGACTCGCTCCCAACAGGAGAGTCTGTATAGAACATGCCAGTGTTGTCCTATTGCTGGATAGGGAAGATGAATTCCTTGTTCACTGACCCCCAGGAGCTTTAGTTTCCAGACATTCTAGTTACCCTGCATTCAGGCTGAGCAAACTCTGTACTAGAAAAAAACAGAGACAAGGGAGCTGAGAGTGCAAGTGGGAAGCACAGTGTGCATGGTCACTGAATATCCCAGATGCAGGTAAACCTAGAGATGGGCTGAGAAGGCGGGGTGGGGCACTCACAGCATCAAGTACACTGCCTTTGTCCAGATGCTCCCAGCCTTCTGAGACCCCACCCCAAGGAGACATGATCACTCTGTCCTCTACTAGTCAGAAAGCGTTCTTCAGGCTTTTATTACAAGCCATCTCCTATTTTATATTATTTATCTATTTAGATATCTTTTCTGTCTCCCCAAATATACTACAGGAGCTCTGGTGCCATAGTGAGAGCTGTTTAAGGGAAAACTTAAGGTCACAGTCATACCATCATTAACAAATATTTATTGACTATCTACTGTGTGCCAGGCCCTCTTTAAGGTGCTAGTAATACAGCATCAAAGCAGTCTGCATTTATGGTGGAGATAGGCAGTAAGCAAGTAAATGAGTACTATAATTTTAGTTGCATAAATAATTTTATAGTAGTAATTAAGTACTCCAAGTGCAGCCAGAATGCCCCTTAGAAGCAAGAATGGCCAGACTTCATCTCACCTACTTTGGTCATGTTGTCAAAAAGGATCATTCCCTGGAGAAGGATATCATGCTTGGTAAAGCAGAGTGTCAGCAAAAAAGGGGAGGAGCCTCAAAGAGAAGGACTGACACAGTGACTACAATGATAGGCTCAACCATAGCAAGAATGGTTAGGATAGTACCGGACCAGGCAGTCGTTCATTCTGTTGTACATAGGGTTGCTATGACTTAGCGCTGATTTGGTGGCATCTAACAATAAAACATAATTTTAACTAGTGATAAATGGTTCGAAGAAAAACAAAAAGTAAGGTGATAACTGTAATGAGGATGGGGGTGCTTTTTTTTTTTTTTTTTTTTTTTTTTGATAGAATGATTGGGGAAAAACTCTCTGCCTGAATAGAATAAAGGAGTGAGATGACATGCAAGATCTGATAAAAGAGCATTTAGTCAGAGAGCATCTTAATGCAATGGTCCTATGGGTAGGAATAAGTTTGACTTGTGTAGGAAATAACAAGAAGGCTGATATGATGAAGGAGAGAGTGATAGAAGATGAGGTGAGGGAGGGCCAAATATATAGGGCCTTATCTTTAAACAGTTAGTGGTACACACACCAAAAAGGATTCAAAGCAAGCTGGCTGGATGGATGGATAGATGGGTTGGTGGATGGATATATCCATATGGATGAGTGGATGAGTGGGTAGGTGGATTGGTGGACAGATGGGTGAATGAGTGGGTGGGTGGGAGGATGGATGAATGGATGCATAGGAATGGTAATGCACTGATGGATGAAGAAAGAAGAAAATAGAGCAGCTTCTATGAAAAGAACAGAGTGTGGTGCTAATGGAACATTCAAAGCCAGACTTCATAGAAAAAGCAAATTTGGCTGAAGAACACCCAGTGAGTAGTCATTAGGTTGAAGAGGCTGTTTGAAGAGAAATGTCCCTCTCTCTGCCTCAGCTCATGAGAATCCTATAAGGCCAAGTATTCTTGTATTCATAACATTCCCTGTAGAGTCCCAGCCTTCCTCACCCCATGGAAAGTATTCAATAACATTACATGATACTACGGGAATTTAATTAAACTTTGGTGGCTGGAAGCCAGTGAATCATCCCTTCCATTATATATTACCATGTTTACTCATTAGGGCTCCATTTTTAATACCAGCCTTTTAATTAAAGCATGTCACCACAGTCCATTAGTGAGGAATTTGGAGGAGTTGTGCATGTGGGTTTGGGTATCATTTAATGCAACAGTTCTTTATTGAGCACTTACTATGTGCTTGGCAAGTTATAAGGTACTGTAAGAAAAGAGTGTAAGTGAAGACTTCAAGGAACATACCTTGTCAAACAAAGCTAAGTCAGACTCACAAACAACTGAGGAACCATCACAAATTAATTATTCACTCACCAATGAACCAGAATATTTAGTACCTTTTCCCATCAGTTTTTACTGTAGGAGAACCAAGCCAATCATAAGAAAATCCCCAGAATTGTTCTTAATCCAAACATATAAGGTATTAAAATGAAAACTTATAGACTAGATTGGTTTTTTTAAAAAGAGCATGGTCAGAAATATGGTTTAAAGCTTAGAAAGTGAAAAAGATGAAAAATGTCAGTAGTTAAATCAACATAATGTTGGATTGAAGACACATTACCATGAAGAAATTTAACCTAAATCTGAATGAATTGGTGAACCTGTTTCCACTTATAACTCCTATTCAGTTATCCAGCTGAACTTAAGCATAAAATCTGTCTGCCAGTAGTAATTAAACAAACACAAGTTTTGAGCATCAAGTATGTTGTTGTTGTTGTTGTTAAGTGCTGTTGAGTCATTTCCAACTCATAGTGACCCCATGCACAGCAGAACGAAACACTGCCCAATCCCATGCCAGCCCCACAAAAATATGTTGTTAGGTGCCGTTAAGTCATTTCTGACTCATAGCAATCCCATGCATAGCAGAACAAAACACCACCCAACCCCACACAAGCTCCATGATCCTTGCCATATTGATGCCATCATCGCAGCCACCATGTCAATACATCTCCTTGAAGGCCTTCCCCTCTTTCATCGACCCTCCACCTTATCAAGCATGAATCCTTCTCCAGGGAATGGTCCCTTCTGACAACGTGACCAAAGTAGGTGAGATGAAGTCTGGCCCACATTCTTGCTTCCAAGGAGAATTTCGGCTATACTTCCTCCAGGACAGATCTATTAGTTCTTTTAGCAGTCCATGATACTTTCAGTATTCTTCGCCAGCACCACAAGTCAAAGCATCAACCCTTCTTCGGTCTTCCTTATTCATTGTCCAGCTATCACATGCATATAAGGCAATTGAAAATATCATGGCTTTTGTCAGCCACACCTTAGTCCTCAAGGAGACATCTTCACTTCTCAGCACTTGAGAGAGGTCCTTTGCAGCTGACCTGCCCAGTGGTATACATTGTCTAATGTCCTGACTGCTGCTTCCATTGGCATTGATTGTAGAACCAAGCAATGTGAAGTCTTTAACAACTTCAATCTTTTCTCCATTTATTGTGATGCTGCTTATAGGTCCAGTTGTGAGGATTTTTGTTTTCTTTATATTGAAATGTAATCCACACTGCAGACTGCACTCTTCAATCTTCATCAGTAAGTGCCTCAAGTCAACCTCACTTTCAGCAAGCAAAGTTGTGTCATCAGCATATCTCAGATTGTTAATGATTCTTCCTCCAATCTTGATGCTATGTTCTTCTTCATATAGTCCAGCTTCTCAGATTATTTGCTCAGCATATAGATTGAATAAGTATGGGGAAAGGATGCAACCCTGATGCACCCCCTTCTTGATTTTAAACCATGCAGTGTTCCCTTGTTCTGTTCAAACGACAGCCTCCTGATCAATGTACAGGTTCCTCATGAGTACAATTAAGTGTTCTGAAATTCCCAATCTTCTCAATGTTATCCACAATTTGTTATGATCCACACAATCAAATACCTTTGTATAGTCAATAAAATGCAAGTAAATTTCTGGTAGTTCTTTGCTTTGAGCCAAGATCCATCTGACATCAGCTATAATATACCTCGTTCCACGTCCTCTTCTGAATCCAGCTTATACCTCTGGAAGTTCTCTGTCAATATACTGCTGCAACCATTTTTGAATTATCTTCAGTAAGATCTTACTTGTGTGTGATGTTAATGATATTGTTCAATAATTTTCACATTCTGTGGAGTAACCTTTCTTTGGAATGGGTACAAATATGGGTCTCTTCCAGTCAATTGGCCAGGCAGCTGTCTTCCAAATCTCTTGGCATAACCAAGTAAGTGCCTCCAGTGGAGCATCCATTTGTTGAAACATCTCAATGGGTATTCTGTCAATTCCTGGAGCCTTGTTCTTTGACAATTCCTTCACTGCAGCTTTGACTTCCTCCTTCAGTACCATTGGCTCTTGATAGTATGCCACCTCCTGAAATGGATGAAGATCGACCAGTTCTTTTTGGTACAGTGACTCTGTGTATTCCTTCCATCTTCTTTTGATGTTTCCTGCATCATTCATTATTTTGCCCGTAGAATCTTTCAATATTGCAACTCGAGGCTTAAATTTTTTCCTCAGCTATTTTAGCTTGAGAAATGCTGAGCATTTTCTTCCCTTTTGGTTTTCTAACTCCAGGTCTTTGCACATTTCATTATAGTAATTGGCTTTGTCTGCTTGAGCTTCTCTTTGAAATCTTCTGTTCAGCCCTTTTATCTTGTCATTTCTTCCATTTGCTTTAGCTACTCTCTGCTCAAGGGGAAGTTTCAAAGTCTCTTCTGTCATCCATTTTGGTCTTCTCTTCTTTTCTCATCTTTTTAGTGACCTCTTGCTTTCTTCATGGATGATGTTCTTGATGTCATCCCACAATTCTTCTGGTTTTCGGTCACTGGTGTTCAATGCATCAAATCTATTTTTTAGATGGTCTCTAAATTCAGGAGGGATATATTTAAGATCATATTTTGGCTCTTGTGGACTTGTTTTAATTGGCTTTAACTTCAAGTTGAACTTGCATATGAGCAGTTGATGGTCTGTTCCACAGTCAGCTCCTGGCCTGGTTTTGACTGAAGATATTGAGCTTTTCCATTGCCTCTTGCCACAGATGTAGTCAGTCTGATTCTTGTGTGCTCCATCTGGCGAAGGCCACGTATATGGCCACTGTTTGTGCTGTTGAAAAAGGTATCTGCTGTAAATAAGTCATCAGTCTTGCAAAATTCTACCATGTGATTTTCAGCATTATTTCTGTCAACAAGGCCAAATTTTCTAACTACTGGTGATTCTTGTTTCCAACTTTTCCATTCCAGTCACCAGTGATAAGTAACACATCCTGATTGTATGTTCGGTCAATTTCAGACTGCAGTGGTCGATAAAAATCTTCAATTTCATCATCTTTGGCTTTGGTGGTCAGTGCATAAATTTCAATAGTCGTATTAACTAGTCTTCCTTGTAAAAAAACACAACCATTGCTGTGGAGTCGACTCCGACCCATGGCGACCCCTCCTTGGGTTTCTGAGGCAATATCACTATGGAAGTAGATTGCCCAACCTTCCTTCTGGGGAGTGGCTGGTGGGTTTGAACCGCCAGCCTTCTGGTTAGCAGTCAAATGCCTTAGGCACTATGTCACTTCCTTGTATGCATGTGGATATTATCCTATCACTGATAGCATTGTACTTCAGGACAGATTTTGTTGTTGTTGTTGTTACTTTTTGCTTTAGTTTATTTACTTACTCTATCTTATTTGGTCCGTAGTATTTTATAGGTTATAATCTTTAAATAAGCATATCCCCAGGTCTATCTTCTGCAGTGTCATTGGATTAGTAAGTACCACTAACATTTTATTATTATTATTATCATTATTATTGTGATTTGGATGAAAGTTTACAGAGCAAATTCACTTTCCATACAGCAATTCCATACACTTTGTCTCATGACATTGACTACAATTTACCACAATGCAACAGCTCCCCTCCCACTTCCTCCCCATAGTTACCTCTTCCCTGTGTCCTTCCCTCCATGCACTCCTGACCCCTGAGCTGTCTCCCTGTGCAAATACAGCCCTTCTATTCTCCCATGATTGTTCTCTCCAAAGAGTGTATCTACCTAATGTAAATGTTCAACTCATATGCCTGTCTTCTGTTTGGCTGGAAGCCACAGGAGTGGGTTCAGTTCCAGAACTGAAGGGCATCAAGGAGCCATAGTCTCAGTGGTTCTTCAGAACAGATCTTGAAACATCCTTTGTGATGATGAATGCCATGCCATTCCTCTTCCAATTGTCATTCCTGGCATAGTAGAGAGCATCAAGTATATCTAATATGAATTCATACATGATGTGGTGTTGGTTAACTTACACACTGTAGTCAGTTCCAGAGTTGCACAGTTTCTGTTCCTCCCTCATGAATTAAACCTTTGGTCAAGAATGGATCTTGTTTTACTGTGTTTCACTTTATTGTGCTTCACAGATGCTGCATTTTTAACAAATTGAAGGTTGGTGGCAATGCTGTGTTTAAGAACTCAATCAGTGCCATTTTTCCAATAGCATGTTCTCACTAAATGTCTCTGGGTCACATTTTGGTAATTCTCAGAATATTGCAAACTTTTCTATAATGCTATACCCATGTACTGCACTGCCATCGAATCAATTACTAATTTGTAGCAAACCTATATGACAGAGTAGAACTGCCCCATAGGGTTTCCAAGGTTGTAAATCTTTACGAAGCAGACTGCCTCATCTTTCTCCTGTGGAGCAGCTGGTGGGTTCAAACTGCCAGTCTTTTTGTTACCAGCTGAAGGCTTTAACCACTATGCCACCAGAGCTCCATTAATAGACTGTAGTGTAAAGATAACTTTTGTATAAACTGGGAAACCAAAAAAGCATCATGTAACTCACTCTATTGAGACATTTGCTTTATTACAGTGGTCTGGAACCAAACCCACAATATCTCCAAGATATGCATGCATTGTTAGGCTTAGAGAGTATCTTAGTGCTGCTATAACAGAAATACTATAAATGAGTGTCTTTAACAAATAAAGAATTATTTTCTTACAATTCAGGAGGCTACCTTTCCAAATTCAAGGCACTGGTTCTAAGGGGAGGCTCTCTCTGTCCAGAGCTTCCCACCCTGAGGGAAAACCCTTGTCTCAGCTTCTCTGGTGTACTATTAGTCTTTCCTTGGTGATCTCCATGTAGCATCTATCTCCCCATTTCCACTTGCTTTCTTCTGTGCCTAAACTGCTCTTTTTATGTCTCAAAAATGGCTATAGGTAAATGCATGGACAGGTGAGAAGATCAGGTGGGGGTAGGCAAACAAGAATATACCCTAGACCAAGGATAGATTTGGCTGAAGATAAGCTTACATATGTACTTGTGCTACAAAATTATCCAATACATTACAGAAACAACAGAAGATAGGGTTGGAGTAGCTTCTTAGAGACAACCAAATACCCTGAGTCACCAGGCCTGCGAGCTCGAGCCCATACTCCTGGGGTACATCATGCTTACCTGGCACAACACAGTACATAAAAATCTTGTTCTACAACCTACATTGGTGAGTAGCAACTGGGACCTTAAAACTTTTCATGCAGCCATTAAGATGCAGCTATTGGTCTCCTCTCCTCCGGAGCAAAGAAGAATGAATAAATCAAACTCACCTGGAAACAATTAGTGCAAAAATAAGATAGACCACAAGGACCTCAGCTTTCATGACCCTGAGACCAGAAGAACTAGATGGTGCCCAGCTACCAATTCCAAGCACTCAGAAAAGGATCAAAACTGGAGATCCTGGATAGAGTGGAAAGAAAAATGTGCAAAAAAATTCATAAACACAAAAATGATCAGAATTATTGGTCAAATAGAGACTGGTGGAACCTTTGAGACTGTGGCCCAGGTTACACTTCAGGCCTAGAAATGGACTCACTTCCATGGATTGGCTCTCAACCCAAGAATAGAAAGACCTATATGCAAAACACCTACCCCAGGGTGATGCACCCACCTACCCTAGGGAGATGGACTTCTTAGACCAATCAGCATGAGATATCAGAAAGGCAGCATTCACATAGAGGAAAAGCTGCACAGAGAGGAATGCATATATAAGAAGGACACAGGAAGGGGGTAGTCACAGGGAGGAGAGGAGAGGAGAGTTTTTTATGGTTGGGGGTGATAATGGGAGTGTGAAATCAAATATGCACGAAGTGTTGAATTAAAACAAATCTGCTTTGTAAATTTGCACCCAAAGTGCACACACACACACACAAAAGAAAAAAAAATGTGATTGGCTTAAGACACACCCTACACTGCTATGGTATCATTAACATAACAACCAAAAACCAAAACCAAACTCATTGCCCTCGAGTGGGATCTGACTCATAGTGTCCTCTCCTTGGGTTTCCAAGGCAGTATCATTATGGAAGGAGCTCTGGTAGCATAGTGCCTAAGGCACTTGGCTGCTCACCAGAAGGCTGGCGATTCAAACCCACCAGCCACTTCTTGGAAGGAAGGTTGGGCAATCCTACTTCCGTAGTGATACTGCCTCGGAAACCCAAGGAGGGGTCACTATGAGTCGGGGCCCACTTGACAGCAAACAACAACAACAACAAATCATGATGGAAGTAGATTGCCCAATCTTCCTCCCAAAAAGTGGCTGGTGGGTTTGAAGCGCCAGCCTTCTGATTAGCAGTCAAATGCCGTAGGCACTACACCACCAGAGCTCCCAAAGAAAACCCTATTCCTAGATGGGACTACATCCACAGGTATAGAGTTAGGCTTTACAACATTTGTTTTGTGAGAACATAACTCAATCCATAACAGAAATGATATTTTAATATAATATGTCATCAGTTATTTGATGTGATGGAAACATTTTGATTGATGGCTGTTACTCACATTCTCTTTTTTGAGATAACTAAACTTTATGTTTTCATTTTTAAAAAAAGCAAAAGCCACAATATGTTTGTTGTGGCTTAGTAGACTCTGATCCAGCTTTGGGCAAGTCTTCTAATCTTTCTGAACTTCAGTCTATCTTCCCGTGGTTAAAAGGAGAGGTGGTTCTTTTGAAGGAACTCTAGATCCCAGCTGTAACATGTTCTCATCTGTGACCCTCCACACTTGCAGGCCCAGTCCAAGACAGTAGAGTTTCTAGATGCTGGCTCAGAGTCAGGCTAAGATTTCTCATTCACCAGAGAAAGATTCCATTATATTCTTGGCATTTTATTTCCTGAGTCTTCAAGGGAATCATGACACCTACTTGTAAGTACAAGCAATTATGATGCCAAGCACTATGCATGCACTTTGAGGAAGGAGAACAAACCAAACACCACCGGAATTTAGAGGAAGATGGAGTGACTGAGGTGGGGAGCATTTTATCTGGACCCTGAAGTTTGAGTAATTTTTTAGGAGTAGGAAGGGAGGATGGAAAGTCTTTCAAGGAGAAGTCCTCCCTTTATTCCCTTTCTTCCTGCTTGGGATGCTTCCTCACAAGGAGGTGATGTGGCAGCCACATTAAGACTGTGAAAGATCACAGACCCAAGGAGGATGGCAGAGCAAAAGGATGGAATAAACCAGGATCCTAGAGGAATCAGCACCATGATGACATTCCTCTAGCCCTCTTATTAAATTAAACTTTCTGGTTTATTTCACTCTTAGTAAGGTTTCTGTTATTTGCAGATAATAGCATGCTAGCTCTTATATACCCTCATTTGGCATTTACCCTGCATGGTACTCTCTTCTAAGTTTATGTGGGTGATTCATACACTCCTCTGATCACCTGTTCCCAGGCTGTAGCTTCTTCATCTCTCTTTCCCAAACTCACCATCTGAGCCTAGAACTTTTCCTTCTTCCCATAGTGTTGTTGTTGTTGTTGTTATGTGCCGTCGAGTCAGCCCTGACTCATAGCGACCCCTCCTTGGGTTTCCGAGGCAGTATCACTACGAAGTAGGATTGCCCAACCTTCCTTCCGAGGAAGTGGCTGGTGGGTTTGAACCATCAGCCTTCTGGTTAGTAGTCAAGTGCCTTAGCCACTATGCTACCAGAGCTCCCTCTTCCCATAGTAGGTGCACGAAATCATGAGTTAATAAATAAAAAAATGAAAGAAAAGTCATCTAGGAACATTGCCTAGTGCCAATAAATAGCATTGCATTTGAGAGGTTCCTTTCCAAGTAAATTTTTTTCATTAAGCCAAAAATCTCTACCAGTGACTTAAAAAAAAAAAAAAATTGAAATAGGCACTAGAGACTTCCAAAAATTAAAACACTTTGCACAAAGGAAGGGGAAAAAAAGCATTTAACCAAAACAACACCTGCAGGAGATATTAACATTTTCAAATTAAGGGACTTGGAGCTTTTGCAGCATTAACACATAGTGCGTGCCATTTAGACATCAGAGGTTCAGAGTGAGCTTTTAAAAATGTGTTTGTTATAAATAATTGAGATGTGTACACAAACACACACAGAGCAGTTGGCTTTCACAGTCACCTGCTTCTGTACTGGTGACTCATTGGCCACCATCACTCCTTTTCAGTGACGGAAGCCTTCAGATGCTGTTGCTGGGAGAACACGTCAATGTTGCATCTCCATTGTGAGCCTGGTTTCAGCCTCATATCCTTCTGATTAATCCCAGCTGGCAGAACATATCTGTTATGAATTGAATTGTATTGCTCAGAAATGTGTGTTGTAAAGTCTAAACCCTATAATCTGATGGCACAGTGGTTAAGGCATTCGGCTGCTAGCCAAATGGTTGGCAGTTCAAACCTACCAGACACTCTGCAGGAGATAGATGAGGCAATCTGCTTTCATAAAGATTAACGGCCTTGGAAACTGTATGGGGCAGTTCTCCTCTGTCTTACAGGGTCATGATGAGTCAGAATCAATTCAATGGCTGTGGACTTAGTTTATGGTTTTTGAACCAGTGGTTATAATCCAATTGGGGAATGGATTTTCTTTGTTATGTGAATGAGACAGTATTAGTGTATGGTGTGTCTTGAGTAATCTCTTTTGAGATGCAGTGAAACCTGTGAGAGTTGGAACTCAACTGGACTGCTTTGTTTTTCACATTTGACAGTGTTGTTGTTGTTGTTATGTGCCATCAAGTCAGACTTGACTCATAGCGACCCCTCCTTGGGTTGCCAAGGCAGTATCACTACAGAAGTAGATTGCTCAACGAGGAGTGGCTGGTGGGTTTGAATCGTCAGCCTTCTGGTTAGCAGTCAAATGTCTTAGGCACTATGCCACCAGTGTTCCTTTTGACAGGCCTACCTTTTTTTTTAATCACTCTCCATAGGGTCATTATGATTCAGAATCAACTTGATGGCAATGGGTTTGGGTTTTTTGTTTTTTTGTTTTTTTGTTTTTGATTAGGGGAAAATATTTGAGTTTTCCTTCCCTGGCAGGTTTCCACCTTACACACGTTCCAGTGTTCACAGGTTTTACCATATAAAAGGTGCACATTAAGCAAGGAATAAGGGAATAAGGGAGCAAAGATAGGGGAACAATAGATGCTTTCCCACATGAAGATCACCAAGGAGCCAAGGAATAGAAGCTGTAAGACAAGGACCTTACTCCAGAGCCAACAGAAAGCCCTCCCTAGCACTCCAAATTCAGACTTCTAGCCTCCTAAACTATCAGAAAAAAATATATATATATTTCTTTGTATTAAAGTCATCCCCTTGTGGCATTTCTGTTATGGCAGACTAGATCAGTAAGACACCAAGTGACTCTGTAAGCAAAAGGGCACTAGCTTGGTGTCAGAATACCTGGGTTTGAAACTCAGCTGTGCTCCTCATAAGTAGCTTTGTGACCTTATCTTGGCCCTCAATTTCTCTAAGCCTCCAGTTTCCCCATCTACATCATTCTATCTCCTAATGTTCCGAACCAAATGTGTTCTTGACTGGTGCACACAGAACCCAATCACTGGACTCTTGTCCTTAAGAACCAGATAGAAGCTTCATTGCAGACAGCCAAGCAGAGTCACGAAGACAGTTCTTTGATCTAACTCTCCAAAGTGAGCATGGGTTACAAATGTATGGGGCAAAGGGGTAGGGCAAAGCTAGTGACTGACTGACTTGGACTGATCTCACCTCAAATTAAAGGGACAGGTTAATTTTAATTCAACTTGGGCTCCAGTGCTGGCAATCCTTCCAAAATATCAAGTCTTTTCACCTGCAAAACTGGTTCAGACTGGTAGCCTCAAGTTGAAGCTGTTAGTCTCTGGAAAAAATAAATAAAGGAAGGAAGTACCTGTTACAACAATAAGAACAAAGTGCCATCAAGTCAGACCCAACTCATAGTGACCCCTCCTTGGGTTTCCAAGGCGATATCACTACGGAAGTAGATTGCCCAACCTTCCTTCCGAGGAGTGGCTGGTGGGTTTGAACCACCAGCCCTCTGGTTAGCAGTCAAATGCCTTAGGCACTAAGCTACCAGAGCTCCCAAGTACTTGTTAGCATGGAAAATTACTATTATTTACCAAATAAGTACTCACAAGGACTGCAGGGTCAGGCAATGGATTCCAATAATACAAAGTATGAGGCACTGCATGGAAAAACCCTTTACATTGTGGTTATTAATTAAATTGTGTCCCCCAAAAAAATATATTGCAATCCTAACCTCTAGTACTAGTAGAAGTAGCCTTATATAATAATGTCTTTGCAGTAATTAGTTAAGATGAGCTCTAATCCAATATGACTGGTGTCCTTATAAGAAGAGGAAAGGCGACAGGAGACACAGACACACAGGGAGAACACCATGCGACAACAGAGGCAGAGACAGGAGTGATGCATCTACAAGCCAAGGAATGCCAAGGATTGCCAGCAATACCAGAAACTAAGACAAAGGCAAGGAACAGATTCTCCCCTAGAGATTTCAGAGATAGCATGGCCCTGCTGACACCCTAACTTCAGAGTTCTAGCCTCCAGAACTGTGAGAGAAAAATTTCTGTTGTTCTAAGCTTCCCAATTTGTTATGGCAACCTTAGGAAATGAATATAACTGCTTTAAGAAAAACAATTCTGCAAATGTTGGGGGATACCCTTGCTGCCCCCTCTGGAGCAGCTGCTCACAGCATCCTCTGGAACAGTTTTGCTAAATCATCTGACCTTGAACTATCTCATCACCTTCTAGTAGTATTGAAAATTGAAGGTAGTGGGCTGAATGGGGATGCAAAGATATTTTGACTTGCAAGTGTTTAAAACTTTTTTCTCATTTGTCACTTAAACATACAGAGATTTCACCTAAGTGTCCATATTTTTACCTTCCCTTGAAAAGTTGGAAGCTCTTGCAACACAGGTCCCACAGTTTTGCATGGTATCAGTTGGTTGCAGTCAAGAAGTATCTATGATCTCCAGTGTCCCACTGTCATCCCCTGAGGCTAGGAATCAGCTCATTAATCATTGTGCCTGTTCTCCTGTTTTTCTAACAGTAAAGACACATTTTTCTGCATCTCTATCTGTATCTGGGAAAACCAAGCCTAGCCTACCAAGACTATTTTTGATGATATGTTGTTGTTGTGAGTGTTAATTTGTAGTGCAAGTATAGAGTAACTGTAAGAGTTTAACATCCTAAGTGCATGTATTTCAAAACAATATAAACCAAACAAGATTCAGCAAAAATACAAGCCCCTAGCTCCGCTCTGCTAGTTACCTCTCTGGCCCTTAAGAGCTTTGCCTTTTAGATGAACCTGCTTTGGCTCAACAAGGAGTTTTCTGGCCAAAGGTGTGCAATGGAGCTCCAGTACTGAGTCACTGCCTTCTTCCTCTCGATTGATCTGCTTCGAGACCCTGCCTGCTGACTATGAGCTGCTGGGTCCCAAGACCCTGAAGAATCTGGTGACAGGTGGCATCAACCAATGAACAAGACTCAAGTTGCCTTGTGCCCTCTCTTTTCTGAGTCAGAGAAGAATCCCAAGGGGACCAGGGTGATGGCACCAGTAATAAATAATAATATTGCCTGACTCCTGGGTTGCACTTACTAGTTTGTAAAGCAGTCTCATTCATTCAATAAATATATGTTGAGGCTCTATTAGAGGCCAGGCACTGTGCTAAGCCCTGTGGGCATGGTATTAGACCAGGGAGTCAAAGTCTCTGCCCCTAGGAAGGTTCCATTCTGGCAAGGATGTGTTTCTAGAGCTTGTATTTATGTAGCAGTAACCATGAGCCAGCCACTGTTCTAGGTGCTTTAGATACAGTTAATCATTTATTCTTCATAGTAATTGAATAATAATAGCAACAACAACAACAACAAAACTCACTGCCTTCAAGTCAATTCCGACTCATAGCGACCCTCTTTGGGTTTCCGAGGTGGTATCTCTATGAAAGTAGATTGCCCAGTCTTCTTTCCAAGGAGTGGCTGGTGGGTTTGAACCACCAACCTTCCGGTTAGCAGTCAAATGCCTTAGGCAGTATACCACCACAGCTCCTAAGTACTACTATTATCCCCACTTCACAGATGAGGAAACTAAGGCTACAGAGGTTACATAACTTGCTCAAGTCAGTGGTGGAACCAGCTGTCTGATTCACAATAACATGTTGCTGTAGGTGGGCTTTGGTGACCACAGAATGAGAAACTGAAATCCTAACCAGTGAAGATTTCCAAGCTCAAATCTACACGGCCAGATCATCCCACCCTATGGCCCTGAGCTTTTCTCCCTCCCCATTCCAAAACTCATTCCTGCATATTCACAGAACTCCCTCACTGGCTGCTGTGGTCTGAGAATGTCAGGGTTATATGTGCAGAATTTGCAAGTCCCAAGGCAATTTGCATCCCTGTTGGAAGTTTCCTTCATCAAAGCAATGGAAATCAATGAAGTAAATACAGTTATAATGAACTGGCCTGCTCACATTCTCTGCTTCTTCCTCAGGAAGAGAAGTCACAAGAGACACACATTGGTTCTGATTCCATCATGTCCTTCCCCCTTACCCGATCCTCCCACAGGGAATTCTCCTTGCTCTTATCAACAGTGTTTGAGATGTTTCAGAGGTTTTTATTGGATGTTCTTGTCAGTGTGTCTGTGAGGATTCAGTGAAGCTAAGATTTAAGAGCCGCATAGTGGCTAAGACACTTGCCTGCTAACCAGACGGCTGGCGGTTCAAACCCACCAGCCACTCCTCGGAAGGAAGGTTGGGCAATCCTACTTCCGTAGTGATACTGCCTCGGAAACCCAAGGAGGGGTCGCTATGAGTCGGGGCCGACTCAACGGCACATAACAACAACAACAACACACCTTGGCCATAGTTGCCCCTACCTTCTTGTTCATAGACCTCAAGACCAGGAAAGACCTAGAATATATCAGCCTATCATCTCATTTCATAAATGTGGAAACTGAGGTACAGAGAGGTGAGGACCACATAGCACAGGATCAGTCCACCACTCTAGCATCAGTACATCCTGGCTTCTCAGACAGATACACAAAATTCTCTGTCACAGATAGGCATTGACTCCCAGGAAGCAATGCTGCACTGCTGTTAGCTTTACTGTCAGACTGCCTAAGTTTGAACACCTGCCCTCCACTTCCCAGATGCATGAGATCTTAAAAAAGTTGCACAACCTCTCAGTGACTCAGTTTTCTCATCTGTAAAATGAAATAAAAGTACCTGCCACCAAGAATTCAGAAAAGGATAGTGATAATGACTACACAACATAATAAGTGTAATCAATTTACTGAGTTATACATGTATAAATGGTTGGATAATGAATGTTAAGTATCTGCCCCCACTGAGTTGTTGAAAAGTCTTAATAATATAAGAAAAACAATTAGAACCATACCTGACACATAATAAGCACTCAGTAAATACTAGTGAATGGCATTATCTTGAAAGATGATATCGCTGGGGCTAAGCGCTTCTGCTAAAGGAGATTAGTTTCCCTTGACTTTAACTTTGAGGCAAGACATGAACTTGTGTTGCACAAAAACCAGTCTAACACAGAAATGGTCTATCTTGATTTCACAGGTGCTAATCCTGTTCTCTGGTGGTGTAGTGTCTAAGGCATTTGACTGCTAACCAGAAGTCTGGTGGTTCAAACTCGCTAGCCACTCCTCGGCAGGAAGATGGGGAATCTACTTCCATAGTGATACTGCCTCGGAACCCCAAAGAGGGGTCGCTATGAGTCGAGTCAGACATAACAACAACAACAACAACAACGATACATATAATGGGAGCTCTGGTGGCGTAATGCCTAAGGCATTTGACCACTAACCAGAAGGCTGGTGGTTCAAACCCACCAGCCACTCCTCGGAAGGAAGGTTGGGCAATCTACTTCGGCAGAGATACCACCTCGGAAACCCAAGGAGGGGTCACTGTGAGTCTAATCGACTCGACAGCAGTGAGTTTGGTTTTTTGTTTATACATATAATAGTTTGTATTTAGATGTAAAATATATAAAGTATTTTAGATCTGAATATTAAAATTTTATAAATATATAAAATCTGAGCACTTGGCTGCTAACTGAAAGGTTGACAATTCAAACCCACCCAGCAGCTCTGTGGAAGAAAGACCTGGCAATGTGCTTCCATGAAGATTAAAGCCAAGAAAACTCTATGGGGCAGTTCTACTCTGTGACATGAGGTTACTATGAATCATAATGGACTTGAGGGCACCTCATCAACCATATTTATAAATATAATTTAGGATTATACATATACATTTTATATATTTATGTTTACAAATGTAAATTATATTTATATTATAGTTTATCTAATTATAGAAAGACTGTATCAATTCGGAGAAACAGGACTGGAAAGAAATAGCAAAAAGTGTTGGCAGCAGGAATACCTGGACAGCAGAATGAGAAGTGATATATCTTTCCTTCTCTATTCTTTTCTGTATTTTCCAAATTTCCTCAAACAATCATGTACTTTTTTCTTTTCTTGAGGGAATAAAGAAACAGTATTATTATAAAGAAAAGAAAGCAAGCACTCAGAGATCTTAAGTCCACCCTGACTCCTTCTATTAACACCTGAGCCATGTCTCCCAAGCTCTCTGCACTTTCACAGACTCATTTGTAAAATAAGAACAATTGTTACTTAAACTGTCTTCAAGAATTGCTGTGAAGATATGAGAAAATGTATGTGACATGCTTTGTAAAGTGAAAAGAACTGTACAAATCATAGTTGTTGTTAACATGATGACACAAAATTAACTCTGACAGTTCAGGAAAAGAGAGAAAAATCCATAATAAAAATACCTCAGGTTTTGACACAGGAACTAGGAAAATATGAGAATGAGCTGAGACTAGAAAGAAGTAAAGTCTACAGGAATCCTGAAGAATGTTCACTAACACCTATCAGGAGGCCAGGGAAAATGTCTAACAAGAAGGAAAAAAAAAATTCCACTTACAAGCCAACCAAATGTTAACAGCACTGCTTGGCTAACAACCACATAACATAGTTTCTTCACTGGAAAAAAAAAAAAAGGACATCTTCATAAAACAGAAATATTCAATTCGGGAGAATGGGGGAGTTCACCCATGGTGACAGGCAGGTGAAAACTGGAAATAACTTAGGTCAAAATTGTACAAGTGAAAAATGCTAAATTGGTAAATATTGTATGATATAGATATACTTACAATTATAAATAAATAATCAGACTTTAAAGAAAAAAACTAAATGTAAGAAGGATTTTGTAGGGATGTGTCTCAGAAGCAAAAGTAAGACACCCAAGGGAGAAAACTGGAGTGTCTGAGAAGACATTTAATGATCACAGGGCCAGAACCCAGCACAAGGACTCTGCCTTGCAAAGAAGATGCCTGCGGCCTGCCACTGTGGACCATCCCCTCCTGCTAGAGGCTCTCTCCTTTTCTAATTTTTCAGACTTTCACAGGTACTGGTGCCTACAGTCCTTTCTCGGTCTTCCCCTGGACTTCCACCAGGACCTGCTCCAAAGATTACTTGTGTCTCCCTGCTCTTTCCTGTACACACATCCCCCCTGTTTTCCACTATCGGCTACAAGCTTTCATTTCCACCAGGGTCCTTTCCTCAATGCCCACAGCATCTCTCCAGTGCCCCTGTATAAGCCCTGCTGCCAATCCAAAATAAGTTTGCCTAAAACCAGATGCATCTTCTTAAAAATCAAGCCAACAAATAAAAAGAAAATTGGTTCAACCAATCCTCACCTGCTATTCCTAATAATAGTTCTTCATTGGCATCCCCTTGTGGTTTTTCCTCTCCTCCTAGGCCAAGAAAACCATGTCCCAAATGCTGCTGATGACACAGTCTTTCATACTTGTCTTATATCAATCCCTTCCCCAAGTATCCATTTCAGTCTAGATCTTTACGGGCTACAGTCCTTGGGTGATGCAAATGGCTAACCCACTCAGCTGCTAATGGAAAGGTTGGCAGTTCAAGTCCACCCAGAAGCTTCTTGGAAGAAAGGCCTGGTGATCTACTTCTGAAAAATCATCCGTTGAACACCCTGTGGAGAACAAGCCTGTTTTCACACACTTCGAGACACCATGAATCAAAACCAACTCAACAGCAACTGATTCTTTATAGGTTACTAACTACTCCTAAGGCACTTGACTACTGACCAGAAGGCTGGCAGTTCAAACTCACCAGACACTCCTCAGAAGGAAGATGGGGCAATCTACTTCCATAGTGATACTGCCTTGGAAACCCAAGGAGGGGTCGCTATGAGTTGGGTCAGACTCGATGGCACATAACAACAACTACTCTGCTCACCACTGTATCTTCTGTCCCCAATTCCTTTTCAAATGTCACTATCAAAGGAAGCTTCCCAACATGACACTTTCTGCTGACTTGCATTCTCCTAACCAAAGCTTTCCATGACAACATCTTGCCTACAAGATTAAGAACAAATGCTTTGCCTGGAATTCAAAGCTCTTGAGCCCTAGCTAAGAGCTAACCAATTTCTTGGTCAAGTCCAGTTAAAGGGCTGGGCCTGGGCATGGTCTAGACTAGTTTTCAAACATGGAGCCTAGGAATACTAGTTGTTAAGAGCTGTCTGACCATGGACAGTATAGTCAATGGTCAAAAAAAGAAAAATCAAATCTGGGGAGGGAATGTCATGTCAACCTCTGAGCACAAAGGACAATATCCCAGAGTGATTCCCTTCAATGGCAAGGAAATTATTCTAGAGATGGAAAGGAATATATAAAGGTAAGAGGCAGAAGGATGAGTGTCAGAAACAAGGACCAGATGGACAAAAGCTGGAGTTGAGGCCAACAGGCCCTTTATAAGAAGATGAGAAGTGTGCTCACTCAGAGCCCTGGAGGCTGAAGTTGGGCAACATGATGCACCTGAAACCAACCTTCCTGGGCATATAAGACATGGCACAACTTCTGACAAAGGCAAGAGGGCAGCTCTTGGAAAATTAAGACCATTTCTCTTCCACATGAACCTACCACTCTTTGCTCACTGCCCTTGCAGACAACTATGTGTCCCCATCTCTGGTTCTTTCCATCATTTCCCCAGCCTAGAATGTCCTTTCCACAACAATGTCTCATTCTCATCCAGTGTCTCTGGCACAACTCAAGTCTCGTGTTCTACCCTAAGTTCGTGAAGAGTGTTCCTCCTCCAGGGGCATAAAGGGTTTTCTGGATCCAAATCTGTGCTACTCCTTTGGCATTGAAACTGCTTTAGGTTTTAGTGACATTCACAGGTTATGACCTTTCTTTTTAGTAGAGTCTGTTGAGTGGCTAACACAATACCCTTTCCTAACTTCCTTCTCCCTTGCCCATTCCACCAAAGAAGTTGGAAAACCAAACAATCATTTTCCCAGCTTCCTTTAGTGTTAAGGGTGACCATTTGACACAGTTCTAGCCAATTAAAGTTAACTCAAATCTACTTGGGGGAAGGCTGCTTCTGAAAAGTTTTTTTGCTATTCCTCACCAATGTGAATTGCAGCACTGTTCATAACAGACAAAAGGTGGAAACAACCTAAATGTCCATCAATAGATGAATGAATAAACAAAATGTGGTACATACATGCAATAGAATACTGTTCGGCCAGTAGGAGAAATGAAGTCTTGATATATACTGAAGTATGGCTGGAACTTGAAGACATTATGCTGAGTGACATAAGCCAATCACAAAAGGACACATAGGGTCTCACTTATATAAGAAGACAATAAAAGGCAAATATATAAAGACTCAAGTTTATTAGTGGTTACTAGGGGTGGAAGAGAGGAGGAACGGGGGGATTGAAGATAATGGAAATATCGCATTGATTAAGGGCAGGATTGTACTGTCAATTACTGTAATTGCTCTCAAAAAGTTGTATATCTGTAAAAAGTTGAATTGGCAAAAGTTGTGTGATAGCTCTGGGCAAATCTGCTGCAAGAGACCTCTTTCAAGTGCTGAAGAGCTAAGATGTCTCCTTGAACACTAAGTTGCACCTAACCCAAGCCATGGTATTTTCAATCACCTCATATGCATGTAGATCATAACAAATTATGGACAACAAATTGTGGATGACACTGAGAAGAATGAGAATTCCAGAACACTTGATTGTGCTCATGGGTAACCTGTACATTGACCAGGAGGCTGTTGTTAGAACAAAACAAGGGGACACTGCATGGTTAAAATCAAAAAGGGAGTGCATCAGTGTGGTGGTTAAGTCTGTGTGTCAACTTGGCTGGGCCTGGCTGAGTGGCTGGGCAGCTGGATGTAGTATTCCCCATGATGAGACTGGTAATCAATTCCATGGTGGAATCTACTGTGAGCAGCTATGTAGCTGCCTTATGGATGTGGTTTGCTTCCTGTATATAAGGAGAAGCTTGGGGAACGGTCTCTAGTTTATGCTTGAACCCTGCATGTAGCTGTGTCATTATTGTTCAGCAGCTTGCCATGCTCTACTGACCTTGAGACTTTCAATGGACTTGAGTTAATGGTCTGCTGTGTGGTTTGGTAACAATGGGACTGTGTCTTTTTACTTGTCAACCTTGGGTTTGTCAGTCTCAGAAGCCACCAGCTGTCTGAGTGAAGAAAAGCCTCTAGCTCCAGTGGTCCGAGAGCAAGAGGCAGAGCTGAACCCCAAGGTTGAGAGGTTTTCACCCAGCTCCTAGAGCCTGGCACTTTGAACTTGGACTTGAAGCCTCCAAATTGTAAGAATAAACTCCTGTTTGTTCAAGCCATCCCATTTATGGTATATTCCTGTCAGAGCAGCACTAGGTAACCAGAACAATCAGGGATGTATCCTTTTCCCATACTTATTCAGTCTGTATGCTGAGCAAATAATCCAAGAAGCTGGACTATATGAAGAAGAACATGGCATCAGGATTGCAGGAAGAATCATTAACAACCTGCCACACGCTGACAATACAACTTTGCTTGATGAAAGTGAGGATGACTTGAGGCACTTACTGATGAAGATTAAAGAATACAGTCTGCAGTATGGATTACATCTCAATATGAAGAAAACAAAAATCTTCACAGCTGGACGAATAAGTAGCATCACAATAAATGGAGAAAAGATTGAAGTTGTCAAAGACTTCACATTGCTCGGTTCTACAATCGATGCCAATGGAAGCAGCAGTCAGGACATTAGATGACGTATATTACTGGGAAAGTTGGCTTCAAGAGACCTCTTTCAAGTGCTGAGGAGCTAGGATATCTCCTTGAGGACTAAGGTGCACCTGACACAAGCCATGATATTTTCAATCACCTCATATGCATGTGAGAGCTGGACAATGAATAAGGAAGACCGAAGAAGAGTGAATGCTTTTGAGTTGTAGTGCTGGCTAAGAATGCTGAAAGTGCCATGGACTGCTAAAAGAACTAACAGATCTGTCCTGGAGGAAGTGCAGCTGAAATGGGCCTTGGAAGTGAGAATGACCAGATTTCATCTTACCTACTTTGGTCATGTTGTCAGAAGGGACCATTCCTTGGAGAAGGATATCATCCTTGGTAAAGTGGAGGGTCAGTGAAAAAGGGGAAGGCCCTCAACAAGATGGATTCACACAGTGGCTACAACAATGGGCTCAGGTATAGCAAGGATTGTGAGGCTGGCGCAGGACCAGGCAGTTTTTCGTTCTATTGTACATTGGGTTGCTATGAGTCAGAGCCACTCCTTGACAGCCCCCACCACCATCTATGCTGACCGTTGATTATTTGGTCTCGCTGTGATAATTTTTTACAGGCACATGTTACCCAAGGGTAACATTCTTTGTTTTATGAACTTAACTGCTATGCAGCTAAAAGGTGACTTCAGGGAATTATGTCAGTTCAAGGTTATGACCTTACTTTTAACTTGAAGCAATTTATGACATTCAGTTCCCTGGAGCAGTGCTTCTGCCGCAGCTCAGAGTAGGCCATTACTTGGAGGCAGGTAGTGATGACATCTCAGTCTTTGGTTGAGCACCCACTGTGCACAGAGCACTGTTAGGTGCTGAGGAAATAATAAGGGTGAAGACTCAGGCCTCCAACAAGGGCCATGAGGCCTTTTCTTTTTTCTTTTCTTTTTATATACAGCATATAAGTGACAGTTGTAATAGCAAATGACGACTAATAAAATGACATTAATGACAAAAAAAAAAGTTGTGTGATAGCTATACTCACAACAACAATAATAAAAGAGTAGCTTCTGAGGCTGCTAATGTACAACTAAACACCTCATGGGATATGGTTCCTCATTTGGAGATTTAGGGTCCCAGCTAATTGGCCTAATAATGTGTTTAGTGCTTCTGTTCTACCCTTTAATTTGTTTTGTAGTATCTAGAGTCTTAAAAGCTCACAAGTGGCCATCCAAGGCACAATAATTGGTCTCTATTCACTTGGAACAACAGAGGAAGAAGGAGAGTCAGGAATAGGAGGAGGATACAGAAATTGTTACTAACTGCCTCCATGAACAACTACCTCCTTCACCATGAGACCAGAAGAATTGAATGGTACCCAGCCACCGTTACTGGACATTTTGATCAAAGATTCCATAGAAGAATCCTGATCAAAATATAGAACATAATTTCAAATTCTCACTGACTCTAGATCTTCTGGAGCCATGGAGGGTAGGTGTGTTGTTGTTGTTATGTGCCGTCGAGTCGGACCCAACTCATAGCGACCCCTCCTTGGGTTTCTGAGGCAGTATCACTATGGAAGTAGGATTGCCCAACCTTCCTTCCGAGGAGTGACTGGTGGGTTTGAACCGCCAGCCTTCTGGTTAGCAGTCAAGTGCCTTAGCCACTATGCTACCAGAGCTCCCATGGAGGGTAGAAGAACCCCTCAAACTATTGCCCTGAGATGATCTTTAAAATATATATAATTATATAATAATTATATATACCAACCACCTCTGGTAGAGCCTGGAAATCAGAGGGCAATGCATCTGACTTCTGTTACAAGCATTTTGGTCGAATCTGTAATAAAGGTCACAGGACACCTGAAGAGCATGGAGTTGGTGGAAAACTGGCATGATTTTTCCTAAAGGGGACCCAGAAAAGGCTACTCTGCCAATTCTCTTTGAAAAAGATGCAAATAAAGAGGCATGATTGGGGGAGGGTGGACAAAATGTATTTAGAATTTTTAAAAAATCTGTGATGTGGTTGTAAAGCATTATTTTATCATATAAAAAATTATATATAATAATATTATTATGTAATTATAATATTATATAAACCTTAAGATAAAAAATACCCCCTCAAGTCTTCTTAAAACCAAACAATAGTAACTTAACAAGTGAAAAAGGTCTGCCTGGAGCATTATGCTCTTTTAAGAACTATCTATATGGATAAAATAGATAACAGCAACTTGAAAGATTAAATACAAACCTTAGGCAGTGAGTTATGCTAATAGAGGAGGAACAACTTAGAAAAGAAGGGTGAGACAACTCAAAGAATGTAATCAGTGTCACTAAATTCTACACGTAGAAACTGTTGAATTGGTGTATGTTTTGCTGTGTATAATGCTCTCAACAACAACAACAAAAATTTTTTTAAAAGACTTATTCCTGATAAGAGACAAGAACAGCTGGTATTCTATCTTTCCTTTTTGTTTCCTCTAAAATGGGCATGATGTCTGGAGCTGCAGTAGTCATTTTGTGATTATGAGGCAACAAGTAAAATGGTGAGAAGCCAGTGGCTAGGAATGGATCTACAGAGGCTGGTTGCTAAAGATGTTGGTGGACAGCTAAAGCAGCATCAGCATTTTCCCCCTTCCAAACTATTTATTTTAATGTAAAAAATAACATATTTTTAAATCCGTTTTTAGCCGATTTTCATATTACTTGCAGCTGAAAGCATTACTAACTCAATCATTTTTCTTGCCAGAGTTCTTTAATGTCAAGTACCACATCTTCTATACTTTGATTCTTCCACAGACTCTAACATAGGGCTTAATTTATAACCAGCTTTAATAACTATCTGCTAACAGATTGAAAGAGACAAGAGTGAGATTCCTACCCCCAAAAGTGTCTTTTGAAGCAGACAAGACATGGATATTAGATGAAATAGTGGTAAACAAATGAGATGTTCTAGACCTAATTGACAAATTAGATGTAAATAAATCATGCCGATAAGATGGCATCCATCCAAGAGCTCTGAAGGGTGAAATTGCAGAAATGTTGGCCAAGATGTGTGACCTGTTATTATAAAAAGCTCAGGGTACCAGAAATCTGGATGATGGCCAAAGTCACTCTCACCTACAAACCACCTCTGGTAGAGCCTGCAAACCAGAGGGCAATGCATCTGACTTCTGTTACAAGCATGTTGGTAGAATCTGTAATAAAGGTCACAGGACACCTGAAGAGCATGGAGTTGGTGGAAAACTGGCATGATTTTTCCTAAAGGAGACCCAGAAAAGGCTCTTTGAAAAAGATACAAATAGAGAGGCATGATTGGGGGAGGGTGGACAGAGTGTATTTAGAATTTTTTTTAAAAAATCTGTGGTGTGGTTGTAAAGCACAAGCTCATAAAGCATTCACCTGCTCTGGGACTGGTGAGTCCATGGCTTCAAATCTGGAAATTGAGAGTGGAATATAATAAGCACATGTCTTAATGGAGACTTGCTAATAGTAAACTCCCCCCAGGACTACACTGAGACCAGTGTGAGGAACATTTTGTAAGCTATCTGGAAGAGGGCGTATTCACAGCAGCACCTCCTCATGTACATGTGATCCTAGCACAACACTCAGACAACAGGGATAGAGTTGCCAGATCAAATACAGCACATCCAGTTACACTTGAATTTTAAAGAAACAACAAATATTTTTTTTAGTATAATGTATCAAATGTAAGTGTATTTTGTGCAATATGTGGAACATATTTATACTAAAAAAAAATTGCTTTTTCTCCGATATTCAAATTCAACTGGATGTCTGTGTCTTTCTTTGCTAAATTTTATTTGCCTTAACTGGTAACCAGATGCTGACAAGTCGATTACAACTCACAGTGACCCCATGTATGTCAGAATACAACCATGCTCCATATGTTTTTCAATGGCTGATCTTTGGAAAGTAGATCACCAGACCAAGGTGTCTCTGGGTGGATTTGAACCACTAGCCTTTCAGTTAGCAGCTGAGTACATTACCCATTTGTACCACCCAGGGACTCCCTAGTGATCTTAGACAAGGAGACATGAAAGGACGGCTAAAAGGTTTACAGGAGTGGGCTCAGAGGATACAGAGGGGCTATAGGGAGGGACCTTGGCCAAGACACTAGAGAAGTTACCTCAGTCAAATCTATGAGACAAAGTCATTAGGACTTTTTGACAGGGAAATGGAAGTTACGAGATAAAAGCGGTGCCGCCTAGTGGTTAAGAAAGCAGACTCTGGAGCCAAACTATCTTTGTCCAAACCTTTGTTCTGCCAGTTACTAGCTGGGCATTTCAGGATAGTCGTCTAACCACTCTGTGTCTCAGTTGCCTCAGTGCAAACTGGCATGATGAGTACTCGATTTCAGGTTATTGAGGATTAAATGATCAGTAGATTTAAAGTTCCTAGAACAGTGCCTTCCATATGGCAATGTTAGTTATCACCACCTACAGAGAACAAGAACAGGTCTGCATGTTGGTATCACCCTCCATCTGGTGTTGGTATCACCCTCCATCTGGTGGCTACTTCTCCATCAGTCAGGGCCTACCTAGATAGCCATTTAGCACACCTCAGGGCTGGTTTCCAGAATAGATTGGCTAGGGGTTTCAGAAATGGCCACCATCCTCCTCATGGGCTCCCCAGATCCCCTTCCTCTGCCCCTGCCAGGAGCAACAAAAGTCATTCTTCCCAACATCTGCAACACTCATGAATCTTCAAGCTAGCAGCCCACTACTTGGTGGAAAATAAAGTACAGCTTAAGAGCCAGCAGCCCCTTCAGGGTCTTCTGGTAGGACTTGCTAGCCAGCACTGGCCTCCTCAGTCTCCTGGGGTCTGGACCTCGCCTGACCTTGCTCTTTTCTGGTTCCAAAGCTCCTGGCTTGCTCCCAATCACTGAACAGTACATTCTTTGGCCCCTCCAGACACTATCTGGCTTCCGAGTCTGTCCTGGCTTGACCTTTAGTGACTACAAAGTCCTCAACCTTCTACTTGCCTGCTCCTGTCCTTGGCTCCCCACCTTCCCTTTCCTGCCCACAGGACTGTTCAGAGTAAGTTCTCCTGAGTTTGAGAAAGAAAGAAAGAAGCAACCGGTCACTGCTTTGAGAACCAAAGGGAGTACAGCTACTATATAGATCCCCACCTTCTTATCTCTGCTTCCTAGGCCTTTCCCTTCTGTCTTCAAATGTGCATGCCGCTATGAGGGCTTATAGTTAACATGTTTAAAGAGAGATACTATTAAGCATAGACTTCATATTACTTGGTTCTACAATCAACACCGTAGAAGCAGCAGTCAAGATATCAGATTGCATTGGGCAAATCTGCTGCAAAAGACCTCTTTCAAGTGATGAAGAGCAAAGATGTCTCCTTGAAGACTGTTATTGTTGTTGTTATGTGCCGTCGAGTCGAACCTGACTCATAGCGACCCCTTCTTTGGTTTCCAAGGCAGTATCACTACGGAAGTAAATTGCCCCATCTTCCTTCCAAAGAGTGGCTGGTGGGTTTGAACTGCCAGCCTCTGGTTAGCAGTCAAGTGCCTTTGGCACTATGCTACCAGAGCTCCTCCTTGAAGACTAAGGTGCACCTAACCCAAGCCATGATATTTTCAATTGTCTCATATGTGTGTGAGAACTGGGCAATGAATAAGGAAGACCAAAGAAGAGTTGATGCTTTTGAGTTGTAGTGTTGGTAAAGAATACTGAGAGTGCCATGGACTGCTAAAAGAACTAACAAATCTGTCCTGGAGGAAGTGCAGTCAGAATGCTCCTGGGAAGTAAGAATGGCCAGACTTTGTCTCACCTACTTTGGTCAGGTTGTCAGAAGGAACCATTCCCTGGAGAAGGATATCATGCTTGGTAAACTGGAGGGTCAGCAAAAAAGGAGACGGCCCTCAGTGAGATGGATTGACACAGTGGCTACAATAGTGGGCTCAAGTACAGCAAGGATAGTGAGGCTGGCACAGGACCGGGCCGTGTTTTGCTCTGTTGTGCATAGGGCCGCTATGACTCAGAGGCAACTCGACAGCATCTAACAACAATAACAACAATTTAAGAATTCTGTCCCAATTAGTTCACTGTTGTAAAAAGTCAAGGAAAGGTTTATTCTGGAAGAAAACTTTCTTTGTTGGTTACCAGGAGTGGGAGGGGTGGGGAGGAAACACTGCCA
>NW_006921646.1:11629435-11630772 GCF_000298275.1 Orycteropus afer afer
AAAACTCAAACTCATTTAAAAAAAAAAAAAAAAAAGAATTCTGTCCTAGATCTGCTGCCAGATAAATCAGGATTTGAGGACAGACATGACCCCAGAAGCATCAGAAGTCTACAGGCAGTAGAGTAAGGAGCTAAGGGGGTAATTCAAGAAGGAGCATTTTGGAGAAAAGTTAAATTTTGAAAGTAGGGAGATGGTCCCAAGGAGACTTCAACTCTACGAGATCAGGCTAAGAGAAAGAATGAAAAATAATATATCCAGAAGAAAGTGAATTCTAAAAGACTTCCATCCTGAGGGGATTACAAGCCCTTAGCTTTCTCCCTTTACTAGATTATTTTCCTCTTTCCATCCCTTTGTGCTACCTCTGCAGCTTGGGGTTACATAGTAAAACTGCTCCATAGGGTTTTCTTGGCTGTAATCTCTAGTGGTGCAGTGGTTAAGCACTCACCTGCTAACCTAACGGTCAGCTGTTCGAACCCACCAGCTGCTGTGCGAGAGAAAGATGTAGCAGTCTGCTTCCATAAACATTTACAGCCTTGGAAACCCTATAGGGCAGTTCTACTCTGTCCTAGAGGGTCACTATGAGTCAGAATTCACTTGACAGCAATTGGTTTGAATTTTGGCTTGATCTTTATGGAAGCAGAATGTCAGGTCCTTCTGTAATCCCCACTAGGTGGGTTTGAATTGCCAGCATTAGGTTAGTAATCAAGCACAAACTGTCTATGCCACCTAGGGGTTTTCATGTATTTCTGATTCTTTAATAGCATTGGGTTATAACTGTTGGCCAATCTTGCTGTTCCTCTACTGGACTGGGAGACCCCTAAATGTGGAGACCATATCCTCGTGGTCTTGCCAGGGTCTGGAATGTGGTTTAAAAGAAAAGAAAGAAAGAAAAGAAAAGAAATGTCATTAAATTGATTCAAAAGAAAAAAACCTCACTGCTGTCTAGTCAGATGCAACTCATAGTGACTCCTCCTTGGGTTTTCAAGGCAGTATCACTGTGCAAGTAGATTGCCCAATTTTCCTTTCAAAGAGCAGCTGATGGGTTTGAACCACCAGCCTTCTGGTTAGCAATCAAATGCCTTAAGCACTACACCACCAGAGCTCCTTAAGTTGATTCAGTGCTCAATAAATAACTGTTGAATTGATATAAATTGTATAAAATCATGATCCCTTATATATATATATATATATATTTGTTGTTGTTATTTGCCATCGAGTCGGCCCCAACTCATAGCGATCCCTCCTTGGGTTTCCGAGGCAGTATCACTACAGAAGTAGGAATGCCCAACCTTCCTTCCGAGGAGTGGCTGGTGGGTTTGAACCGCCAGCCTTCTGGT
>NW_006921646.1:11630872-11640475 GCF_000298275.1 Orycteropus afer afer
TTGAACCGCCAGCCTTCTGGTTAGCAGTCAAGTGCCTTAGGCACTATGCTACCAGAGCTCATATATATACACATATATATATATGTCCTAAGGAGCTCTGGTGGCTGTGGTTAAAGTTTTGGACTGCTAACCAAAAGTCAGTGGTTCAAACCTACCACTCACTCCATAGAAGAAAGATGGGGCAATCCGCTTCTGTAAAGATTTACAGGCTTGGAAACCAGTGGAGATCACTATGAGTCACTATGGGTTTGGTTTTGGTTAACTCCTGGTAGCTGTGAATGTGACTTTATTTGTAAAGAGCATCTTTGCAGATGTAATTGGTTAAGTTAAAATGAGGCATATTGGAGTGAAAAGTGAGTTCTAATCTAATATGACTGGTGTTCTTATAAGAAGAGGAAAAGAAACATAAAGACAGAGACACAGAGACAGACAGTCATAGCAGACAGCCATGTGAAGAGGGAGCACAGACTGGACTGTTGCTGCCACAAGCCACAGAATAACTGGAGCTACCAGAAGCTGGAAGAAGAAATAAAGGTTCCTTTGCTAGAGCCTTCAGGGGGATCATGGTCCTGCCAACACCCTAATTTTGTACTTGTAGCCTCCAGAACTGCAAGAGAATAATTCTTTGTTGTTTTAACCCAACCAGTTTGTGATATTTTGTTATGACCACCCAACACATTGGCACCAAGTCAATTCCAACTCATAGTGACCCTATAGGACAGAGTAGAACTGCCCCATAGGGTTTCCAAGACTGTAATCTTTACAGAAGCAGATTGCCACAGCTTTCTCCCATGGAGTGGCTAGTGAGCTAGAATCAAGCGCCTGGTGAGTTGGAACTGCTGGCCTTTGGGTAAGCAGCCTAGCACTTAACCACTTTGCCAACTGGACTTTTGAGGAAACAAATAAATCCTTTTTATCTGAAAATCTCACAAGAAACTATAACACTTGTTGCCTCTGGAAAGAAGAACCAGGTGGGTGGGAACAGGGGTGAGAGGGATGCTTTTTACATACCTTTTGATACCTTTTGAATTTTATGCATGCCAATAGATCACCGATTCCAAAATAAAATTAATTTTCTTAATTGTTTAAAAATTTAAAATCTACTAGCAGAGAAGCAAAATATATGCATCTAACAAAATAAGAGAAAAATACAATGTGACAGAGGCCTCAGGAGAGCAGCTTCAACAGCAAACTCCTTAATGGGAGAGTCAGGGGAATGGGGCTCAGATCCCCTGAGGGAAAAGAGGGGTAAAATTTATTGCTCCCTTCCCACAACTCTAAGGAAGCAATCTGACCTGTTCCTTCACTCTGGGTAATAGCATCGGGGTCTCCTGGAGCATTGCCAGCCTTGGCAATAAGACCACCATCAGCTGCAATGCCTGCATAGGTCCATCTGTGTCATGTCACGTTCAGGCCCTCACCCACTCACCCATCTGCCTGCATGAGAAAACCAGCAGGGCTGCAGTCACCAAGAACCAGGAAAGAAGACCCATCACTGAGCATAGTTGCTGACTGACCACTATAGAGTATGCAGACCACCCCTCATCACCCAAAGGGAAGAAGTATCGGACAGAGGCAAGCTCACCCTCCATGCCCTTCTGACCTCTCCTTATAGGTTCTGCCCCCTCTTGGGCTTCCTTCTTTATGAGGTCTCTGGACCCTCAGGCTATACACCCTTGACCCCGGTGCCAGTGAGAAAATAGAAAGCAGTGAGATCCAGTTGTCCCTGAGTGAGGCCATCCTTCACAGTGGATGGTGCCTGGCTGGGATGTGCTTTGAAACTACCTGATGATTCCTCAGACTTCCCAGTCCTCGCAGTGAGCACCCTGGAAGCAGGTTTGTGTCTCCTACCATCCATCACCAGTTCCAGTACATCCAGCACAAGGCAGGCATTCAATATTGGTGGTTTAGCTAACAGTGACTGAGCAGTTATCCTGGTCAGGCACTGTGCCCATTTATCCCATCCTGGCATCAGCCCTATGAAGTAAGTGCTATTATTATTTCCATTTTACAAATGAGTCACGGAGAACTTAAAGCAACTCACTCATCCCACAACTCCTAAGAGACAGAGCCAGAATCTAAACCCAAATGGCTTTCGAATACATTCGCTTAACCAACATGCTGGACCATGACTCATTCAGCAATGTGTGTTGAGGGGAGAAGGAGGGAAGGGTAGAAGGAAGAAAGAGAAAGAGCAAGAAAAGAAGGTTGGGACACAGATAGGCAGGGAGGCAAGGAAGGAAAGAAGGAATGAGGAAAGGAAGAAGGGAAGGATAAGGGAGGAAGTTTGGAATATTGTTAGGTGCATAGTGACCCCATGTATCACAAAATGAAATACTACCTGGCCCTGACTTATCCTCACAATCATCGCCATGCTTGAGCCCATTTTTGCAGCTATTGTGTCAATCCTCTTCATTAAGGGTGTCTCTCTTTTCTCCTGATCCTTTACTTTATCAAGCATGATGTTTTTCTCTAGTGATTGGTCCCTCCTGATGAGAGAATGGGGAAGGAGGTCACCAGGCCCCACACACTCATCCTCCATTTTGAAAGGCAGAAGCTCTATTTGGTCAACACCATAGAGTTCAGAGACTCATCCAGGCTGAATAAACTCAAGAAACTGAAGAATAAACCAGAATACCGGTTCATTAGTCCCAGAGAGAACTAGAACTGCTGAGAAAGCCAGAAGCTCCTGTCCATTGATGGGGCCTCCTCTCCTTGCAGGAAGTGTATATGGAGAAGGAATGATTCCTATCAGAAGGTTTCATAGTAAGCCAGGACTCAGTGCCAACAGAGCAGCAGGCTGATCTTAATGGCTTGTGTCGGTGAGTTATGATTGCCTGATGTTCCCGGCTCCTCTCAGGCCCACCTGTCAAGCACAGCGGATGTATCTGTCAGCAAAAGAGGCACCCTCGCTTTGGACAGAGCTAGAAAAACACTGACAAATCACTGCTCCTTAGGGTCCCCTTCTTCTCGACTATGCACAGACCAGCCCTCTTCAGTGAACACATTTGTTTCTCAGACAAGGCACATAGTAATCGATTAGATTTCACAACTGGTTAGCTTTCACAATCACAAATGCTTAATTTCATTATGCATGAATTCTTCTCACTGGTTTTGCTCTCAGAGGACAACCAAGTTCTGAAAAAAAGAGAAAAACAAACACTACTCTGACCTCTGGTAGTGTAGTGCCTAAGGCACTTGACTGCTAACTGAAAGGCTGGCAGTTCAAACCCCTGAGTCACTCCTCAGTAGGAAGGTTGGGCAATCTACTTCCATAGTGATACTATCTCAGAAACCCAAGGAGGGGTCACTGTGAGTTGGGTCCAACTCCACAGCACATAACAACAACAATTCTGACCTATGGGCTGATTGTACCTTGTTCCAAGATCTCTCCCTCCTCTTGGTCCCTGAGTCAACTGTGGTTCCCTGCTCCAGGAAAGGAAATACTTTATGTCTTTATGGCGCAAGTATATTGGACGCTAGTTGTGAAGCTGGATGTGATAGGATAGGATGGGACCATGCCTTGAATGAGCATGCAAATGCCACCTCCGGTGCAAAAGAATGAGCTGTGGTTGAAAAAAAAAAAAAAAAAGGTATGACTCCGCTCAAGTCACTTTGATTTAATTCTGGTTGCTCATGGAGGTCACTAATAAGTTGCCTAGTTTAAAGGTTTTTCTCTAGCATAAGACAACAGCTCCTTACCAATAGCAGAATTTTCAGGTACTACTGCCAAAAGTAATAGTTAAGTATGTTGTACACTGTCTATATTCCAGGAACCTGGTGGCACAATCATTCAGCACTCAGCTGCTAACTGAAAGGTTGGCAGTTTGAACCCAGAGCAGCTCTGTGGGATAAAAGACCTGGTGATCTGCCCCTATAAAGATCGTGTTGTTGACCTTGTTGTTATGTGCCATCGAGTCGGACCCAACTCATAGTGACTTCTCCTTGGGTTTCCGAGGTGGTATCACTACAGAAGTAGATTGCCCAACCTTCCTTCTGAGGAGTGGTGGTGGGTTTGAACCACCAATCTTCTGGTTAGCAATCAAGTGCCTTAGACACTATGCTACCAGAGCTCTACCCCAAAACTTAGCAGCTTAAAACAACACACAATTATTATCCAAGAGTTTCTGTGGGCCTAGGCATGGCTTAGCTAGGTCCTCTGGCTCTAGGTCTCTCACCAGGATACAGCCTCATCTCAAAGTTTGACTGGAAAGCAATCACTTTCAAGCTCACTCACATGGTTGCTTTCAAGATTCAGTTTTTCATGAGCTGTTGGATTGAGGCTTCAGTTCCTCATGGAGCTCTCGTGAGCTTTTGGCTGGAAATTTATACTGTTTCTTCCCATGTGCACCTCTCCATAGATCTTAAATATGGAAGCTTGATTCATCAGGCAGAGCAAGTGAGAAGGCAAGGGAGTTCTGACAAGATGCAAGTCACAGTCTTTTGTTACCTAATCATGGAAGTGATATCCTATCACCTTTATCATATTCAATTTGTTAGGACCAAGTCACTAGGTCTCACATGCATTCAAGAGGAAAGGATACACAAGAGGTGAATACCAGGAAGCAGGGATTATTAGGAGTCCTCAGAAGCACATGGTGTCTTCAAGGTAACCCTATGAGGAAGATGTATTGCTATTCTCTGCATTTCACAGATGAGGAACAGAAGCTCAGAAAGGTTAAGTAAGCTGTCAAAGATCACATAGATGGAGCAGAATTCAAACTCATATCTATTTTTATAAGCATTCAGGAGGTCAGCCTGGCCAAGGAGGTGTCTGAGATCAGGTGGTTTTCCCATATTGGTCTCAAGATCCTATCAAAAAGACCACCTATTCTGCTACTGGGTGACATTTGTTTTTGTTGTTGTTATGTGCCATCGAGTTGGACCCGACTCATAGTGACTCCTCCTTGGGTTTCCAAGGCAGTATCACTATGGAAGTAGATTGCCCAATCTTCTTTCTGAGGAGTAGCTGGTGGGTTTGAACTGCTAGGCTTCTGGTTAGCAGTCAAGTGCCTTAGGCACTATGCTACCAGAGCTCCTGAGTGACATTGGTTGGCTCCAATTGAGCATGAAACTGAATTGAAGGGAAGACAAATCACAATGGCCACCAGCATCAAGATCACAACCTAGGTGTTTCCAATTCTGGGCTTCGGAGCTCAGATACTGCAGTATGGCCCGTGTTCCTCCTCTATCCTGGCTCTATTGGCTTTCAGCAGGAGCCTGTCATTGTAAGTGACTGCATATAAATTATTCTCTTCGGTAACCTACCCAATTATATGACCCCTTGACTATCTGACCTAGTTCAATAATAGCTAGTAAACGTGTATTAATCACAACTATGTGCCAAGCACTGAATAATTCAGAGAAATATCAGACACTGTGCTTATCCTCAAGAAATTCACAGTTTCCTGAATCTAGCAATACAGTCTGTCCAAAACAGTCGCTGCTGGCTGCACACAGCTATTGAGCTCTTGAAATGTGGCTAGTCTGAAGTGGGATGTGTGGCCACTGGCTATGTATGAAAAAAAAATATATATAACAAAATATCTCATTACAACCCACTGCCATCAAGTCGATTCTGACTCATAGTGACCATTTAGGACAAATCAGAACTGCCCATAGGATTCCCAAGGCTGTACATCTTTACAGAAAAAAATTGCCTCATCTTTCTCCTGTGGAGCAGCTGGTGGATTCAAATGGCCAGCCTTTTGGTCAGCAGCTGAATGCTTTATCCCCTAAGCCACCAGAGCTCCAAAATACCTCATTAATGATTTTTATATTAATTACATGCTAAAATGATAATGTTTTGGATATACTGCATTAAATAAAATTTATTATTGAAATTAATTTTACTTCTGTGTACTTTTTTAATGTGGCTGCTAGAAAATTTTAAATTACATATGGGACTTCCATTTGTGGCTCATGTTATATTTCTATTGAATAGTCCTGTTCTAAGGGCAGAGAGTCAGATAATAATCACAAGTGCCATCCATTGAGGGCTTACTCTGTGCCAGATCTGGTGCAAAGCACTCTACACATGTTATTTCATTGACTCCTCATGACAAATACATGCAGTGGGTATCACTATCACCTTTTAGAGCTAAAGAAATAGGGAAGGGACTTAGGGCTGAAGCAATTTGCCCAGAGTCACACAATAAGTAGGTGCTGTGGACTGAATTGTCTCCAAAAATTTATGTTGAAATCCTAACCCCTGCTACCTGTGAAAGGAGCTCTGGTGCTGTAGTGGGTAAGGAAGGCATTTGGCTGCTAACCTAAAGGTCAGTAGTTCAAACCCACCAGCTGTTCTGTGGGAGGAAGTGAGGCAATCTACTTCCATAAAGATTTATAGCCTTGGAGACCCAATGGGGGTCACTCTGAGTTGGATGACTCGATGGTAGTAGGTTTGGTTTTTTGGTTATTGGTATCTGTGAATGTGACCTTGTTTGGAAATACGGTCTTTGAAAATGTTATCAGTTAACATGAGGTCTTCCCAGAGTAGAGAGGATCCTAATTCTATCTTAGTTGTGTTCTATAAGAAGGAGCAGAATCAATTGAAGGGTATCTAACAACAACAACACTGTCTTATAAAAGAGAAAAGACACAGAGATGCAGAGGGAAGACAGCCATGTGACAACAGATTTAGACCACAGCTTGCAAATCAATTTAAGGAATTCCTCAGGCTACCAGAAGCTAGGAGTGACAAGAAAGAGCCTTTCCCTAGAGCGTTCATAAAGAACGTGGCCCTATTGACAGCCTAAATGCAGCCTCCAAGCCTCCAGAACTGGGAGACAATACATTTTTGTTTTGATAAGAGACCATTATGGCAGCCCTAGGAATGTAATACAGTGGGTAAGCAAGGCTGCAAACTTAAGTGACTTCAAAGTCCATCACAGAAGTGAATGCACATCTATGCCACTGAGAGTGGTGGGTGCTTTCATGGTGGAGAAGGACAAGGTGGAGGCACCCAGGAAAAAGAGATTAACTTTGCACTGGAAGGCCAAGGAAATGCAGTGGGCCAACATGGAGATGACGCTTCAGCTGAGTTGGCCTTGAATAAAGTCATCCACGAGGCCAAAAAGCAGGAAAGGACTTTCGAAGCAGAGGAAGCAGAAGGTATAAGGCCACAGAAGCGTGAAATCTCGTGGCAGGTTCTAGAACAGGTTTATATGGCTTGAGCGCTGGGAGAAGGTGGACAGAGAGAAGCCTAGAGGTATGGGCAGGAACTGTACAGAGGGAGGCCTACACATTATGCACAGGAGCTTGAACTTTATTCTGTGGATTGGTAAGTCTCAACCCCAGCAGCACACTGTAATCATGGGGTGTCCCATCCCAGAGCAATTAAATAAGAAAATCAGTGGTGGTACTGGTAGGGTCAACTTCTTTAGACAAAACAAAGCCAGGAGCTGACCGTGGAATAGACCATCAACTGCTCATATGTCAGTTCAATTTGAAGCTGAAGACAGTTAAAACAAGCCCATGAGAGCCAATATATGATCTTGAATATATCCCTCCTGAATTTAGAGACCATCTAAAGAATAAATTTGATGCATTTAACACCAATGACCGAAAACCAGAGGAATTGTGGGATGACACCAAAAACATCAACAATGAAGAAAGCAAAAGGAAAGGAAGAAAAGACCAAAATGGATGTCAGAAGAGACTCTGAAACTTGCTCTCGAATGCTGAGTAGATAAAGCAAATGGAAGAAATGACAAGATAAAAGAGCTGAACAGAAGATTTCAAAGAAAAGCTCAAGAAAAGAAAAGTCAATTATTATAATGAAATGTGCAAAACCCTGGAATTAGAAAACTGAAAGGGAAGAACATGCATGGCATTACTCAAGCTGGAAGAACTGAAGAAATAATTCAAGCCTCAAACTGCAATATTGAAAGATCCCATGGGCAAAATAATGAATGATGCAGAAAACATCAAAAGAAGTTGGAAGGAATACACAGAATCACTGTACCATAAAGAATTAGTTGATGTTCATCTGTTTCGGGAGGTGGCATATGATCAAGAACTGACGGTATTGAAGGAAGTAGCCAAAGCTGCACTGAAGGAATTGGCAAAAAACAAGGCTCTAGGAACTAACAGAATATCCACTGAGATGTTTCAACAAACAGATGCTGCACTAGAGGCACTTAATTGTCTATGTCAAGAAATTAGGAAGACAGCTACCTGGCCAACTGACTGGAAGAGAGCCATATTTGTATCCATTCCAAAGAAAGGTGATCCTACAGAATATGGAAATTATCAAACAATATCATTAATATCAAATTGAAAAACGGTTGCAGCAATATATTGACAGGAAACTTCCAGAAATGCAAGCTGGATTCATAAAAGGACATAGAACAAGGGATAGCGTAGCTGATGTCAGATGGATCTTGGCTGAAAGGAAAGAATACAAGAACCATGTTTACTTGTGTTTTATTGACTATACAAAAACATTCTATTGTGTGGATCATAACAAATTATGGATAACATTGAGAAGAATGGGAATTCCAGAACATTTAATTGTTCTCAGGAGGAACCTGTACATAGACCAGGAGGCTGTCATTTGAACGGAATAAAGGATTGTATTGTTTTAAATCAGGAAGGGGGTGTGTCACGGTTGTATCCTTTCACCATACTTATTCAATCTGTATGTTGAGCAAATAATCCGAGAAGCTGGACAATATAAAGAAGAACATGGCATCAGGTTTGGAGGAAAACTCATTAACAGCCTGTGATATGCAGATGACACAACTTTGCTTGCTGAAAGCAAGGATGACTTGAAGCATTTACTGATGAAGACTAAAGACTGAAGTCTGCAGTATGGATTACACTTCAACATAAAGAAAACGAAAATCTTCACAACTAGACCAATAAGCAGCATCACAATAAATGGAGAAAAGATTGAAACTGTCAAAGATTTCATACTGCCAGAGGGTGATTGGTGCAAGAGATCCTGGATAGAGTGGGAGAACAATGTGGAACAAAATTCAAAATCATAAAAAGAAAAAGAAAGACCAGGTTTACTGGTCTGATAGAACCTGGTGAGGCCCTTGAGACCTTTGGCCCCTAGTTACCCTTCAGGTCTGGAACTGAACTCACTCCTGTGGGTTCCAGCCAAACAATAGACAGGCATATAGGGTAAACATTTAGATACACTCCTTGTAGCTATCAATCGTGGGAGAATAGAAGGGCAGTGTTTACACAGGAAGACAGCTCTGGGGGTCAGGAGTGCATGGAAGGGAAGGACACAGGGAAGAGCTGATTACAGGGAGAAAGTGGGAAGAGAGTTGTTACATTGTGGGGATTGCAGTCAATGTCATGAAACAAAATGTGTATGAAATGCTGTATGGAAAATGAATTTGCTCTGAAAACTTTCACCCAAATTACAATTTAAAAAAAGAGGGGTGGGGATGGAGTCAAATGAACACAGCTCTATTGTAGGAAGATCACTCTGAAGCTTACATAAAAAAATAGATTCTTAGAAGTGAGACTGGAGAGGGTTCCTGCAAGATGGCGGACTAGGCAGAAGGACTGCACAGACCCTCTTCAACAAAGAAAAGGGAAACCAATTAACACAGACACAGAAGATAATCTTGGACCCCTGAGCCT
>NW_006921646.1:11649355-11666495 GCF_000298275.1 Orycteropus afer afer
GAGCTGCTGCATTGTAAATTTTGGTCAATGACATGAGACAAAGTATATGTGAACTGCTGTATGAAAAGTGAATTTACTCTGTAAATCATCATCCAAATCCTAATAAAAAAAAAAAAAAGAAGTGAGACTGGAGGCAGGGAGACCAGCCAGGGTCCTACTGAAATAACCGAGGCTGTGTAGCTAAATATAATGATGGGTCATGGGGCTTGAGTTTAAGGTATAAAGAGATACCACTGTCTGGTTCTGACTACCTTTAGCCTAACCATACCCTCTGCCATCAAGTTGATTCTGAGTTATAGTGACCCAATAGGAGAGAGTAGAGCTGTCCCATGAGGTTTCCAAGGCTATAAATCTTTACAGAAGCAGACCACCTCATTTTTCTCCCAGAGACTCTGGTGGGTTCAAACTTCTAATCTTTTGGTCAGCAGCTGAACTCCTAACCATTGTGCCACCATCATCTCTTAATCACATGTCTCCAGCTTCAATCACATTCAACTGCCTACTACACTCTTCCACTAGGTTCCACAGGCAAATCAACATCACATTCTAACTAGAACCATTATTTTCTCTCACTGCCTGCTCCTCCAGGTTTTCCTAATTGTCCCCCCGGCTCCCTAGAAACCCCACAACCCTCTGAGTCATCATCAGCCCCTCTCTCTCCCTGTCTCCCCACACCCAATCAGTCACTAAGGATTGTTGATTTCACCCTCAGAGGCCCTCACCTGCTCCTCTCTGTCATTCCCAGCCCCTCTCCAATGCAGGCTCTGTCTTGTATTTCTCAAACTCCCATGATATTCCCTGTGGCGACAAGTACTGGCTGGCTGCACAAAGCTCTTTGCCCATTATTCTTTGTTAAGAGAACCCTGGCATTATTAAGGTATCAGGCAGCAATGCATCCGCCCCAAGGGATCAATCAATTTTGGTTTAGACCAGTGTTCTTAACCCTGGCTGCACATTAAAATCACTACATCTCCTTGAATTTATGCTTCAGTGGCCTTCTCAGTCTTGATTCCCCTTTGGTCCCACATGCCCTTGGATCTGCATCCTCCAGGTCAGTCCTGGTCTACCTTGTTCTCTCACAGCCAATAGCCTGGGTTTCCATTGGTCCAGACAAGAGTTCAGACAAGTGACTCCTTAATGCATCCTGATCACATACCATTTCTCATCCTGGAATCAAGGCCCTATACAACTTGCTTCCAATTTACCTCTCCATATTCACCTCCAACTTTCTCTTTATTTCTGCACTCTGTGGTTTTCCCCATCTCATCTATTATTTTCATCCCTTTATACCTTTGCTCAAGGTTGTGCAATCTACATCCATAGTGCTATCACCTCAGAATCCCAAGGAGTTGGATCCAACTCAACAGCAGTGCATTTGGTTTTGGTTTTATACCTTTGCTCGAGAGGACAGCAGTAGTTGAGTGCTAAAATTCTCACCTTCTGTTCTGGTTACCTAGTGCCACTCTGGCAGGAATATATCTCAAATGGGAAGGCTTGAATAAACAGGAGTTTATTCTCTTACAATTTGGAGGCTTTAAGTCTGAGTTCAAAGTGCCAGGGTCTAGAGACTGAGTGAAAACCCCTCAACCTTGAGCTTCAACTGTGCCCTGCTCCCAGCCCAATGAAGTTAGAGGCTTTTCTTCACTTAGACAGCTGCTGGCTGCTGAGGCTGACAAGCCCAAGGTTGACAAATAAAAAGGCACAGTCCTTATGTTACCAAACCACACGACAGGCCATTAATTCAACTCCATTGAAAGTCCTCAGGATCAGCAGAGCATGGCAGGCTGCTGAATAATGACTCGGCTACATGCAGGGTCCAAGTGTGCCATAAGCTAGAGACCATTCCCAAAGCTGTTTCTTATATATGGGAAGCAGACCACATACCCAAAGGCAGCTACTCAGCTGCTCGCAGTAGATTCCACCATGAAGTTGATTACCAGTCTCATCATGGGCAATACTACATCCAGCTGCCCAGCCACTCAACCAGGTTCAGCCAAGTTGACACACAAACTTAACCACGACACCTTCCAAGCAGGAGACCCAGGTTCAATGCATCTTATGTTCAGCCACTACACATCTGTCAGTGGAGGCTTTCACGTTGCTAGGATGCTGACCAGATTTCAGCAGAGCTTATAGACTAAGACAGACTGAGAGGCCTGGTGATCTACTTCCAAAACTCAGCCAATGAAACCACACACACACACACAGATCACAACAGTCCAATCCTGTTGTGCAGAGGTTGGCCAAGAATAGGGACTGACTTGATAGCAGCTAACAACAACAACCTTTGCTCATGTTCTTCATTAGGCCTGGAACATACTCTTCCACCCCATTCTACACCTGGGGAAATTCTATCCCTCCCTCGTTGTTGTTGTTAGATGCCATCGAGTCGGCCAGACCCATAGCAACCCCTCCTTGGGTTTCCGAGGCAGTATCACTACGGAAGTAGATTGCCCCATCTTCCTTCCGTGGAGTGGCTGGTGGGTTTGAACCACCAGCCTTCTGGTTAGCAGTCAAGTGCCTTAGGCATTATGCTACCAGGCCCATCTAAAATGACATGACTTTGGTGAAGCCCTGTATGACTCTCTCCCAGCTGGATAGGCCCTCTGACTCCTTTCAACCTCCTTGGGCTGTGAACTTCTCTAATGGGGCTCATCTTTCTGGTCTTCTGTTATAGTCAGCCCAGGCTTTCTCATCCCTACTACTAGAATAAAAGCTCACAAAAGCAAGGACTACAGGATACTCCCCTTTGTCTCCCTTGTAGACTCTAGCACTGTTTCTAGCACTGTAACCAGCATAATGATTTTTTCCCCCTTAATGTATTTGAACACCATGGCTCCTTTTTCCTAACTATGCCAAGTGAACCAGTCCTGCTGTGAATTGCATCACCATCAAGCTAGTCCATTTTGCTGCTCCCTTAGATACTAGAAGAGGAATGAGGCCTTCATGTCACTGGAACTGATGTCGTTTGTTGAGTCAATTAAAGGGCAAACAGACAACATATAACTCTATAAGGAAAGTAAGTTATGATGACAAGTATGCAAAATCCTACACAAGTAGCCCCCACTTTTCAAAAGTTTGTTTTATGCCACTTTGCTTTTATGAAGATCTACTTTAGTACCTGTTTTTGCTAACGGAAAGAAATCCGAAGAGGATTTTCGCTTTTACAAAAAATAGCGAAAAGCTAAACTAGCCTTCAGCAGTTGTTTTGCAGTGAGTCATTCAAGAGTCAGTGAGTGCCCTGGAGCAGCAAGAGTGGTGTCACCCAGCTCCTTCCCTGGGAACTACATTCAGCATCTCAGCACTAAGCCACCATAGCTTTGAACTGTCTCTGAACACTGTATGTTAGTGTTATTTTAGGTTTTATGTGTTATTTGGATTTGGTAAGTTATTTTGTGGGTCTGGGAATGCTCAAAAAATTTTCCCCTATAAATTCATAGTAATTGTTTCTTCACTTTACACCATTCCAGTTTCCACAGGAATGTTCTGCTTTAGTATAGCAGGGAAACCGGTACACCTTAGTGTGTTGAGGATGAATTTCAGGTATGTACTGATTCCCCCAGCCTGGAGTGACTACAAGGAGTGTGGGTTGGGTTGGCTCTCCCAACTCTCAGGGAGTGATACAAATATTTTTTGTGTACACATGAAAGCAGAAGTCCTGGGAAGCCCTGCTTTAGAGGTGCCACATTCTTAGAACCCCAAGGACTAGTGTCTTGAGGGTTTAATCCAAGAAGACTTAGAGTATAATACTGATTAGCACCAAATAAAGGGATTCATAAACACAATGAGGAGTTGATAAGGGAATGTGCTGTGTTGATAAATGTGATGAAAGCTTGTGATGGATAGGGACCAGGACAGAATGGACTAGAAGGAATGAGGAAGGAGGCAGGTCCAATATGAATTATGGCAGAAATAGGAGGCAGTGGATTAGGGAGGGAATGGATGGGATTCCTGTGATGAGAACGGGGTGGGTGGGTGACAGGAGAGCCAGGCTCCTTCCAAAAAGCTGGCCTCTTCAGTGTTTCCCTTCCTGTCCAGAGCTCTGGTAGCATAGTGCCTAAGGCACTTGACTGCTAACCAGAAGGCTGGCGGTTCAAACCCACCAGCCACTCCTTGGAAGGAAGGTTAGGCAATCTACTTCTGTAGTGATACCACCTCAGAAACACAAGGAGGGGTTGCTGTGAGTCAGGTCTGACTCAACGACACATAACAACAACAACAACTTCCTGCCAAGTCTCCCTGTAGCATAGATGAAACTTGCTCCCAGTCAATGTCTGAGCAACAAGACAAAATCAGCTTACCCAGTTGACTCCATTTGTGGCCATGTTGGTAACTGATCCATTGCATGTTGGTAAAAATCCATCAGGAACATTCAATCCTTCATGACGCACTCCTTTTTCTGCCTTATTCCCTAGAGCTACATGTGACTTCAGCATCTCCCCACTTTTCAGTTGTCCAATGACCAGTTTATATGTCCACTCTGAGTCTAGCTTCTCTCTCTGCCTTCCTGGGACTGTAATGAACCACATGGCTCTTTTTGCCAGTTCTTTTTTTGTCCTTGTTACAAATGGGCCCTTCTGCCCTCCTGTCTCCCTCTCTTTGCTGCTCAACATCCTTTCCAATTTAAGAAGAAATCACACCCCTTCTCCCTTGCCTTTGTTTCCCCAACTCCCATTGCCTCTCATCTTCATTATTTAACTCAGTTGTTGTATAATATATACACAAGAACCATTTCTGAATATGGCTGGTATGAAAAAAGTTATGATCCAACCAAAAGCAAAATCACCTCTCCTGAACCTGCCTCACAATTCCATTGTCATTCTGCACAAGTCCTGGGCCAAGGCCCTCAGAGGGGGCCAGTAAGCACAGATCTGGCCAGCAAACCCTCAAGCCCAATTATCAACTTCTCAGATTAATACAATGGAAAATTTCTGAATGGCTCCTTACAGCTATCCCTCAGTTTATGTTAGCAGTTGCTTCCAAAGACAGATGATTAAATGAAATTCTGTATGTGACTCCAAATGAAATGTGGGAGTGGAAATCACACAGGATGATTGTCTCAAAGACCCAGATTTTCAACCTGCTGGTGGACCTGGGGCAAGACCTTTAACATCTCTAGAGCTCAGTGTCCTCAGCTGTAAAGTAAGGGAGCTGGACCGTGATTCCTAAAGTTCCTTTCAGTGTTAAAATTCTAAAAATTGTATTTGCCCATTGATCCACATAATTCCATTGGAGATTCCATTCTTATAGTTAAAATTTAGCTCATTCCTAATCAGCTGGTAATTATTGGGCACTTGCTATGCTGTTGCTCCTTATTAGAAGGGACTTTAGATTAACCAGGCAGGCGACTCACTTAATAGTCCAGAGACCCAGACTCAGAAGGGAGAAGCATCTGACCCAAGATTGAACAGCAAGTGAGAGGCAGAGTCAAATTAGAATTCACAACTCCTGTCCTAGGCTACCATTCTTTCCTTGTGTGGTTGTATGCCAACTTGTCTGGGCCATGATTCTCAGTGGTTTGGCTGTTATGATGTAGTTTTGCGGTTATATAATGATGTCATTACCTCCATGATGAGATCTGCTATGAGCAGCCAATAAGTTGAAAGGGAGTTTCCTGGAGGGTATGGCCTGCATTAAATATATGTGGACATTCTGGCAAAGCTCTCTGGGTTTTTCCCACTCTGGATCCTGCATCTGGCTCATCATCATCTGGCCTCCAGTTCTTGGAACTTAAGCTATCAGCCTGTGGTCTTGCCTGCCAATCATGGCATCTTCAGCTTCTGCAGCCTGTGAACCAGAAGCCTGCTATCTGACCTGCCAATCAGGCTCATCAGTCCCTGCAGTTATGTGAGTCAGGAGAAGCTTCTAGCCTGTAGTCTGACCCACAGACTTGGTACTTGCCAGCCTCTACAATCTTATGAGGCATTTCCTTGAGATAAATCTATCTATCTATCTATTTATCTATTCATCCATCTACACATATATAAGCTTCACTAGTTTTGCTTCTCTAGACCAGACTAAGACATGTGGAAATTAGTCTGCAACTTTTTTACCCTCTATTTATTTTTAACCCTCTTTTCTTTTCTTTTTTTTTTTTTTTTCAATCTCTTTAGTGCCTAAGGCATTTGATTGCTATCCAGAAGGCTGGCAGTTCAATCCCACCAGCCACTCCTCAGAAGGAAGGTTGGACAATCTACTTCCGTAGTGATACTGCCTCAGAAACCCAAAGAGGGGTCACTATAAGTCGGATCCGACTAAACGGCAGTGAGTTGCGTTTGGTTTTACCCTCTTTCCATCTAGAGGAGGGGTGTGTCTCCTCCTCTTCATCTGGATGGGCCCTTGACTGCTTCTACCAACAGAAAAACAAATCAGTTGCCAATGAGTCAATTTTGACTCATGGCAACCTCTTGAGTGTAAGAGTAGAACTGTGCTCCATAAGGTTTTCAATGGCTGATTTTTCAGAAGTAGATCTTCCAGGGTGCCTCTGGGTGGACTCAAACTTCCAACCTTTCCCTCAGCAGCTAAATTTTAAAAATTTAATTTATCAAAAAATGTTTGTTCAGGACTCACCTGTGCCTAGTTGCTGTTCTGACAAGCTGATTGAGAGAGAGAATGCAAGTGAGCACATTGGAAAACTGTGCTTAAACTTAAACTTTTATAGAGCAAATCAAGATATTTACTTAATCTCTCCTCCTTATAAAATGGCATGGCCACATATCTAAACATATGGCATTAAATATCCTTGCTAGCTGGAAGGGGTCGCTATGACTCAGATTCAACTCTACAGCAGTGGGGGAAAAAAAAAGCTGGATGGCGATTTCAGCCTTTAGCTTCCTGAAGGCAATAGGTGCATCACACCACATTAACCATTTGCACCACCTAGCGGATTCCTTAACCAACAAAGTATTTAGAAGCAATGCTTTTTGGTTGCTGGGACTAGGGTATAAAAGCTTCTACCTCACTCTCAAAGAAATGTTGCTCTTAGAGCCCTGAGCCTCCACGAAGAAAGTTCGGCAGTTCTTAAGACCTCCATGCTAGAGAGAGTATACGTAGGGACTCTAGACAACAGCCCCACCTTGAGCCCATCCTTAGCCAGCCTCAGGACAGATGTCCACATATGAGTGAAAAAGTCATCTCAGACATGTACCCTCCAGCTGCCAGAAGTTCAAGTCACCGGAATAAGAGCACCTACAATTAATACTTGAAGTGTCTGGTTAATGGGAAAGAGCTATGTTCTTGTCCAAAGTCAGACTCTATTTTCATTTTTAGCATAAGACTGTAATCTGTCATGTCTGTAAGTTTCCACTGTGCTCTGCTAGATAAGTAACTTTTAGAGAAGAGTGGGAAAATGTAAACAATGGAACTTTAAGCACTCTCAACAAACAACGAAGGACGAAAAAAAAGTGTGGTTTGTGAAGAAATGTTTTCCAAGAAATGTTTATCCAAAGGGTCTTGAGATAATGTTTGTGCAGCATAAATAACGTAAACGTAGCAGAGAATTTCTTGCTAGATTGACTCCAGGAAGTCCAGCAGCTAACTTCAGAGAATTTTAACTTGCTATTATCTTACACCCAAACCAAACCCACAGCCATCAAGTCGATTCCGACTGTTAGAGGTGCTTTAAGACAGAATAGAACGGGCCAATGGGGTTTGCAAGGCTGTAAATCTTTACAGAAGCAGGTTGCCTCATCTTTCTCCCACAGAGCGGCTGGTCGGTTCAAACTGCTGACCTTTTGGTGAGCAGCCAAACAACTTAACCACTGTGCCACCAGAGCTCCGCTATCTTATACCAAACTCACCAAACTCACCACCATCAAGTCGATTTGACCCATAGTGACCCCTGCTTGGGTTTCTGAGGCAGTATCTCTAGGGAAGTAGATTACTCAATCTTCCTTCCAAGGATAGCTCCCACTATCTTATAAGGGAGCTCTGGTGGTGTAGTCCTAAGGCATTTGACTGCTAACCAGAAGGCTGGCAGTTCAAACCCACTAGCTGGTCCTCAGAAGGAAGGTTGGACAATCTACTTCTGTAGTGATACTGCCTCAGAAACCCCACATATCTTATATTGTTGTTGTTGTTGTTATGTGCCATCGAGTTATGCCCGACTCATAGCAACCCCTCCTTGGGTTTCCGAGGCAGTATCAGTATGGAAGTAGATGATTGCCCAACCTTCCTTCCGAGGACCAGCTGGTGGGTTTGAACCTCCAGCCTTCTAGTTAGCAGTCAAGTGCCCTATTTTATAGCTATATGTAATTCCAAGCCATCATGATTGTAACCATATACACCTGTTTTCTTTACTGAATAAAAACCGTTTGCACACTTCACTCTTCAGAACACTGTCTTGACAGCCTCTCAATCTTGTGTTTCCCAATTTGTGCATTGTTCTCTCTCAACAAAACTCTATGCTTTTACTTTAAGCAGATTCCATGAATTAGCTTTGCCACACACCCCCGCCACTCCATTCTCCCAGCTGAGGCTCCAGACATCACAGAATAAAGAAGAGTCATCCGCCTGGGTCCTTTTCTAGTTCCTAACCTCCAGAATCCATAGCACAATAAAACAATGGCTTTCATGCCACTACCTTTTAGAGTGTTTATTAAGCAATAGATAGCCAAACAATTAATAAACTCTCCCACTAGCTCTAAACCTAGAGTTCTCTGCCCCCCATTGACCAATGCTGAAATTATGTGACTCACAGCTGTCATGCTCAAGATATTGAGAGGTAGCCCAGCTACCTCTGCATCCTAACAGCTCCATGCCCTCTACACACCCCAGTGCCATCATCCCACTCCCCAAGCGAAGTTCTCCTCCCGCTCCACCCACAGTCCTTTGCACCACGAATAGCAGGTTCATCACACTGGGCAGCAACTGATTTATGCCTGTTTTATGCCTGTTTTATCCACTTCAGCAGCCAGGACTGTGTTCTGTGCATTTCCCTAGCCAGTGCCTAGCACATAACCAGTTGCTGTCAACTCTGGCTCATGGTGACCCCATGTTCATCAGAGTAGAACTGTGGTCCATAGAGTTTTCAGTGGTTGATTTTTTGGAAGTAGATTGCCATGCCTTTCTTTGGAGGCACCCACTCTGCTTAGCACCTGTTGTTACTGTTAATAGTTGCCATCTATTCCAATTCAGGGTGACCTCATGTGTCAGAGGACCTGTGTTGAAGCATAGTGCCTAAGGCATTCGACTGCTAACCAGAAGGCTAGCAGTTCAAACCCACCATCCACTCCTCGGAAGGAAGGTTGGGCAATCTGCTTCCGTAGTGATACTGCCTCGGAAACTCAAGGAGGGGTCACTATAAGTCAGATCCGACTCGATGGCAGTGGGCTTGATTTTTATTTTGGTGCCCTTTCAGAAGCAGATCACCAGGTCTGTCTTTCAAGGTGTCTTTCAGCTAGTAGTCAAGTACTTAACCATTTGTGGCACCCAGGGATTCTGCCTAGCACATAAAAACCAAAAATCCACTACCATGGAGTCAATTCTGACTCATAGTAACCCTCACTGGGTTTCCAAAGCTGTAAATCATTATAGAAGTAGATTGACTCATATGGTCCTCCCACAGAGCAGCTGGTAGGTTTGAACCGCCAACCTTCTGGTTAAGAGTCAAATGCCTTACGCATTGTTTCACCAGATAGTATGCACGAAATAAATGCATATGGAATGAAACTGGAAAAGATTCATATGATCAGCTGCTTGTCCCAACTCCTGCTAACAAGCAGCAGGCCCAGGGCCACTTCCTCATCCTCCTCCTGGCAGGACGTGGGTTGTATCCTAATGAAGCAGCCTCTATCTGCTTTACATCAGCCCAAGCACAGAGAACAGGGGAATGGAAGCAGGGAAACAGGGAATGGGAAATGCTTGTGCTGCAGGTGGGAGACAGAGAAAGCCAACAAGATCTCATCCAGATGGGACTGCCAACAGGGGACACTGAACCATTCTGGAGAGCCAGACACAAGCCTTGGTAGTTGTTGCCTCTATGAATGTACATGGCCTGAAACCCCAGTTAATTTTCTTGTTCAAACATTGGTTTAAAATTGTTGGCTCTGGGAGAGAGCCTATCCTTCAGCAAGTTCTGATATAAACTTTACAACTCCAAGGTCTGATTCAGCAGTAAGCTGGAAAAGTTCCTGGTTGCTAAGAGACCAGAGAGCAATTTACCAGCATACAAAACACCTGGTGACACAGTGATTAAAGCGCTCAGCCAAGGAACTATGTGACAGTCTGCTGCTGTAAAAATTACAGCCTTGAAAAACCTATGGGTCAATTCTACTCTGTCCTATAGGCTCGCTATGAGTCACAATCGACTCCATGGCAATGGGATGGAAAGGCCAGTAAGAAACAACAAAACAAGGAAGGGAATGGACTTCCTAACCAAAATAAGGTAAATTGGCTAGGGAAAATTCCTGATAACAAAGTACAGTTATATTTCTCATGCTGAAATGTAGTGAGGCACTACAGGTAACTAAACTTTATCTTTGCGGTTTAGTCACTTGAAGGAAACAACAGGGGATCCTCCTTCCAGTCCTGAAATTCTGAATCTGAGTCAGATGGAAAAACAAACTGTTCCAACAGATAAGGAAGCATAACATGTGAAATCAGGCTGCCTCTTTCATGAACTCTCCCCACGAGGAGGAGAGATGGCTGCCTGTGGCTGTGGCCCAGAAACACCCCTGGAAGCAGAGCACAGCCTCCTTCCAGGAAAGATTCCGATCAGGGCTGGCCTGAAGTCCTTGCACTCCCATTGGAGTCAGAAAAACACTTGGTGATCCAACCCAAACTAAGCCAGCTGCTGTCGAGTTGACTCTGATTCAGGCAGAAGCAGATTGTCAGGTCTTTCTTCTGAGGTGTCACTGCGTGGACTTGAACCTCCCACATTTCTGTTAGCGCTGAGCACATTAACTTTCTGATCCAGTCTGGAAATAAAACAAGAATGGAAATTACCCAGGGGTTGAAATCTACTTCCAAATAATCACCTTTGAAAACCCCATGGAACACAGTTCTCTTTGACACACATGGGAGTCACCATGAATCTGAATCGACTTAATGGCAACTGGTTAGTTAGTTAGTCTGTAAAAGTAAGAAGCAATGAGAAAGTAACAAATAGTTCCCAGATATCTATTTTGTTAAAGTGCCTTTAGAGCAATGATTTTTTTTTTTTTTTTTTTGCAGAGTACATCTATTTTATTTTACAAATAACTGATAGATTCATGGCTACAATATTCAATTTCTCATTACATGAAGAAAAGGGAAGTTCTACTTCAATCTTAGAGAAAAACCCTTCCAAGAATGTTAATATATAATAACATTTTTTGCTATTAATGGACCTGTAATTGTAATTTTAATAGAGAAAATATTGAAGTTGTCAAAGTTTTCATTTTGCTTTGATTCACAATCAATGCCCATGAATGCAGCAATCAAGACATCAAATGATGTATTGCATTGTGCATATCTGCTGCAAAAGTTCTTTTTAAAGTGTTAAAAAGCAAAGATGTCACTTTGAGAATTGAAATGTGCCTGACCCACACCAAAATATTTTTAATCACTTCATATGCATCTGAAAGCTGGACAATTAATAAGGAAGACTGAAGAATTGATGCTTTTAAATTATGATGATCATGAAGAATATGGTTATCATCTATACCATGAACTACCAGAGGAAGAAATAAATCTGTCTTGGAAGAAGTACAACCAGAATGTTCCTTAGAAAGCCAAGTGGAGAGATTTCATCTTACGTATTTTGGACAGGTTATCAGAATGAACCAGTCCCTGGAGAAGGACATCATGCTTGGTAAAGTAGAAGGTCAACAAAAAAGAGGAAGACCTTCAACAAGATGGATTGACATAGTGGTGGCAACATGAGCTCAAACAAAGCAGTGATTATGGGAATGATGTGGACCAGACAACATTCCATTGTGCTGTACATAGGGGAGCTATGAGTTGGAATTGAGTCGATGGCACCTAACAACAAAAGCAATGCAATAATAATTTTATTTTACATCTTTATCTGACATTTATTTGGGGTTTGTTTAAAGAGTCTTTGATTGATATAACTGCTTTTATAGTTAGATTTTTAAATTCATTTAACTTATTTGTAAGGCGATATTTATAGAAAGTATTTCCTGTTCTTGATAAAGTGGGGATTACGGAAGGTATCCCTGAGGGGAAGATATATGAACAATGAATCTATGCAATTTTCTGGAGACAGCATTTCAGTTCTCTGCATGAAGAAAGATGAGAAAAAGTTTTGAAGTGGGTCTCTGTGAGGTGTATTCAAGTAACTTCAAAGAGACCAGAATAGTAGGGACAGGGTAAGTAAAGGAGAAATTAGGAGAGGTATTATGGACTAAATTGTGTCTCCTCAACACACATGGTGAAATCCTAACTCCTATACCTGTGAATGTGATCCTGTTTGGAAATAAAAGACTTTTCTTTTGCTTTACTATTGAGCTCATAAAAGAGTGAGGTGAGTCCTAAATCTAATACTTTTAGAGTGGCTGTTAGAGAAAGGGAAAACAGACACACACCAAGAGTAGAGACCATGAGCAGAATCCTTTTCAAACCAAAGAAGATCAAAGAATGACCAGAGCCACTGAGGAAGAAACCTCCTATAAACTGATGACCAGATATGGACTTCTAGCCTTCAAAATTGTAAGACAATAAATTCATATCCTTTAAAGTCACCCACTGATGGTAATTTTGCTGTTTATATGGTAGTGTTGGGTAACTAAGACAGGTAGCCAAAAGCCAAATATTAAAAACTTGGGGACCTATGATTGGATTAAGAGTCTCGGGTGGTGCAAATTGTTATGTGCTGGACTACTATCCAGAAGGTTGACAGTTCTAAACTAATTCAGAGTCACCTTGAAGGTAAGGACCAGTTATTTGCTTCTGAAATGTTCATAACTTTGAAAACCCTATGGAGCCATTCTACTTTGCACATATGTGGTCATCATGAGTTGGAATTGACTGGAGAGCAACTAACAAATGATTAGATTTGATTATAAAAGCAATGGGAGGTCACTGGGGAACTTTAAATAAGGGAATGACATTAACTGGCTTATGTGTTAAAAGATATGTCTTGCTGCTATAAGGGTTCCATGATGGAAAGATGGAGAAATACTAGGATTAAGTATATGTGAAAAATGTTTGTGTCAATTCAGGTCTTCTGAGAAACAGATGCCAAGCAGAATTAGAAGTACAAGATTGTTGGGAGAAATGATTATAAAGTAAAAGGGAGAAGGGGTAGACAGGAAGAACCTTTAGACCTCTTTGCAAATGTGAAAGGAGAGGGAAGAAAGGGTAAGGTAGGATCAGGTTTAGATGGCAGCATAGTTCTGAAGGGCCAAGCCAATTGGGAATCCCTTAGTAACAGCTGTTCTTCAGTAATCCAATGTCAGGCAGGGATAGCCTTGTTCAAGTCCCTTGTACTTTCTCCCCACATCTATTGCGGTGTCTCATCATTTACTTGAGACAGGCTGAGAGAAGAGTGGTTGGTGGATTCAAAGTCGTGACAATTAGAGGCTGTCAATCACTGCACATCTTGAAGAAGATTCTCTTGAAGGGAGATCTGAGTGGGCCATGGAGATGGCCACAAAAATGTAATAGATTGAACCAGGAGGATTTGTTTGGAGATGATGAGATATATTCCAAAATGCGATATATTTTGAGGATGTTGCTGTTTTTGTTGGTTGTCCTGGAACTGCCCTTTATTCATGGTGTATGCAATATATGGCATTGCTATGCAATATGTTATTGTGAGATATTGGCAGGCCCAAAGTCCTTAGGTCAAGTGATAAACTGGAGACTTCTGCTGACTCACACAATTTTGGTGGTTGGCAAGTCTAAAATCTGTAGGTCAGCCAGTAGGCTGAGACCCCTATAGGCTTGTGTCCTAAAATCTGAAGATCAGGCAATAGGAAGAGTGCAGAGTAAAGTCTGCAAATATATCTATTTAGATTCTTCAGTCAGAACAGACCATAGGCAAACTATCTTTTCAACTGATTGACTGATTACATTATTTTGCATTACATCACGGAAAGTTATCACTTTACAATTTACATTAGATTACATTATGGAATAGGAACTAGACTAGTATTTGGCCAACAACTGGAAACCATAGAATAACCAAGGTGGCACATGAAAATAACCATCACAGTTGCATGTATATATAAAAAGTAAGCCTCTGACACATAGACCAAATCATGAAGATGAAAAGAAGAGGATACATTTGATGAATATCTACCAAGGGTCATCAAGTGAACAAAAGCTTTAAGAAAGAGGGAATGATTCATGTACCTAATGTTTATAAGAAGTTAAAAATGAATTATGGAATTTAAAATGATTCAGCAATGTGGAGAACAATGTTGACATTGACAAAAGTTGCTTCAGTGGAATCACTGTATAAAAGTTTTAGTGGAGAAGGCTTCAGAAGGTGAAAAGAAAGAGGAGGTTATTTTTGAGGAAATCTGTTTTAACAGGGAACAAAAATGAGTAATTAATGTGATCATGCTTTCAAGAGAGAAATGTTTGCTCATTTTTGTTTTACTGAATGATATTAAAATATGTTGTTTGTAGAAGATTGAAATTGTCAAAGATTTCATATTGCTTGGATCCACAATCAAAACAACAGTCAAGAAATCAGACAATGTATTGCACTGGGCAAATCTTCTGCAAAAGATCTCTTTAAAATGCTGACGAACAAGGATGTCTCTTTGAAGTCAAAGTTGTGACTAACCCAAGCCATTGTATTTTCAGTCACCTCATATGTATGTGAAAGCTGGACAATGAATAAGGAAGACAGAAGAAGAGTTGATGTTTTGAGTTGTGATGGTGGCAAAGAATAATTAAAGTACCATTGACTGCCAGAAGAACTAACAAATCTGTCCTGGAAGAAGTGCGGACAGAATGTTCCTTGGAAGCGAGAATGACCAGACTTCATCTCACCTACTTTGGTCATGTTGTCACAAGGGACCATTCCTTGGAAAAGGATATCATGCTTGGTAAAGTAGAGGGTCCATAAAAAAGTCAACAGCCCTTGATGAAATGGCTTGATACAGTGACTGCAAAGATGGACTCAGGTATAGCAAGGACTGTGAGAGTGGCGCAGGACCAGCCAGTGCATCATTCTGTTATACATATAGGGTTGCTGAGTCAAAGCTGACTCAAAGGCACCTAACAACAACATTGCAACATGTTTAAATGCTTATGGGGATGATCTATAAAGGGCACAACTTATGATTCAGGAGAGAAAGAAGAGAATTGTAGGAGCAAAATTCTTGAGTAGATGATCGGGCAAAAGGTCCATATATGAAAGGTTTCACCTTAGAAATAACATAGGCAATTCATTTATTGTGAGAGGAGAAAAGGCAGAGTATACAGGCCAGATGAAATTAAATTGGTATTTAGTGGGAATTATATAGAAGTTCTCTTCTGATTGCTTTCAGTTTTCTTAGTGAAATAAGGATCAAGGTCATTATTAGGGATGTTTGAGGTCTGAGAAAAACAGGTATAAAAAGATCACTTAGGAAAGTTGTTGTTGTTAGGTGTTGTCAAGTGGACTATGACTCTTAGTGACCCTATGTACAACAGAACAAAACTCTGCTGATCCTGCACCATCCTCACAATCTTTGCTATACTTGATCCCATTTTTGCACCACTGTGTCAGTCCATCTCATTGAGGATTTTTCCCTTTTTTCCTGACCCTCCACTTTACCAAGCATGACATCCTTCTCCAGGGAATGTTCCCTTCTGACAATATGACCAAAGTAGGTCAGATGAAATCTGGCCATTTTTGCTTCCAAGGAGCATTCTGGTTGCACTTCTTCCAGGACAGATTTGTTAGTTCTTTTAACAGTCCATGGTACTTTCAGCATTCTTTGCCATCATCACAACTCAAAAGTACCAACTCTTCTTCAGTCTTCCTTACTCATTTTGCAGATTTCACATGCATATGAAGCTATTGAAAATGCTATGGCTTGGGTTAGGCGTACCTTAGTCTTCAAAGAGATATCTTTGCTCTTTAGAAATTTATAAAAGAGGTCTTTTGCAGCAGATTTGCCCCGTGCCATATGAAGTCTGATTTCTTGACTGCTGCTTTCTTTGGTGTTGATTGTGGACCCAAGTAATATTAAATCTTTGACAACTTCAATCTTTTGTCCATTTATTGTGATGCTGCTTATTTGTTCAGTTGTGAAGATTTTTATTTTATTTATGTTGAGTTGTAATCCATACTGAACACTGTAGTCTTTAATCCTCATCAATAAGGACTTCAGGTCATCTTCATTTTCAGCAAGCAAGGTTGTGTCATCTGCATATTGCAGATTGTTAATGAGTCTTCCTCCAATCCTGAGCCACATTCTTCTTCATACAGTCCAGCTTCTTGGAATATTTGTTCAGCATACAGATTGAAGATGTATGGTGAAAGGATACAAGCCTAATACACACCCTTCCTGATTTTAAACCATGCAATATCCCTTTATCCTGTTTGAATCACAGCCTCCTGGTCTATGTACAGGTTCCTCATGAGAACAATTAAGGGTTGTGGAATTCTTATTCTCAAATCTATCCATAATTTGTTATGATCCACAAAGTAGAATGCTTTTGCATAGTCAATAAAACACAAGTAAACACCTTTTTAGGATTCTTTGCTTTTAGCTAAGATCTATCTGACATCTGCAATGATATCTCTCATTCCACAAACTCTTCTGAATCTAGCTTGCATTTCTGAAATTCCCTGTTAATATATTGTTGTAACTGTTCTTGAATTATGTTCAGCAAAATTTCACTTATATGTTATATTAATGACACTGTTCAATAATGTCCACATTCTGTTGCATCATCTTTCTTTGGAATATGGACCTTTTCCAGTCAGTTGGCCCAGGTAGCTGTCTTCCAGATTTCTTGGTATAGATGAGTAAGTCCCTCCAGCGTGGCATCCATTTGTTGACATGTATCTTTCATTGGGTGCATAAATATGTACTCTGGTTACATCTTCTTGCTGCATTGACCCTTCTCACTGCCATCGAGTTGTATCTGACTCATACCGACCCCTCCTTGGGTTTCCGAGGCAGCATCAATATGGAAGTAGATTATACAATCTTCCATCTGAGGAGTGGCTGGTGGGTTCGAACCACCAGCC
>NW_006921646.1:11666760-11686761 GCF_000298275.1 Orycteropus afer afer
AAATCTTCTGATTTTTAATTTATCGTCTTTGTGTCTAAAAGTAGCTCTGGTAGCACAGTGAATAAGGAATTTTGCTGGTAACCAGAAGGCCAGTGGTTCAAACCCACCAGCTACTTCACAGGAGGAAGATGAGGTAATCAACCTCCAGAAAAATTTACAGCTTTGGAAAATCTATGGGGCTTGTCAAAACTCAGAAGTTTTGCTTTGGTTTTGTGTCTAAGGTGAGCCTCTTGTAGGCAGCAAACTGATGGTTCATGTTTTCCTATCCATTCTGCTACTCTCTTCCTCTTGACGGGTGCATTTAATCTATTTACATTCAGTGTAATTAATAATAAATATGAATTTACATCATTCTTTTATTCTTTTAATTGTGATGTTGATAATTTCTTTGTTCTGTACATTTTTCAGTGATGAATTCATTTTATCAGACTTTTCATTTTCTTCACTGTTGTTGATTTTGTTTGCTAAGTCCTTATGCAATGTCATTCCTCTTCCACTTATCATTCCCAACATAGTAGACCATATGAATGTCTGATTCAAAATGGCCAATACAAATGCATTTCAACAATAATACCTAGGATATTGATCCTTCCATTTCATTTTTGACAACTTCCAAATCTTGTAGATTCATACTTCATACATTATTTTGGTAATATTAGTACGTGATAGGAAAATGTCCATATGTGTGATAGTTAGAGCTGGTCCAACTTGGCTGGACCACAATTCTGTGTGGTTTAAGCAATTGTGATGTGGGTTGTTCTCATGATGGGATCAGATGTATATGTTTTGAGCAACCAATCTGTTGAAAGGGAGTTTCCCTAGGGGTGTGGCCTGCTTCCAGTATATTTATGGACATCCTAGGAAAAGAGACATTCTTCTATGGATTGGCATTCTGTTTGTGCTGCCTACAACTGTCCGTTAACGAAATATCCACCATTCAGCCTGGAGATTTGAATTCGTCGTTCGTTGGAGTCAACAGCCAGTATATTGCCTGCTGACCTTGAGCTCTTCAGCCCCGTCAGCTGTGTGAGTTGGGAAAAGCCTCCAGCTTGGCTTTTGATCTAAGATCTTGGGACTTCCCAGCTTCTATAAGTGTGTGAGCCATTTTCCTAAGATAAATTTCTCTTTTTCTCTCTCTCTATAAGGAGCTCTGGTAATGTATGCCTAAAGCACTTGACTGCTAACCAGAAGGTTGGGGTTTAAACCCACGAGACACTCCTCAGAAGGAAGGTTGGGCAATCTACGGCCATAGTGATACAGCCCCGGAAAACCAAGGAGGGGCTGCTATGAGTTGGGTCCGACTTGATGGCACATAACAACAACAACAACAACATATATACATAAGCTTTACTGGTTTTGCTTCTCTAGAGAATCCAGTCTAACATAAAGTATGTAAAGGAAGACCAGTTAATACTATTATTAAAATCTATGCATCAACCACTAAAGTCAAAGAGAAGATATTGAAAATTTTTACAAACCTCTGCAGTCTGAAATTCACCAAACATGAAATCAAGACGTATGCATAATTACTGGTGATTGCAATGAGAAAGTAGGAGACAAAGAAGAAGTAGTTAGGATATATGGCCTTGGTAAAAGAAATGACTCTGAAGACCGCATGATAGAATTTTCTAAGAATGATGAATTATTCCTTGCAAATACTTTTTTCAACAACAAAAATGATAAACTATACATGTAGACCTCACAAGATTGAATACACAGGAATCAAATAGATAACATCTGTGAAGAGTCTATGGAAAATCTCAGTATCATCAGTCAGAACAAAGCCCAGGGCTGACTGTGCAACAGACCATCAATTTTAGTTATATGCAAGTTCCAATTAAAAGTGAAGAAAATTAAAACAACCCCACAAGAGCCAAAATGCAACCTTGAAACCTTGAATATATCTCACCTAAATTTTGAGACCATGAGGAGGATAGATTAGATGCATTGAACCGTAATGACCAAAGATCAGATGAGTTGTGGGATGATGTCAATGACCTCATACATGAAGAAAGCAAAAGGTCATTTAAAAGACAGAAAATGAAGAAAGGACCATAATGGGTGTCAGAAGAGACTGTGAAACTAGCTCTTGAACAGAGAGTAGTTAAAGCAAACAGAAGAAATGATTAAATAACAGAGCTGAACAGATTTCAAAGGGCTGCTCAAGAAGAAAGTATTATAATGAGATGCACAAAGACTTACACTTAGAAAACCTAAAGAGAAAAATATGCTGGGAATTTCTCAAACTGAAAGAAATGAGGAAAAAAATCAAGCCTCAAGTTGCAATACGGAGGAATTCTTTGGAAAAAATATGGACAAAGTAGAAAACATCAATAAAAGATGGAAGGAGGACAGAGTCACTCTACCAAAAAGAATTATTGAATGTTCCATCATTTCAGGGGACAACGTATAATCAAAAACTGATGGTACTTAAAAAAGAAGTCTTTCTACACAGAAGGATTGGTGAAAAACAAGGGCCCAGGAATTGATAGGATGTCCACTGAGGTGTTTTCACAAATGGACGCAGTGCTGGAGGGTTCACTTATTTATGCCAGGAAATTTGGAAGACAGGTACCTAGCCAACTGACTGGAGGAGGTCCGTATTTGTGCCCTTTCCAAACAAAGGTGATCCAACATAATGTGGAAATTTTTAAACAGTATCATTAATATCATACAGAAATAAAATTTTACTGAAGATAATTCCAAAATGGTTGCTTCTGGACATTCAAGCTAGATTCTGTATGGGATGTGGAGCAAGAGATATTATTATTGCTGATGTTAAATAGGTCTTGGCTGAAAGCACAGAATATTGGAAAGATGTTTACCTAGGTTTATTGACTATTAAAAGGCATTCAATTGTGTGGATGATAACAAATTATAGATAACGTTGCAAAAAAATGGGAATTCCAGAACACTTAATTGTGTGTGTGAGGAACCTTTACATAAGCAAAGAGTCAGTCATTTGAATAGAAAAGGGATGCTGCTTGGTTTAAAATTAGGTGTGGTGTGTGTTAGGGTTCTATCCTTTCAGCATATTTAGTCAATCGGCATTCTGAGCAAATTATCTGAGAATCTGGACTACAGAATGAAGAACATGGCATCAGAATTAGAGGAAGGGTCTTTAACAACCTATGATATGCAGTTGACAAATCTTGCTTGCTCAAAGTGAAAGTGACTTGAAACCCTTATTGATGAACATCAGACACTACATTAAGCCTTCAGTATTGATTACACCTCAACAAAAAGAAAATAGAAGTCCTCATACATAAACCAGTAAGCAACATCATGATAAATGGAGAAAAGACTAAAGTTGTCAAATATTTAGTTTTACTTGGATCCACAATCAATATCCTCAGGAGCAGCAGGCAAGAAATCAGATGACACGCAGCACTGGGAAAATCCACTGCAAAAGACCTCTTTAAAGTGTTAGAGAGCAAAAATGTAATTTTGAAGACTAAGGTGCACCTGACCCAAGCCATGGTGTTTTCAATAGCCTCATATATATATGAAAGCTGGACAATGAATACAGAAGACTGAAGAATTGATGCATTTAATCCAAATGCATCAATTTGCATTTGGTGTTTGTAAGAAATATTAAAAATATCATTGACTGGCAGAATAATAAACAAATCTATCTTGGAAGAGGTACTGAGGGAAAGTTCCTAAAAGTAAGAAGGTCCAGACTTTTCACATACTTTGGTCATGTTGTCAGAAGTAATCCATCCCTGGAGAAGGATATCATGCTTGGTCATGTAGAGGGTGAGTGAAAAAGAAGACCCTCAATGAGATAGATTGACACAGAAGCTGCAAAGATAGGCTCAAGACTGTGAGGATACTGAAGGATCAGGCAGTGTTTCTTTCTGTTGTATAAGTGTCTCTATGAGTTGGAATCGACTCAACAGCACCTAACAACAACAACAACAAAAGTCCTTATGATTTTTTTCTTTCCTTTTTTTTTTTTTTTTGGCTGAAAGTTTCATTAATTTTCTTAATGGTTATCCTAAAAATAATTTTCATCTTCCTAAATTTCCTTTCAAGTTCCTAAATTTCTTAAATTTTATCTTGATATCATCATAGCTTCCTCTCCATTAGAAAATTGTGTAATTATACCATTTATTCTATTTTTATTTCATTTTATTTGTTCTCATTTACAGATTTATGCCTCTAGTTTTCTATTTTCAGTCTTCTTAACTTATTTTAATTTTAAGAATTCTTTTTCTGGATTCGTGTCTGGATTGTCATATGTCTTAATGTCAGGTTGTTGTCTGCCATTGTTTGTTTTCTGTCCAAAGATTACTTTAGCATTTCTTGTAAGGTTGGTCTAGTTTTTACAAATTCTCTAATTTTCTGTTTTTCTATAAATGTCCTAATTTCACCATCATAATTGAGGGAGAATTTTGTAGGGTATATAATTCTTGCTTGATAATATTTTTCTTTCAAGGTTTTTTATCTGTCATCCTGTTGCATTCTTTTCTGCATGGTTTCTGCTGAGAAAATAGAGCTTAGTCTTATTGGTTGTCTGATGTAGGTAACATTTCATTTTTCCTGAATTGCTTTCAAGATTCTTTCTTTGTCTTTGGTTTTGGAAAGTTTGATTATGCTAATTTTTAGTAACTTTCTTTTGGGTCATTTAGTATGGAGTTCATTGAGTTTCTTGGATGAATATCTCCTCCCCCCCATCTTTCATGATACTGGAGAAGTTTTCTGCTAACAAATTTTCAACAATTTTCTCTGTGTTTTTTTATTATTATTTTTTATTTTCTCATGTTCTGGAATTCCAATCACAAACAAATATTTGGTCTTGGTAGAAATAAGATGAGTAAAAATAAAAGGAGAGATAAAGATGGAAAAATAACAAATAAAAAGTAAGAAAACATGGTTACCAAAAAAAAAAAAAAAAAAGAAGAGGGGACTGGTGCCATTATGGTCAGTTGGTGAGAGTGGCAGAAAAGGAATCAGGAACTTGATGTGTGATCCACTCTTATGTGCACCTCTGACAGTGTGACTTTTCAATCATACAGGAAATAACTGCTTGAAGTGCAGTGTGCCCAGGGATTTCAGGTGATGAGAGGTGGCTGGAACAAACTGGGTAGGTAGCGATGGCAGAGTGGCCATCCTTAGCCACTGAGTTGTTGAGAGTGAAAGGTAAGTTGTGGTGGAAAGTGGGAGAAAGCACCTATCCAGTTGCAGTTCATAGTAGTGAGCCTAGTGCAGTTCTTCCCAGATCCAATCAAGTAGGGGACTTCCTGGAGTTTATCATCTCCATTAATTACCCCACAGACCTTACCCAGTGTGGGCTCTCAACCCAAACTACTAGTGTTCACTAGTAGTGAGTTGTTTCATTCCCTTTCACTAGCTCCCTCCTTACTCGGAGATAGCCTGTGACTGGGATCCTCCCGTTTCCCTGAGCTTTCCTTTTCCATATCCAACTTGTATTCTGCTAGATTATTTTAACTGCAGATCTGTCCACTTTTTCTATCTAACCCAATGCGGATTCTGTGATGTTGGTTTATTCTTGCCCGTGTTTGATGCCTTCTTTTTTGCCAAATAGACACACTTTGTTGAGACCTGGCTTTTTCTCTCTCCTCACTGTTCTCACTCTGTTTCTCTTGTCAGCTCTTGCTCATTCTAATTATTTATCCTCTCATTTGATGTGCAGAGTTCCAGGATCATCATTTGTATCTGTTTGTTGGGACCCTGTTACAGAGGGATTGGGCAGAGTGTATCAGCAGGATGCCATCTTGTCTCCTCCTCAATCTTTCCAGCTTCAGGTTTTATGTTAAGGTTTTTAACCCATCTTAAGTTAGTTTTTGTGTATAGATCCTGTTTCATTTTTTTCTGCAGATGGATATCCAGTATTGCCAGCTTCATTTGTTAAAGAGACTATATCTTCCTTGTTTCACTGGTTTTGGCCCTTTGTCAAAGATCAGTTGTCCATAAATGGATGGATTTATTTCTAGGTTCTTAATTCTGTTCCACAGGTATATGTACCTATCATTCTACCAATATTAGGCTGTTTTGTCTCTGTGGCTGTATAGTAGATTTTCTTTTTTTTTTTTTGTTTGCTTCTGTTACTTTTTTTTCTTGTTAATATTTATTGTGATTTGGGTGAAAGTTTACAGAGCAAATTCATTTTTGATACTGCAGTTCATACACGTTTTGTCTCATGATATTGACTACAATTCCCCACAATGTAACAACTCTCTTCCACTTCCTCCCCATATTTGCCTTTTCCCTGTCTCTTTCCCTTCCATCCATTCCCACCCCTGAGCTGTCTCTCTTGTGTGAACACTCCACTTCTATTCCCCAATGATTGATCACTCCAAGGAGTGTATCTAACTAATGCAAATGTTTACCACATATGCTCATTTATTGTTTGGCTGGAAGCCACAGGAGTGAGTTCAGTTCCAGAACTGAAGGGCAGCTAGGGGCCACAGTCTCAGCATATAGCAGATTTTGAGATCAGGGAATGTGAGGTCTCATACTTTGTTCCTCTTCTTTAGTAGTTCTTTGATTATTTGAGTTCTCATACATTTCCATGCAAAGTTGGCGATTAGTTTCTCCATTTCTTTAAAGAATGATGATGGAATCTGGTTTGGGATTGCATTATATCTGTCAATCACTTTGGATAGTATTGACATTGTCACTAACCATGAGCATGGATAGTTCTCTTTTGTCAGTTTGTCCTACTGTGATGGCTTGCATGTTGTTGTGAGCCTGGAGGTTCTACCACTAGTGTTTTGAATACCAGCAGGATCACCTATGGTGGACAGGTTTCGGGGCCCACCACTTCTGAAAGAATTAGCTTCTGAAAACCCTAGATGGTGCAAGACAGGACAATGTTTTGTTCTGTTGTACGTAGGGTCACTATTACTTAGAATCAACTCAATGTTACTTAATAACAACAACATGAACATGGTACAGTCTTACATTTATCTAGATCTGTTTCAGTGTTTTTGTAGTAGTAGTTTATACATTTCTTTGTATTGATTGGTCTTTTGTGTCTCTGGTTAGATTTATTCCAAAGAACTTCATTTTTTGAATAATTATTGTAAATGATTTTTTCCCCTGATTTCCTTTTCAGAGTTCTGTTTATTACTGTAGAGGAATTTGACTGTTTTTTGTATGTTGATCTTGTACCCTGCAACTTTGCTGACTCTTTCAATTGTTTCCAGTAGTTTTCTTGTGAAGTCTTACTTCATTTTTCTAACCCATACCTCCAAATGTATGGTCCTAAGCCAAGTGCTCTGCTGTTGATCATCACTCTGGCTACTCAATGACTCTGAACTTTTAACACACACACACACACACACAACTCACTGCCGTCAAGTCAGATGTGACTCATAGTGACCCCTCCTTGGGTTTCTGTGGAAGTATCACTATGGAAGAATATATATATATATATATACACACACTCAAAGCAACTGCTGACTAGTCGATTCCAATTCATAGCAAACCCAATCGGGTTTTCAAGGTGGTAAATCTTTATGGAAATAGATTGCCCAGTCTTACTTCCACAGAGTGGCTGGTAGGTTTAAACCACCAACCTTCTGGTTAGCAGCCAGATGCCTTAGGCACTGTGCTACTAGAATTCCTTCAGTAGTCCCTCAGCAATGTCTCATCAAGTTTATACAGGATATGGAATATAGTTAGAAAATACATTAGTTGTGAAAGACAGAAAATCACAAAAGTTCTAGCTATAAGACATTGGATGAGGGGATAAAGAGAGTGATGATTAATCATAGCAATAAAGTAAAATGAAAAATGTTTCTTCTACATTCTCATTTTATATTATAAATTACCACAAATATGACCCCAATCACTTCATTTTTTTTTTTTCTCATTAGGCATCCATTTACCAAATGACTCATTTCTAAGGTCTTCTCTTCTATTTCTTTTCTTTTCAGAAATATGTGGGAATGTGTGCTAAATGTCCTTATCCAGTATTTTAAACTGCTTCTATAAGGTCCTTGTGGGTCAGAATCAACTAGATGATACACAGTGGCGATAATTACATATCTTAACTCCTAAGATGGCTCATCTTGATTTCTTCTTGTTCAAAAGATACTTTTCAAACAGGCAAACTAGCAAGCAAATGAACATATTATACCTTTCCTCAAGTGTTCGAAGAAAGAAACAATTTATTTTATCAATATAGATAGTTGCATTGTATGTCAGATTCATACTAAATCTATCGTGTTCTTCTGTCATGCATTTCATAATACCATTGTTTGACTTATGTCAGCCTGATGAAAGGAGAAAGACTGATGTCAATTAGATTTACATAGGGATTCAACTTTATTGTTTGACATGAAATGCTTTGATACTTTTGTTCTTGGTCTCCTGCCAGTTTGAAATTGTCTTTCTTAGGCAAGACTGAATGAAGCCTGTTTTAAGGCTGGGCCCCAGAGAGGCAGACTCAGAGCTTGGGGTGGCTTTATTTTAAGGCTGGGCCCCAGAGAGGCAAGTGCAGAAAGGTTAGGAACAACTAGGGGAGATGAACTTGTCTGTCAGTTTATCACCCTGTGGTGGTGTGTGTGTTGCTGTGCATCTGGAGGCTATGCCAGCAGTGTTGCAAAATGCTAGCAGGGTTACCCATGGTGGACAGATTTCAGTGGAGCTTCCAGACTGAGACAGACTCAGAAGAAGGAAGAGGCCATCCAAGTCTTGAGCAATTGGCCAGTGGAAACATTATGAATAGCAGTGAAACACTGTTTGATATATTACTGGAAAACTTTATGAATAGGCCTGAAACATTGTCTGATATGGTGCTGGACGATAAGCCCATCAGGTTGGAAGGCACTCAAAATATGACTGGGAAGAGATGACTCCTCAACATAGAGATGACCTTGACAATATAGATGGAGTAAATCTTTTGGGACTTCAATTGGCTGATGTGGCATGATTCAAAATGAGTAGAAACAGATGCAAACATTCATTAATAATTGAAACACAGAATGTACAAAGTATGAATTTAGGAAAATTGGAAGTTGTCAAAAATGAAACGGAAAGCATAAAGATCAATATCCCAGGCATTAGTGAGCTGAATTGGACTGGCCATTTTGAATCAGACAGCCATATGATCTACTATGCCAAGAATGACAAAGTGAAGAGGCATGGTGTGGCATTCATCATCACAAGGACTGTTTCAAGATCTGTTCTGAAGTGCAATGCTGTCAGTGATAGGTTAATATCCATACACCTACAAGGAAGACCAGTTAATACTACTAATATTCAAATCTGTGTACCAAGCTCCAAAGCCAAAGAAGAGGAAAATGAATATTTCTACCAAATTCTGCAGTCTGAAATTGACTGAACATGCAATCAGGATGTGTTGATTATTACTGGTGACTGGGATCAAAATTTGGAAACAAAGAAGAGTCACCAGTAGTCAAAAAATATGGCCCTGGTGATGGAAATAACTCTGGAGATTGCAAGACAGGATTTTGTAAGACCAATGACTTATTCATTGCAAATACCTTTTTGCTACAACATAGAAGATGGCTGTACATGTGTTCTTCACAGATGGAATACACAGGAATCAGACTGACTACCTCTGTGGCAAGAGGCGATGGAGAAGTTCACTACCTTCAGCCAAAACAAGACCAGGAGCTGATTGTGGAACATACCATCAATTGCTCTTATGCAAGTTCAACTTGAAGTTGAAGAGAATTAAAACAAGTTCATGAGAGCCAAAATATGACCTTGATAATATTCCTCCTGAATTTAGAGACCATGTAAATGTTAGTTTTGATGCATTGAATACCAATGATTGAAAATCAGAGGAATTGTGAGATGACATCAAGAACATCATCCATGAAGAAAGTAAGAGGTCATTAAAAAGGCAATAAAGGAAGAAAAGACCAAAATGGATGTCATAAGAGACTCTGAAACTTGTCCTTGAGTGGAGAGTAGCAAAGCAAATGGAAGAAATGACAAGATAAAAGAGCTGAACAGAAGATTTCAAAGAGCAGCTCAAGAAGACAAAGTCAATCATTGTAATGAAATGTGCAAAGACCTGTAGTTAGAAAACCAAAAGGGAAGAACATGTTTGACATTTATCAAGCTGAAAGAATTGAGGAAAAATTTAAGCTTCGAGTTGCAATATTGAAAGATTCTATGGGCAATATATTGAATGATGCAAGAAACATCAAAGGAAGATGGAAGGAATATAGAGAGACACTGTACCAGAAAGAATTTGTCAATGTTCATCCATTTCAGGAGGTGACATATGATCAGGAACCAATGGTATTGAAGGAAAAAATTGAAGCTGCATGGAAGGAAGTGGCAAAAAAGAAGGCTCCAGTAATTGATGGAATACCCATTGATATATTTTAACAAATGGATGCCTCACTGGAGGCACTCACTAGGCTATGAGTGCCTGGCCAACTGACTAGAAAAGATCCATATTCATACTCATTCCAAAGAAAGTGATCCCACTGAATGTGGAAATTATTGAACAATATCATTAATATCACATGCCAGTAAAATCTTACTGAAGATAATTCAAAAATGGTTGCAGCAGTATATTGACAGAGAGCTTCCAGAAATGTAAGCTAGATTCAGAAGAGGACGTGAATGAGGGATAGCAATGCTGATGTCAGATGGATCTTAGCTGAAATCAAAGAATACCAGAGAGATGTTTACTTATGTTTTATTGACTATGTAAAAGCTTTCAATTGTGTGGATCACAACAAATTATGGGTAAAATTGAGAATGATGGGAATTCCAGAACACTTGATTGTACTCATGAGGAACCTATCCATAGATCAGGAAGCTGTTGTTTGAACAGAACAAGGCTATTCTGCATGGTTTAAAATCAGGAAGGGAGTATGTTAAGGTTGTATCTTTTCACCATACTTAATCAATTTGCATGCTGAACAAATAATCTGAAAAGTTGGATTATATAAAGAAGAACATGGCATCAGGATTGGAGGAAGACTAATTAACAACCTGTGATATGCAGATGGTACAACTTTGCTTGCTGAAAGTGAGGATGACTTGAAGCAGTTACTTTTGAAGATTAAAGACTACAGTCTGAACTACGGATTATACCTCAATATAAAGAAAACAAAAAATCCTCACAACTGGCCCAATAAACTGTTTCATGATAAATGGAGAAAACGTTGAAGTTGTCAAAGATATCATATTACTTGGTTCTAAAGTCAACATCAATGGAAGCAGCAGTCAAGACATCAGACGGTGTACTGCATTGGGCAAATCTGCTGCAAAAGACCTCTTTCAAGTGATGAAGAGCAGAGATGTCTAAGGTGCACCTAACACAAGTCATGGTATTTTCAATTGCCTCATATGCATGTGAGAGCTGAACTATGAACAAGGAAGACTGAAGAAGAGTTGATGCTTTTGAGTTGTGGTGTTGGAGAAGAATGTTAAGAGTACATTGGACGGCTAAAAGGACTAACAAATCTGTCTTGGAAGAAATGCAGCCAGAATGCTCCTTGGAAGCGAGAATGGCCATACTTTGTTTCACCTACTTTGGTCATGTTGTCAGAGGAACTATTCCCTGGAGGAGGCTACCATGCTTTCTAAAGTGGAGGATCAATGAAAAAGGGAAAGTCCTCAAAGAGGTGGATTGACACATGGGCTGCAACAGTGGGCTCAGGTATAGCAAGGATCATGGGGCTGGCTCAGGACTGGGCAATGTTTTGTTCTGCTGTATATAGTGTCACTATAAGTTAGAGACGACTCCATGGCACTAGCAACAACAACAGGGAAGACCTTTATTTCACGGGATATATTTCTGTATTTAGCCACATTAACTAGGGAGAAATCTAATTTAGAGTTTGTCTCAGAAGCTTAGTCCATGTCATGGTTTACCATCTCTAAGTGCAGCTCTGTTCTCTCTATTATTTGTCATGAGTATGAAAGTTTTTGCTTTCATTACTGGCTTTCTCTTTTCATCTTGCTCTGGTTTGAGCTTTCTGTTTGTGACAGGTTGAAATTGTCTGAGCCCAAGGCCAAAGTCTCAAATTTTATTATCCCTTACATGGCTGTCATCTGAATTCACAGAGTAAGTCAGAGACAACATTTTTTTGACCTGCTCCTGAAATTGAGGATCTCAGGATAACAGTCATGAGGTAAATGAAGAGGCATAAGCTTCTTCAGAAAAGGAATACAATGGATGTGAGAACTGTAATGGTCCCTACAAGGTAATCTTTTGTAAGAAGTGCTTACAAATACCTGCTTTTTAATTATTGTATAGTGGTGCTGTGGTTAAGGCATTGCACTGCTAACCAAAAGGTGTTGTTGTTGTTGTTAGGTGCCGTCGAGTCGTTTCCCACTCATACCGACCCTTTGCCCAGCAGAACTAAACACCGCCTGGCCCTGCTCCAGCTCCATGATCCTTGCTAAACTTGAGCCCATCGCCACTGCCACTGTATCAATCCATCTCCCTGAAGGCCTCCCCCTCCTTCGTCGACCCTCCACCTTACCAAGCATGACATCCTTCTCCAGTAAATTGTCCGTTCTGACAACATGACCAAAATATGTGAGACAAAGTCTGGCCATTCTCACTTCCAAGGAGCATTCAGACTGCACTTCGTCCAGGACAAATATGTTAGTTCTTTTAGCAGTCCATGATAATTTCAGCATTCTTTGCCAGCATCACAACTCAAAAGCATGAATTCTTCTTTGGTCTTCCTTATTCATTGTCCACCAAAAGATAGGTGGTTCAAACCCAACAGCTGCTTCAATGGGACGAAGATGAAGACTTACAGCCATGGAAATACAATGGGGTTCTCTATGAGTCAGAATCCACTCAATGGCAATGGGTTTTGGTTTTGGTTTAAAGCAAAGTCACTTCAAATGGCCATTTCCCAATATATGATGTCCTATTTTGCCAATCTTCTGAAGTATCTTGATTATTGGTTATGTACAAGGACTTTGGCTATTCTATCTTCAAACAGCAATGTCTTTCAGGTCTAATTATATATTTAATGGTGCCAATGGCCATCAAAAAGAAAAAAAATAATAATTACATAGCCATTCTGACTTTCTTTCACAAAGGGAATCATCTGCATTTCATTGTGGTAGAGAGCTAGCCATTCTTCTTAGTACTTTAGTAATTATCATTCACACAAGAGAGGTGAACCAAGAATGCAAAAGGTGTTTTATTTCCAACATCTTTTGCCTCAGCTAGGGAAACATTTCCCATAACATCACTTTTATTATTTTAACATTTACATTATACAGTGAACCAAATAGAAAATAATAGCATTCTAGAAAAAACAAAGAATAAAACTAGTGATGCTGTTGAATGATGAGCACATAGAAAAGGAGTAGGCTTGCCAGTACACAGGAGAGGATAAGTTTTTATTATACTTTCTATCACCATGAAACTTTCATTTGGTGTATTTCAAAGTGCTTTAGAATAATACTTTTATGGAATAAAGAAAAAAGGTAGCATGAAAAGGAAATATTTTTATAAAAAAGAAGCAATATAATGTCACTTGATTCAACTGGATATTTTAAGTGGAAAATTATGTCATTAAACTGTACCAATGGGAGTTTGGTTTTTAATCTCATTGTCCAAGATGTATGAACATTTCCAGGGCTCTAAATTATATGGTATAAAAAGAATTAATTGTATCCAAAGGAATGAATACATATATTGTCATTACTTGCTGGATGCCTTTTAACTTAAAGGAACTAATCTTGATTGAAAAATTGCCTTTATAATCAAGGTGCTAGTGACTATAAATGTATAGTTTGAATAGGCAGAATGGAACTATTTAACAGAATTATCTTAATAACTGAGTATAATGTCTAATAATTTCCTCAAATTAAAGGTCTTGCACAGTAATTTAGTTCTTCCTATGATTTGTGTCCTGATTACTTGCCATATATATTTATCTATAGTTTTGGTTACTTAGTGGTGCTCTAACAGAAAACATCATGAATGTGTGGTTTTAACAAACAGGAATTTATTCTCTTACAGTTTAGGAGGATAGAAGTCTGAGTTTGAAATACCAGCTCAAAGAGCTGCTTGAAAGCCCCTTGACCTTGGGCTTTAGCTCTGCCTCTTGTTCCTGGCCCACTGGAGCTGGAGGTGTCTCTTAACTCAAACAGATGTTGGTTGCTGAGACTGATAAACTTAAGGTCAACAGGTAAAATAGCACAGTCCCAAGATTACCAAGCAACATGGCAGATCATTAGTGCAAGTCCAGAGACAGTCCCAAGATCAGCAGGGAACATGGCAGGCTGCTGAATGAAAACAGCTACATGCAGCGTTCAAGTGTGTGAAACAGTTGTAGAGACATTCCTCAAAACTTCATCATATATACTAAAAGCAGACTACATCCTTAAGGCAGCTACTCAGCTGCTCTAGTAGATTCCACCATGGAGTTGATTACCTATCTCATCATGGGGAATAACTACATCCAGCTGCCCAGCCACTCAACCATGCCCAGCCGAGTTGACACACAACAACAAAATCAATTTATCTACTTCTCTACCTCTCTATCTAACATCTATCTATCTATCTATCTATCTATCTATCTATCTATCATCTATCTATCATCTATCTATCTAGCATCTATCTACTTATCATCTGTCTTACTATCATCTGTCTTACTATCATCTGTTTATCATTCTGTCTGTCTTATATATCATTTACATCTATTTTCAAGATCAACAACAAAAGGTATTCCCTATATTTTTTTATTGTCTTTCTTTTTCCATTTAACATATTTCCTTACTTTGAAAACTGTTTATTTTACCCATCTTAGAGGAAGAGAAGTTGATCCTTCATTTCAAGAATAATCATTCCATCTGTGCTTTCAATCCTTCTTTTCTTACTTCAGGAATTTTATGCATTTAATTATCTCCTCCCCTGTTTTTTCCTCAAGATATTTCTCTCTTATGGTTCTCTCATCTTTGTCACTAAGCTTGTTTAGACATCCGGATTCTAAAACTGTTATATCCACCTCTCTTTTCTAGCTCACACAAAATCATTTTTTTAGTAATATTTTATTGTGTTTTTGGTGATGGTTTATTCAGCAGTTTAGGCTCCCTTTTAACAGTTTCTACACAAACTGTTCAGTGTCAATTCTTCACAGTGCATAGACATTTTAATTATCTCCATTCTGATTGTACCAATTCCATTTATCTTGTTTTCCTATTCTCTTCCATTTTCATTTGTTTTAAAGTAATTATTGACTAGTCTCATATAGTGATTTTTCAAAGGAGAGCAGTACTTGCAGGTGATACTCATTATTTTTGAGCCAATCTGTTATATAGCTACAAGGTGATCTGAGGGACTAGTCTTGATTCAAGATTTGAAGTATATCTCAGGGCAACAGTGTCAGGGAGTGCTCCCATCACAACCAATTGAGTAAGTTTTTTTTTTTTTTTTTTATTAAATTAATTAGTTTATTTATTCAAGGATTTGAGGTTCTGTTCCACATTTTTCTCCCATTCTATCAAGATCCATCTATTGTGTCCTACCATGATACTGATAAAGTAGAATGCACTGATTCTACTTTCTCACATTCACTTGCAGGGGAGCCACAGATGGTCTGTCTTGCACACATCCTACTCTCCTGAAACCAAAGGCATGTGCTCTATCCTCATCCTCACCCAAGTTCTCTACACAGGAGAGGTACCACAGATTAGTGGCTTAGAATACAGCATTTTGAGCTAGACTGCCTGTACTATGATCCTGGCTCCAACAATTTTTATCTACATGTACTGGGGCAATGCATTTAATCTTTCTTCTTTGTTTTGTCAACAGGAAATTGGGATTCTAATTTATATATTTCTAGATGGACTATGTTTATGAAATATGTGCAAAAAGCATGGTCTAGGGTTTGTAAGTGTTATAAAAGGTGACAATTATTTATTTATTATGTTGTTCATTCTCTATTACAATTTCATGTTTGGTTTTTATGATACCAAACAATTATATTTTAACCTTTTCCTTTTGGCTTTTGCCCTTTTCTCAATATTTGTGTCTTTCACTCACATTTCTACCTCAATATTGTTCTTCCCCCCACTCATCTATCAGTTTGTCATACTACGATGGCTTGTGTGTTCCTGTTATGTTGAAAGCTTTGCCACCAGTATTTCAAATCCAGCAGGATAACCGTTGGTGGACATGTTCCAGTAGAGCTTCCAGACTAAGACAGACTAGGAGGCGGGGGGTGGGGGGCTTGGACCATATATTGGAAAAAAATGGCCAGTGAAAACCATATGAATAGCAGCAGAATGTTGCCTGATATGGTGCCAGAACTGAGCCACTTTAAAGGCACCCAAAATATAACTGGAGAAGAGCTACATCCTCAAAGTAAGGTCACCCTTAATGACATGGCTGTAGAAAAGCTTTCAAAACCTTCATTTGTTGATGTGGTTTGATTCAAAATGGGAAGAAATAGCTGTAACTGTCCATCAATAATTGGAACATGGAATGTACACAGAATGGATCTAGGAAAATTGGAAGCTGGAAAAAATTAAACACAATGCATAAACATTGATAGTCTAAGCATTAGTGAAGTGACATGGACAGGTATTGGCCATTTTGAACTGGGTAAGCATATGGTCTACTACACCAGAAATAAAAAAAATGAACAAGAGTGGCATTTTATCCATTATAAAAAAGAATATTTTAAGATCTATCCTGAAGTACAGTGAAGTCAGTGATAAGAAAATATCCATCCACCTACAAGGAAGACAAGTTAATACAACTATTATTCAGATTTATACACCAATCACTAATGTCACAGATGAAGAAACTGAATATTTTTTACCAACTTCTGCAGTCTGAAATTGAAGAAACATTCAATCAAGTTGCTTTGATAACTAATGGCAATTGGAATGCAAATACTGGAAACGAAGAAGTATTGGTAGCTGGAAAATATGGCTTTGATGATAAAATGATGCTGGGGATTGCATAATAGAATTTTGCATGACCGACAACTTATTTATTGCAAATAAATTTTTACAACACAAAAAATGACTGTACATGTGGCCCTCAACAGATGGAAAATGAAGGAATCAAATAAAATATATCTGTGGAAAAAAATGATAAAGAAGCTTACTATCACAAGTCAATAAGGCCAAGGGCTAACTGTGGAACAACCATTAATAGCTTATATGCAAATTCAAGTTGAAGCTGAAGAAAATTTTAAAAAGTCCATGAGAGCCAAAGCACAACCTTGAGTATATCCTACCCAAATTTAGAGAACATCTCAAGAATAGATTTCACTCACTGGACACTAGTGACAGAAGAACAGATGAGTTGTAGGATAACATTAAGAACATAATACATGAAGAAAGCAAAAGGTCATGAAAAGAAAGAAAACACCACGATGGATGTTAGAATATAATTTGAAACTTGCTCTGGAATGTAGAGTAGCTAAAGCAAATGGCAGAAATGATGAAGTAAAAGAGCTGAACAGATTTCAAAAGGTGGCCCAAGAACACAAAATAGCGTTATAATGAAATGTACAAAGACCTGGAGTCAGAAAACCAAAAGCAAGAACACTCTCAGCATTTCTCATGCTGAAAAAACTGAAGAAAAAATTCAAGCCACAAGTTGAAATACTGAAGGGATCTATGGACAAACTATTGAATGATTCAGGAAGAATGAAAAGAAGGTGGAATGAATACATAGTCACTGTACCAAAAATAATAGGTTGATTTTCCAACATTTCAGGAAGATATGATCAAGAACCAGTGATACTGAAGGAAGACATCCAAACTGTACTGAAGGCATTGGTGGAAAGAAATGCTGTAGGAATTGGTGGAATACCAAATGTTTCAAAGAATGGATACAATACCACTACCTGGCCAACTGACTGGAAGAGACCATAGTTGTGCCCATTCCAAAGAAATTTGATCCAATAAAATGTGTAAATTATCAAACAACATCATTAATATCACATGCAAGTAAAATATTGCTGAAGATAATTCAAAAACAGTTGCCACAGTATACTGACAGGGAACCTCTAGAAATTGAAGCTGGATTCATAAGAGGATGTCACTTCTTATGTCAAATGGATCTTGAATGAAAGCAAAGAATACCAGAAAGATGTTTTCTGGTGTTTTATTGACTATGCAAAGGCATTTGACTGTGTGGATCATAACAAATTATGGATAACATAATGAAGAATGAAAATTCCAGAAGACTTAATTGTGCTCATGAGGAAGCTGTACATACAACAAGAGATAGTTTTTTGAACAGAACTAGGGGACACTGCATGGTTTAAAATCAGGAAAAAATGTGCCAAAGGATTGTATCCTATTACCATACTTATTCAATCTGTGTACTGAACTAATAATACAAGAAGCTGGACTATATGAAGAAGAATGAGTCATCAAGACTGGAAGAAGACTTATTAACAATCTGCAATATGCAGATGACACAACTTTGCTTGCTGAAAGCAAAGAACGCTTGAAGCACTTACTGATGAAGATCAAAGATTACAGCCTTCAGCATGGATTACACCTCAACATGAAGAAAACAAAATCTTCACAACTTGACCAATAAGCAACTCATGATAAACAAACAAACGAAAAGATTGTAGTTGTCAAGGATTTCATTTTACTTGGATACACAATCAACACCATGGAAGCTGCTGTCAATAAATCAAATGATGTATTGCACTGGCAGATCTGCAGCAAAAAACTTTTTTAAAGTTTTCAAAATAAAAAATATCACTATGAGGACTAACCTGACTCAAGCCATGATATTTTCATTCTCTTCATAATAATGCAAAAACTGGACAAGGTATAATAAACACTGAAGAAGGATTGATGCCTTTGAATTATGGTATTAGCAAAGAATACTGAATTTACCATGGATTGCCAGAAGAATTAACAAATCTGTTTTGCAACAAATACAGTCAGAATGTTCCCCAGAAGCGAGGATAGTAAGACTTCATCATAACTACTTTGAACAGGTTATTAGGAGAGTTCAGTCACTGGAGGAAGACTACATGCTTTGAAAAATAGACTTAGTGAAAAAGAGGAAGATCCTCAGGGAGATGAATTGATGCAGTGGCTGTAACAATGTGTTCGAACATAGCAGTGATTGTGACTATGATGTAGTACGGGGCAGCGTTTTGTTCTGTTGTACATAGCCTTGCTATATTTTGGAACTGATTTGATGTCATCTGACAACAAGAACAACATGATGGGTCTATTTTTTTCTCTCATCTAGGACTACAGCTATAATGATGATGTCTATATACATGGCTCCAAATCACAATGTCCAGCATGAGCTCAATCCTGAAAGCCAGTCTTCCACTTCAAGTTGCCTTATGGAAAGTTCCACTCTAGTATTTGAATCAACAGTACCATACTCTCAATATGATTTTATCTGATTCCATATTTTCTCCCTAATTTTTTTAGCTTCTCTGTTACCACCACTGTCTTTCTCTATGATATCACTACTAATTTTAAAAAACAAAACAAAACAAAAAAAACTGTTAGTTATTTAATCTAAAACATATAATTTTTTTTTTTTTAATAAGCATATCTGTAATATTGAAAGCACAATGAAAATCAGAGTCATATGAGGCTCTTATTGAAGATACAGGTCCATGAGCCTCACTTAAGGTCAACTTATCTGAATCTTTGGAGGCTTGGAAATTAAAGTAATGTAATTACACCAGGTGATTCATACCCTAAAGAGGGGGAGGAATCATAATCCTAAATAGATGATAAGATAATTATGGTCAAGAGAAGTAATTGCATACAATTATGAATGAATAATATGGTTTTATGTTTTAAAATTACATATACAAACAAAAAAATTAAATAAAAGAATAAGGGAGACCAAAAAAAAAAAAAACTTTGTGCGTGAAAGATCTCTGCCCTCAAAAATGACAGACATATGTAAAAGTAATATGCATATTGAATAACTTTGAGGAAGGATAAAAATTTGTAATTTGATAATTATTTTCTATATATAGATTAATTCATTTTTTAAATGAGTTTTAGGTTACAGTCAGGACCATTTTGTTTATATATATATATATATAT
>NW_006921646.1:11695380-11724592 GCF_000298275.1 Orycteropus afer afer
GGACATCTAGGTTGTTTCCAAGTTTTGGCTATTGTAAATTCAAGCCGCTTTTTAAACCTACAAAATGGCAGCGTCCTCGGGACCGAGCTTGCTAGCTTTTAAGATTCCAGTTGCTTCTCACCAAAGTAGGAGGTGGAACAATGTTTTGTATAGTATGTTATGCCAATTGAGCTTGATGTCCCCTGCAACTATGGTCCCAAGCCTGCAGGTTCAACTACTCGGTTCCTCTGAGTAGCTGGCTGTGACCAAACAGTGACCACAACCTTGCCCCTTGTCAGCTCTACTATACACCTGGGAATTCTGATCATTCACATAAACTTATAGGATTATGGTATGTTCTTGTCAGAGTGACACTAGGTAACCGGAACAATGAACAATACATTCTTTTCCTCTGACACAGGAGTTTTGTGTCTTCTCCTTGCATCAATGAAACAGTAGTAGACTCATAAATTACAAGTAGAACTAAATCTCAGACTCTTCTAATTTCCTGTTACAGCCCCTCCCTATTTACACAGAACTGAAGAATCAAGACATGTACGTTTATTTTTCTTCTTCTTTTATTTTATTTTACTAGTATCCTAATTCTTTTTCAGTGTACAGTAGTTCAACATTTACTGGTCCTCAGTCTTTTACCAGCTACTCTTCTAGATGCTAGATAGCTAAAGATAAATAAAACATGATTCTTGATCCAAAAATGCATCCAGTGAGTAGAAAAGAGAGAGCCATACCGTGCAGTATGTGTATGACCACAGTCTTCAAACAGTACTACTCCCTATAGACAGAGAACTGTGCAGTTTTGTTGGATAGTGATTAGGCTTCAGGAGAGTGTTCTTGAAGGAGAAAGTCACTGAATTCAGTTTCTGAAGGAGATTAGACAAGTAAAGAGAACTGTTTTTGACATAAGGTATAAAGAAATACAAAATATCACGATGTGAATTCAAGGAGCTAAAAATAAACCAATGTCATTAATTTGTGAAGTTCATTTTATAGGATGGTAGAAAATTAAAGTAGAAGCTTGTTTTCTATACTATGTTAAGGAATTTTAATTTTATTTTTTTTCACTAGTTGCCTCTAGTCTTCTTTGATTATTCACCTTTTCAGTAAAACATTTTAACCTCTAATATACCCATATTTATTTGTGAATTCTAAACACATTCTGTTGTCCCTCCATTTATTAAATATTGGTAAAATTGATTCATTTCAATTTGTAGTCTGAAATAGAAATATATAAAGTTTCTAATATTTTCTTCTACATGCCAATTGATTATAATTTTTTCATAATTGTTACAGAAATTCATTTAATCTCTTCACAGATTCTAAAGGAGTAACAAAGTGACTGAATTTGTCTTTTCACTCACTCATTCTGCCAACAGTGTGGAGTATAGAATGTAGGTAGAGAAGTTGAAGATAGGAAGACTAAACATGTAGATATGACAAAGGATCATGGAAGAGAAAGTGAGGATCAGATTCAGAGGTAGTCATGGAGTTGAAAATTGGGGAGTTTAGTTCAAGAAATACTTAGTAGCTAAAGTTGACAAGACCTGTCCATTGAATGGGGTGGGTACACATCTGAGAAGTGTGTTTAAAGGGGTACTAGAAGTAAATGTGTGTAAGTTTTGTTTGAAGGACTAAGAGAACTGTGGTGATATTAAATGAGACAGTGAGTTCAGTAGGTAAGTATACTTTGGGGGTAAGAAGTTGAATTCATCTTTATCTTTCTGCTTTTCCCTTTAATTTTCTGTGCTGACAATCTTCCAAAATTTTATTCTAGACCACCTGTGTGATTTTCCTTTCTATTACAAATTACCACATTGTGACTCAATCTGTGTTCCCGGATTGAAAAAAAACAGAAAACTTTGTCTTTGAATATATTTTCCTCCAGAGAGTATCTCTTTTCTGAGTGCTTTTTTTGTAACTTATAATTTTTTTTTTTTTTTTTTTTTGGTAATTTTATAGGATTTCTTTTTCCTAACATATTGTTTTTGAGTCAATACAGGCTCTGTTATTCTGCGGAAATAAATGACTTTAAAGTATCAGTAGCTCACAATAAATCAAGGTTATTTCTTGTACATGTAATTTCATTTCATTTCATGTAATTTAATTTCAATGTACATTTCAATTTGGGAATCAAACTGAAACAAGCATTCAAGTATAGTGGTTAATCTTGCTGGTGATACCAAGAGAATAAAGAAATGAGGCAGAGAAGGAAATAAAGCCAAAGAATCTTCCTTTTCAAGCAACCATTATTTTATTTTTAATTTTAGAACTTGGTTGGAGCTATGGTCAAACATGTACTTCAGAATAAACTCACGCAAAGTTCAAGGGAGTTGTGATATTAATACAACACTTCTGTTGGCCATTAGTTTAGGCTGGATTAATGAACATTCATCCCCTTGATGTTTTAGGTTTAGAGAGGAGTTGGCTAAGAGAGCTTCAGAGCCAAAGTCTTCATGCAAAGAAATGTACATGCTGGGATCTGAAGTCTGTCAAATGTGCACTGATGTGTAAGGGTAAAGGGATATCAGGGAGAAGTTGATTAACCTATCTAGAAATGCCCCCTCCCAAAAGGAAAAAAAAAAAAAAAAAACACTATTGAAATAATTTAATAATTTGATTTTATCTCTTTCAAATTTAGCTAATACTTTCTTCTATCATTTTTTGTGATAGCTAATGTGAAAATTTCATGTTGTTGTTGTTGTTAGGTGCCAACTCATGGTGACCTTATGTACAACAGAATGAAACACTGTCCAGTTTTCCAGAAATAATCAATGTTTCATTACTATTTATAAGGTTTTCATTGACTGATTCTTTAAGAATTAGATGGCCTCTTTCTTCTTCCGAGTCTGTCTTAGTCTAGAAGCTCCATTGAAACCTGTCCACCATGGGTGACCTTGCTTGTATTTGCAACACCAATGGCATAGCCTCCAGCCTCATAGCAACACGTAAGTCACCACAAGATGACAAATTGAAAGACAAGTTCATCTCCCTTAGCTGTTTCAAATTTTATAGTAAGTGTTAATTCTAATAATATTTAATCATATATTTGTGCTCACTAGAACACACCATATTTTTAATACCACTGTGTTATTTACTCATATTTCTCCAAATTCTCTGAGTGTGAAACTCAATGGATTCTTTAAGATCTATCTCAAATGATATCTCTAACTTCAGCCAGACTCAATCACTGTCTATTAAGTGCTCTTGCAGAGTTTTATCTATACTTTCTGTCATCTTATTCCACTATACTATAAATTACAGTCTAAATTTTAATAAAGTGTGAACCTATTTAAGGTATGATAGATACATAGATCCATAGATACATATACATAGATACAGAAGCTCTGGTAGCTTAGTGCCTAAAGCACTTGACTGCTAACCAGAAGGCTGGTGATTCAAACCCACCAGCCACTCCTCGGAAGGAAGGTTGGGCAGTGATACTGCCTCAGAAACCCAAGGAGGCTTCGCTATGAGTTGGGTCTGGCTCAACGACACATAACAACACAAACAAGATACATAGATAGCTGTTATAGGGTTAACTCCAAATCATGACAGACTTAGGCAAAAAAGAACAAAATGTTGCCTGGTGCTGCATATCACTGGAATGTTTAAGTCCATTGTTGCAACTATTGAGGCAGTCCATCTCACCAAGGATCTTCCTTCCCCTTATTGGCCCTCTACTTCCTCAAAAGTCCTCCTCTAGTCATTGGTCCCTCCTGATAACAGGTCCAAAGAATGTGAATTGCACAGTGTTCTGGGATGATCCATTAGCTTTTCATTTGGCTAATTTTTGAAAGTAGATTATCAGGCCTTTCTAATCTGTCTTAGTCTGAAGCCCACAGAAAACTGTCCCTCATGGGTGATCTTGCTGGTATTTGAAATAGCTTCCAGCATCACAGTTAATTGCAGTCCACCACAGTGTGAAAAACTGACAGACTAGTGGTGGTCAAGATATGAACTGTGCCTTACTCAATCTTACTTATTTGGCAACTGTCATTCAGTAAAAGTTTGCATATACGATAAATGCACAGACAGACATAACTCTAGTTCTCTTACAATTAAAGAAAATTAATCATGTTTTGGTAAAAATAATAAATACTTTACATGCTTCTGTATACTTTTGGGAATTTCTTCATAAGTATTTTTCCAAATATAGTATTATTATTGTTATTACTATTATTATATATTAAAGAATGTATCAATTTTAATGCGCAGTTACTTGCCAAGTCACTTATGTTTTGTCAGTTGAGCATTACTTATAAAGATTTTCAGGACAAAATGGATTTTTGAATGTCTAATAAATAATGCTGCATTCTTGGGCAGAAAACATCAATTAAGTTCAATTTAAATATATTACTTGTAGGGGTGAGAGGGGTGGCCCTGGAGTAGGGGCTGTGGCGGTGCATGGGCACTGGGTTATGGTGACTGCGGTGACTACAAGACTGACAAGAGGCTACTAAAATTCCTGTGGAAGTGAGGTAGAATTTAATTTCATAAGAGCATAACGGATAGAAAGGAGAATACTTACGGTGACTGTGAAGGCCCTGATGCCATGTATGTCAAATTGATATCTTTTGATGGTCATGAATTCATTGTAAAAAGAGAACATGTGCTAACATCAGGAACAATAAAAGCCCTGTTAACTGGCCCAAGTCAGTTTGCTGAGAATGAAACCAATGAGTTCAATTTTAGAGAGATCCCTTCACATGTGCTATCAAAAGTATGCCTGCATTTTACCTACAAGATTCACTACACAAACAGCTCCACTGAAATTCCCAAGTTCCCAATTATACCTGTAATTGTACTGGAACTGTTGATGGATCCAAACTTCTTAGATTGTTAAATAAAATAAATAAAAATTAAAAAAAAAGAAAAAAAAGTATTACTTGTTACTTTACAAACAAAGATGATTTAATATAAAGAGAGTTAAGGAGTATCTCATAACTTAAGAACTTGTTAAAAAAAGAGTCAACTATCTTATCCTTTTATTATTATATGAATAATAAAATGATGTAAACATGACTTGGAATATTTGTGAATAATGCATAAAAGTAATTTTTTTGTATCTCTGTTCTGTTAAAGATACATCTATATCTATATCTATATCTATATATTTATCATCTATCTATATATAGCTCTGTTCAATATATCTGACTATGAAATGCTTTGAAATTCTATATAACTTAGAGAGCGAATTCAGTGTAAGAGTAATGCATTTTCTTTTGAGACAATTCATGAGAAAAATTCCATTACCAAGATTCTTGCAATACATAGGGAACACAAAACATTCTGAGAAGTTAACACTTTTCAAAGCACTCATATGGCCACATTGTGATAACTAAAGTGCTAAGGGAATTTTACCAAGATCCTAAACCACATTCAACTTTTCTTTTCTTGGCAGTATTTTTCAAGAAGGTTTTGTGGTACAGTGGTTAAAGTACTCAGCTGCTAATGAAAGGTCAGCTGTTTGAACCCAGCAGCCACTCCATGGGATAAAGTTGAGGCAATTGGCTTCTGTTAAGATTTACAACCTTAGATACCCTATGGGGGCAGTTCTACTCTGTTCTAAAGTGCCGCTATAAATAGGAATGTAGTCTATGACAGTGGGTTTTAAGTTTGGAGTGGTAGTATTTTTCAGTTAAAAAAAAAAAAAAAAAAGCAGGAAAGAAATTATTTCAGCTCTTCTTTCCTATGATATAGTTGGTCAAGGTTCATGGTCAAAATAGATTGCTCCCAGAATTACTGCAAGTGGTTTTAGACAGCAGCAGAGCTATATGGTGTCCTTCTCTCTCTTTCTTTTTTAAATTTTATATATAGCTTTACCATCTTGAGGAAGAGCTGCTGTGTTGCTCTCAGTTATGATGAATGAGGTGTGGTGTGCAGATGGAAGAAAGGTGAATATCTCCCAAACCAGACTTCTGAGGTTCATAAATTATTTATACAATACTTCAATGTGCTCCTGCAATGGGCAGGAACAGTTGTTAATATGGAGGCAACAGTTCTTTAATCATATTCTTTCTCTCCACAGAAAAAGATCAGGATTGAACAGAGAGTTCTAAGCCAAAAACAGGATAAGAGTGTGACTGCAAGGGTTAATCTCCACTTACAAAGGAAGTTGCTTATTATTTGCTGACTTTGTGAATTGACTATCAATTTTACAAATCTACATGGCAATACCAATGGTATATTAAATATATCTAGTATTTTTTCCCTAGTATCCAAAAAATAAGGAACTTAATGATTATGTGATTAAGCACTCAGCTGCTAACCAAAAGGTCAGTGGTTTGAAGTTAACAGCCACTCCATGGGAGAAGGATGTAGCAGTCTGCTTCCATAAAAATTACAGCTTTTGAAACCCTATGGGGCAGTTCTACTCTGCCCTTTGAGTCATTATGAGTCATACTCAATGTGGTGACAGTAGGTTTGGTTTTTTGGGATCCTGAAAATTATTTTTATCTATTACCAGGACTTTATAGTACTTTATAACAACAAGTAGAAAGTAGACAGGCACTAATTCTATGTTTCCTTTAGAAAAAGAATGACCATTTTCCTGGAAAAAAATTTGTAGTTTAAAATTGTGGTTTTACTGTCAGGCTACTAGTCAGAATTTACCAATAGCTTTTTTTATATTAAAGAACACATTCAGAGACTATACAGTTGACTAATAAGCTAAGACTTAAATCACTCTCTAGAAATATAGAGGGAGCTCTGGTGGTATAGTGGCTGAGGCAATTGACTGCTAACCAGAAGTCTGCTGGTTCAAACCCACCAGCCACTCCTCAGAAGGAAGGTTGGGCAATCTACTTCCGTAGTGATATCGTCTCGGAAACCCAAGGAGGGGTTGCTATGAGTCGGGTCTGACTCGATGGTAGTGTGTTGGGTTTTTTGGTTTAGAAATATAGAAGCTTCCTGATCCAAATGTGCAGATATAGTTTTAAAAATCAAATAATCATTTACATTCACAAATATTTACACACTTAATACCTATACAAAAACAAATGAAAATATCAGTGTGACAGTGTAATAGTTAATTTGGTATTTAGACTTTTCAACAGCATGTTTGAAAAAAAATGTAATAATTTTTTGTTGATAGAAAGATGATTCAATTACTAAACTGTTAAAATAATAGAACCAGCAATAGCAGAATCCAATTTTATGTACTAAACGCATAACTTCATGTTTAAACTCTACTTTAAAAAGGTTAATTTTAGTGAAAGTTCATGCAGAAAGTTATTCAACAAACATGTAGTTTATTTTTTTAATGCTTTCTAGAACTTTGTGAGGTAAGTTTTATAAGATGGACAATATCTCTCCAGGGAGAGATTAGAATTGGTTGGAATGTGCTTGATGCTGGTGAGTTTGGTTTTTGAGAAAACTATTACACAGATCACATGACAGAATTTTGCAAAACCATTAAGTTATTTATTACACATACCTTTTTTCTCAACAGCATAAACTGCAACTATGTGCATGAGTCTTGTCAGATGGAATATACAAGAAGTAAATAAAGATTTGTGGAAATAGATGTTAGAGAAGCTCAATATCATCATGTCACAGCCAGGAGCTGACTGTGGATCAGATCATCAATTGCTCATATGCAAATTTAAGTTCAAGTTGAAGAAAACTAAAACAAGTCTATGAGAGCCAAAATATGACCTTCATTACATTGCCACCCCTCCCCCTGAATTTAGAGACCCTCTGAAGAATACATTTGATGCATTGAACATCAATGACTGAAGACCAGACGAGTTGTGAGATGACATGGAGAACACCATACATGAAGAAAACAAAAGGTCATTAAAAAGATGAGAAAGGAAGAAAAGACCAAATGGATGTCAGAGAGACTCTGAAATTTGCTCTTGGAAAGGAGCTAAAACAAATGGAAGAACTGATGAAATAAAAGAGCTGAACAGAAGATTTCAAAGGGTAACTTGAGACAGCAAAGTAGAAGATTACAATGAAACATGAAAAGACCTGGAATTAGAAAACAAAAAAGAGAAGAACACAGTTTGCTTTTCTCAAGCTGAAAGAATTGAAGAAAAAAAAATCAAGCCTCAAGTTGCAATTTTGAAGGATTCTATGGGCATATATTACATGATGCAGGAAGCATCAAAAGAAGATTGAATGAATACACAGAGTCACTGTACCAAAAATAATTTGTCTACTTTCCACCATTTCAAGAGATAGAAAGACCAATGGTACTGAAGGAAGAAATCCAAGCTGCACTGAAGGAATTGATGAAAAACATGGCTCTAGGAATTGACAGAATACTCATTAAGATGTTTCAATAAAATAATGCAGCATTGGGGGTGTTCTTTGTTTATGGCAAGAAATTTGGAAGATGGTTACTTGCCCTACTGATGGGAAGAGATACAATTTATGCCCATTCTAAAGAAAACTGATACAACAGAATGCAGAAATTATCAAATAATTTTGTTGAAAATAATTCAAAAACAGTTGCAGCAGTGTATTGACAGGGAACTTCCAAAAATTCAAATTGGGTTCAGAAGAAGGTGTGGAAGGAAGGATATCATTGCTGATGTCAGATTGATCTTGGCTGAAAAAAAAAAAAATAATACCAGAAAGATGTTCACCTGTGTTTTATTGACTATAAAAAGGATTTCTACTCTGTAGGTCATAACAAATTACAGATAAAATTGTGAAGAATGGGAATTTCAGAACACTTAATTGTGTTCATGAGAAACCGGTACATAGACTAAGAGGCAAGTTATTTGAACAGAACAAGGGTATACTGAGTGGATTAAAATCAGGAAGATGGTATGTCAAGGTTGTATTCCTTTACCATACTTATTCAATCTGTATGCTGAGCAAATAACCTGAGAATCTGGAGTATATGAAAAAGAAAGTGTTATCAAGATTGGAGTAAGACTCACCAACCCATGATGTTCAGATGATACAACCTTATTGCTGAAAGAGAAGAAGTCTTAAAGCACTTACTGATGAAGAGCAAAGACTTTATGGATTAGAGTTCACCATAAAAACAACAAAAATCCTCACAACAAGACCAATAAGCAACAGCATGATGAATGGAGAAAAGACTGAAGTTGTCAAGGATTAATTTTACTTGGATCCACAATCAGCACCCATGGAAGCAGCAGTCAAGAAATCAAATGATGGAGGGTGGTCAAGATGCTGTCCTGTTAGCAAACTCCACCCAATATTCCTACAACAGAGACCAGGAAAAGCCAAGTCATATAAATATAAATAATGATCCTGCAACTTTTAGGTTCAAATGAAAATATAAAAAATTAGATTGATCACTGTGTTAGACTGGGTTCTCTAGAGAAACAAAACCCAGGAAACCTTATATACATATATATGTATATATATATATATATAGAGAGAGAGAGAGAGAGAGAGCGAGAGAGAGAAATTTATCTTAGGAAAATGGCTCACAAACGTATAGAAGTCAGCAAGTCCAAAGTTCCTGGAGGAAACATCGGGCTGGAGACAGCCTTAGATTCTGCAACTGCAGGGAGCCGAGAAATTCAAGGCTGGCAGGCAGTACACTGGTTGTTGACTCCAATGAAAGATTAATCCAAGATCTCCAGGCCGAGCTGTGGGCTGCTCACTCACGGAAGGTTGTAGTCAGCACACCAGGGTCCCGATCCACAAAGGAGTGTCTCTCTTCCCAGGATGCCCTTGGATATCCTGGAAGCAGGCCACACCCCTAGAGAAATGCCCCTTGGGCAGATTGGCCACTCAGAACACAGTCATCCGATCCCATCATGGGAACAACCACACAGAACTGAGGCCCAGCCAAGTTGACACACAGCTCCAACTATCACAGTCTACCCCTTGTCAACTTGGCAGTTGTACACATCTTCTTAACCATATATAATCTCTAAATAAGGACAATTACAGAGTCATATTTGTGCCTAACATGATACATTAACACACATACAACCAAAATGCATTAACCTTATTTATATTTCACAGCTCATAACAGAAGGAAACAAAAGTATCTGATGCACATATACAATGAAGAATATAACAATCACAGTTCTCATTTCTATAGCTGGTCACGTGGTTGTAGCTGATATTCAGAACTACCTTCTTCCACCACCCATTCTGTATTTCCCTTGCCCTTAGCAAGCACCTCAGCTGGTGGGAGTTCTTTGCCTGGTGGGGTGACCCAAACCTTCATCCTTGAAGGGTCTGGGCCATTAGCAGTCATATCAGAATTGGGTTGCTGTAATTTTCCATTGACTTTAATCACAGGGCATGGTAGTACTAAAATCTGTATTCCATACATATTTGTCTTTACCTCCATTATGTAAAGCCAACCCAATTTCCCCTTGGTAATCAGGATCTATCGCACTAGATAGCACAGTAATGCCCTTCTTTGCTTGTTGATCCAGAGGCATGAGGGAGCCAAAATGGCCAGGTGGCGTTCTTAATTTCCAGTTCAATGCAATCAGTATTGTGTCTCCAGGTGGGAGTGTTCCTCCCTTTGGGACTAAGATCTCCAGACCCACAGAGCATAGAATAGCAGGGACAGGAAGCAAAAATTTTTTGAGTGGTTCACTAGGGGTAATAGTGAGTGGTACCACTCCTGTTTCCACCCCTTGGTTCCTGGACCTGTGAATCCTGGCTATTGGAGAAAGAGAACCATATATTGGATGTTGGTTTAGAGCATATACAGCCTCCTGGAGAACATTGCCCCAACCCTTCAAGGTATTGCCACCTAACTGGTGCCATATTTGTGTTTTTAAGAGGCCATTCCACCATTCTATCAAACCAGCTGCTTCAGGATGGTGGGGAACATGGTAAGACCAGTGAATTCCATGAGCATAAGCCCTCTGCCACACTTCATGTGCTGTGAAATGAGTCCCTTGATCCAAAGCAATGGGATGCCATGATGGTGGATAAGGCATTCTGTAAGTCCATGGATGGTAGTTTTAGCAGAATATCCAGAATAAATATCTATTCCAGTAAGAACAAAATGCTCTCCTTTCCATGATGAAAGTGGTCCAATGTAATCAAGCTGCCACCACGTTGTTGGCTGATCACCCCGACAAATGGTTCCATATCATGGACTCAGGGTTCGTCTCTGCTGTTGGCAGGTTGAGCACTCAGCAGTGGTGGTAGCCAAATTAGCCTTGGTAAGTGGGAGTCCATGTTGCTGTGCCCATGTATAACCTCCTTCCTTGCCACCATGACCACTTTGTTCATGATCCCATTGAGCAATGACAGGAGTAGCTGGGGAAAAAGGATGGCTGGTTTCCACTGAACGTGTCATCCTATCCACCTGATTGTTAAAGTCCTCCTCTGCTTAGGTCACCTTTTGGTGGGCATTCACATGAGACACAAATATCTTTACTCCTTTGGCCCATTCAGAGAGATCTATCTACATGCCTCTTCCCCATACATCCTTATCACCAATATTCCAATCATGCTCCTTCCAAGTCCCAGACCATCCAGCTAAGCCATTAACCACAGCCCATGAATCCATATATAATTGCACATCTGGCCATTTCTTATTCTATGCAAAGTGAACAGCCATATGCACAGCTTGAAGTTTTGCCCATTGGGAGGATTTCCCTTCACCACTGTCCTTTAAGGAAGTTCCAGAAAGGGGCTGCAGTGCCGCTGCTGTCAACTTTCGAATGGTGCGTGCATATCATGCAGAACCATCTGTAAACCAGGCACGAGTTTTCTCTTCCTCAGTCAACTGATCATAAGGAACTCCCCATGAGGCCATAGGTGCCGAGTGGGACAGGGAAGGTAATGTGACTGGAGTGGAGACCACAGGCATTTTGGCCACTTCCTCATGAAACTTACTTGTGCCTTCAGGTCCTGCTCAAGCCCGATCTCTAATATACCACTTCCATTTAATGATGGAGTGCTGCTGTGCACGTCCAACTTTATGACTCTATGGGTCAGACAACACCTAATTCATGATGAGAAGCTCAGGCCTCATGGTGACTTGGTGGCCCATGGTTAGGTGTTCAGTCTCTACCAAAGCCCAGTAACAAGCTAAAAGCTGTTTCTCAAAAGGAGAGTAGTTATCTGCAGAGGATGGCAGGGCTTTTCTCCAAAACCCCAAGAGTCTGCATTGGGATTCACCAATAGGGACTTGCTAAAGGCTCCAAACAGCATCTCTATCTACTACAGACACTTCAAGCACCATTGGATCAGCTGGATCATATGGCCCAAGTGGCAGAGCAACCTGCACGGCAGCCTGAACCTGTTGCAGAGCCTTCTGTTGCTCTGGACCCCACTCAAAACTAGCAGCTTTGCGAGTCACTTGATAAATAGGCCATAGCAACACACCCAAATGAGGGATATGTTGCCTCTAAAATCCAAAGAGACCCACCAGACATTGTGCCTCTTTTTTAGTTGTGGGGGAAGCCAGATACAATAACTTATCTTTTATTTTAGTAGGAATATCTCGACATGCCCCACACCATTGGACCTCTAGAAATTTCACTGAGGTGGAAGGTGACTGGATTTTTGTTGGGTTAATTTCCCAACCTCTAGCACTCAAATGTCTCACCAATATGTCTAGAGTCATCTACACTTCTTCTTTACAATCAGCATTATGTCATCAATATAATGGACCAGTGTGATTTCTTGTGGAAGGGAAAGGTGATCAAGATCTCTATGGACTAATTTATGACATAGTGCTGAGAAGTTGCTATACCCCAGAGGAAGGACTGAGAAAGTATGCTGTTGGCCTTGCCAGCTGAAGGCAAACTGCTTCTGATGGTCTTTTGAAATTGGTATTGAGAAAAAGGCATTGACCAGATCAATAGCTGCATACCAAGTACCAGGAGATGTACTAATTTGCTCAAGCAATGAAACCACATCAGGAACAGCAGCTGCAATTGGAGTCACCACCTGATTAAGTTTATGATAATCTACTGTCATTCTCCAAGATCCATCCATTTTTTTCACAGGCCAAATAGGTGAATTAAATGGGGATGTGGTGGGAATCACCACCCCTGCATCCCTCAAGTCGTTGATGGTGACAATAATCTCTGCAACCCCTCCAGGGATGTGGTACTGCTTTTGGTTTACTATTTTTCTAGGTAGAGGCAGTTCTGATGGCTTCCACTTGGCTTTTCCTACCATAATAACCCTTACTCCACATGTCAGAGAGCCAGTGTGGGAATTCTGCCAATTGTTGAGTATATCTATTCCAATTATGCATTCTGGCAATGGAGAAATCACTACAGGATGGGTTTGGGGACCCACTGTGAGATGCACCTCGGCTAAGACTCTGTCAATAACTTAACCTCCATATGCCCCCACTCTGACTGGTGGGTCACAATGACGCTTTGGGTCTCCTGGAATTAGTGTCAATTCAGAGCCAGTGTCCAGTAATCCCCAAAAAGTCTGATTATTTCATTTTCTCCAATGAACAATCACTCTCATAAAAGGCCTCAGATCCTAGGAAGGCTAGGAGAAAGGCCTCAGATCCTAGGAAGCTAGGAGAAAGATTGACATTATAGATTTTTGGCAATGTAGTGGGGTCCTTCCTCAAAGGGACCTGGCCTCCCCTTCATTCAAGGGGTTGTGGGTCTGTAAACTGACTCAAGTCTGGGAATTGATTGAGAAGTCGTGACTCTGTATTCTGGCAATTCAATCTAGGTTGCTGTTCATGTGACCTAGAATTCTTCTGTCTATACAGATCAAGTAAATATTTAGTAGACTTGCCATGTATTTCACTAAGAGGAACACCATGAACAAGTAGCCAGTGCTATAATTCCACATGAGTCAGACTACTGTGATTGGTGCTCCGACTCTGCTGTCCATTATGGTAACCACATTCACCTTGCCTTTGTTGATTAACTGCTGCCATTTGGCCCCTACTACCATGGTGTCCAGTCATCCCCATTGTATTTAAGTGTCTTAGTTCAATTAGAGCAGTTCCCACTGTCAAATCAGGTTTATATAAAATAAGAATCATAGCAGTCTTCAAGGATGGTGGAGCTCCCTTCACAAATTTATTCCTCACAGTACTGGTGAAAGATGTGTCTTCTGGGCTCTCCATTTCTGGCTCTAGGGGTCTAATCTGATAAATCCATTCTAACAGGCCAATTTCTCTAAGCCTCTGGATACCTTCTTCTACATTAAACCAAGACAGGTCTGGTACTTTGACTTGACTTAAGGTAGGCCACCGCATAATCCATGCCTCAGTAAGCCAACCAAATAAGGTATTAGATCTTTTCCTAACCTCTTGAGCTGGGACATTGAATGAAGAATCCATACTTAGTGGACCTTAATCAATAAAGTCAGACTGATCCAACCTTACATTCCTTGCACCATCATCCCACACCCTCAGTAGCCATTCCCATACATATTCTCCAGGTTTCTGTCTGTACATGTTGGCAAAATCAAGTAGGTCTTTTCGAGTATAGCATATCACCTCCTCAGTCACACTTTCTATTTCACCTCTTGGGGCTCACTTAGACTTGACCTTTGTTATGGGCCTAGGCCCCAGAATAAGTGCTTGAGGCAGTTCCTGAGAGCATTCAGGACTGTCTTCCATGGCCTCTGCCTCACACAATAACCCTGAAGGACTCGTTTGGCTAGTCCCCTCAAACTGAGGGGGAGGGGATAATGGTTTTACAGTAATCTGTTCAGATGGGAGGGATTCAACAGAATTTACAGGCTCCATATCCTGATCTTCCTGATCATCTGTCCATATGTCCGCATTCCAGGTTACAGGATCCCATTTTTTCCAATCAATGCCCTCACTTTAACATCAGACACTGTCTGGGTTGGCAATTGTGCTGGCATTGTAAATTGGCCACTCTTACAATCAGACTCTGGATTTGGGTTTCAGCTATGTCATCCCTGGTAGTAGAAGCTACAAGGCTTTCTTTCAGAGGACAGCTGGAAGCACTGAGGTTGTTTATGCAGTGCTTAAGTTGAGACTCAGCAGCTTTGAGCCCATGTCGCTCTTTCACCAAATTATCCAGTGTAAGTTGGACCAACCAACCAGCTTCCTTATAGTCCTTATTCTGAAATAATTGCAGAAAAGTATCAAATATCCGATCACCCATAGTGTCACTTCTCACAAGTACTTGATCTATCGGTGGTGCTATTTCACATATTAATTTTATCACCTCATGCCATGGATTGGGAGCTCTGGTAGCATAGTGGCTAAGGCACTTGACTGCTAACCAGAAGGCTGGCGGTTCAAACCCACCAGCCACTCCTTGGAAGGAAGGTTGGGCAATCCTACTTCCGTAGTGATACTGCCTCGGAAACCCAAGGAGGGGTCGCTATGAGTCGGGGCCGACTTGACGGCAAATAACAACAACAACAACAACATGCCATGGATTAGTAGGGCTCTCTTTACTAGCAGACGCAGAGTTGCTAGTGTCATCAAAATTAATCAAACTGGAGAACGAATCTAGGAAGCCCATCCTTATGATTTTGTCTGTCTAGAACCACTCCCGGTACCAAATGTGTTAGACTGGGTTCTCTAGAGAAACAAAAACCAGCAAAGCTTATATATATATATCTGATCCCATCATGGGATCCACACAGAATTGGGATCCAGCCCAGTTGACACACAGCCCCAACTATCACAATTACTGATTGAAAAAGAAAGATGGGAAGAGAAGAGAGAAGAAGCCAGGACTGGTGATAAAACCACCAATTTAAAGCATAGAGGCATTAGAAACAGACAAAGAGAAATAACATCTTGGAATCTAAACAATAAAAAGGTAGTGTACACCAAAAACCAAACTCACTGCTGTCGAGTTGATTCCAATTCATAGTGACACACTTCAGGTTTTCTGAGGCAGTAAATCTTTATGGAATTAGATTACCCATCTTCCTTTTGTGGAGTTGCTGATGGGTTTGAACTGCCAACCTTCTGGTTAGCAGTCAAATGCCTTAGGCACTAAACCACCAGAGCTCCAAGTCACAGTATAGACAGATATAAATGAATTAAAAGTGAGGATAAGATGTTCTGGAGCTGGAGGAAGAATGTTCTGGGAATAGGTCAGACTTCCAGTGGCACAGGTAGAGCTAAGAAGGGGCCAGAGAAATAGAATGAAACAAGTCCTTTCTAGTGAACACTAGCTGTTAGGGTTGAAAATTCATGTTAAGGGAAAGGCCTATCTTGTGGCAGTTGGAGAAGATAGTCTCAGTGCAGACTTTCATATGATTCTGGGCAGAAGCTTGATAAATGGCTGAGGGCATTCAAAAGGATGCTAGGTTGATGCTATTGAATTGCAACTAGGGAGCTGCATTCTCTGCTCTAAGAAGCACAGATTCCAGTGACTAGACATGAACCCCCTCCTCGCCTCCACCAATCTGGTGGCTAGGGAAGTCCCTCCTCCACCTGCCCAGATACTCCAGTTACCTCCTCTGTAGCCTAAGCACCCTCAGCAACACACTCCAAACAGACAGAACCAGGGGCTGTGGCTCCCCTTTCCTGTGCTTGTGTCATTGGCAGTTTTTTTCTTTTTTTTTTCCCCACACTGAACACAAGAAGCACACATCTGCACCTTCCACTCTTAGAGATGTCCATTGTACTAGTCTCCTTCCTCTGCCATGGACACACCCCTGGTGGATCAGTGGATTGCACCACAGTCACCCACTCCCAGGGCTGCTAGCTAATTGTAATTACAAAAGTCCCTTCCCCTCTGCTTCCTTATTTTTCCCTTATTTTTCTCATTTTTTCCTTTTTTTCTAATTTTTCTTCCTTTTGATTTCTTTCAGTTTAACCATCTTTCTTCTCATTCACTCCCCTCTCTTCTACTACCCTTTTCTTCTCCTTTTATTTCCTTTTTCTCTATACTTTATCTTTAATTTTTATTTTCCTTTTCCCCCTCCCTTCTTATTCTCTCTCTCTTTTTTAAATCTCCTTTTCCTGTCCCATTTATAGAATGGGGACATTAACTCTCCATGAGTCAGCCATATCTACTGCACCAACAACCTCACCAATGGGTGAGCACCACAACCAGCTCCTGAAACAATTGGCCAATGCCAGACAGTGACAACATCTGCTCCTCCCACTTGCAGCTTGTCTTCACAACAAATAGCAACCTGGACCCACATTCCCACCAGTTATTCCACCAACCCAAAGACAGCTGGGAGTGCCCCAGTGCTGCCAAGCTAACAATCAAAGAAGCACACCAGCCTTACCCATCTGGACATATTTAAACAAAGGAAAACAAAAGCAGGGTGAAATAAACCAATACACAACCAACAAGTAAAAGCAACAACCTCAAAATATCTCAGAGACAACAGACAACTTCAATTCAAATGAAGACAGAGGACAAGATAATGGAAGCAAGCAATCAAACTAAAGAAATAGGAAATCTTTCTGAGGAAGAATAGATAATAGAAAAACCTGATAAGGAATTCAAAAGAATGAAGAGTTCAAGGAAACCATAAACAAAAGCAAAGAAAACACATAATTCCCTTGCAAAATCCAGGAAAGCAATATAAGAGCAAAATGAGAAAACAAATATATAATTAGAAATCATACAAAAACAGCAATTAGAAATCCAGAAGATAAACACTAAAATTTCAGAGAGAGTTAACACATTGGAAGGACAAAATAGTAGAATCAAATAGGTTGAAAACACATTAGCCAATTTGAAGACAAATCCCTTGATATCAGTTTGTATGAGGAAAAATCAGAAAAAAAGAATGAAGAAAACCTAAGAGTTAAATTAGATGATATCAAGAGAAATAACCTACATGTGATTGGAATTCCAGAACAAGAGAAGGACAAAATCCCACAGAAAAAATTTTCAAAGACTTGGTAGCAAACAATTTCTTCAACATCACAAAAGATAAAAAGATATCTATCAAAAAATCTCAATAAATTCCATAGAAAATAGAACCAAAGAGAAATTCAACAAGACATATCATAATCAAACTTTCCAAAATCAAAGACAAAGAAAGAATCTTGAGAGCAGCTCAGGAAAAAACAAAATGTTACCTATAAAAGGTAACTGGTAAGCCTAAACTCTGATTTCTCTGCAGAAATCTTACAGACAAGAAGGTAATGATATGACATACACAAAATCTTTAAAGTAAAAAAAAAAAAAAAAAAAAATGCCAGCTGAGAATTACATATCCAACAAAATTGTCCTTCAACTATAATGTTGAAATTACAACATTCCCAGAGAAACAGAAATCAAGGGAATTTGTAAAAAACAGACCAATCATACAAGAAATTATAAAGGGAGTCCATCCAATAGAAAACAAACAACAGAAGAAAATAACCTAATATTAAGACACATGACAACAAAACCACCCAGAAACCAAACCAGGAAAAGAACTCTTAAAACTGAAATTCACTTATAAAATAGAAAATAGAGAACTAGAGGCATCAATCTGTAAATAAAAGGACTATATAGTCAAAAGTGGTAATAAATGGTATAATTACAGAACTTCCACAAAGAGACAAATTGAGAAAATATCAACATAGAACACACAGTTCCAAACTTAGGAAGATAAAAATTTCCTACAAGGGAATAACAAAGAAAATCAATAAGCTTTCTAACAAAAAAAAGAAAGAAGAAAATTACAAGAACTCGATAAACACAAAATCAACAAAAATGAAGAAAAGGAAAAGAAAATCCTATAGCAAAATGAACTCAGCACAGAAAAACATTCAGAACAAAGAAACAATCAACACTGAAAAAAAAAAAAGAATGACAGGAATAATTACACTAAATGTGAATGGATTATATATACCAGTCAAGAAAAAGAAAGGGGCAGAATGAACAAGAAAACAAGACCTATCAATATCCTGCCTACAAGAGACCCACATTAGACACAAAGACAAAAATAAATTGAAAATCAAGGGATGGAAAAAATATATCAAGTTAGTGGCAAACAAAAAAGAGCAGGGGTAACAATATTAATTTCTGGTAAAATAGACTTTAAGGTGAAAAACAGCATAAGGGACAAGGAAGGCATTATATAATGGTAAAAAGGTCAATTAAAACCACCAGGGTATAACAATAATAAATATCTATGCACCCAATGAAAAAGCTCCAAAGTTCATAGAGCAGACATAAACAAACTGAAAGGAAAAACAGATAATTTTAAAATAGTAGTAAGAACATAGCACATTCAATGAAAGACAGAATAATTAGAAAGAAACTGAACAAAGATATAGAAGATCTCAACAACAGGATCAACCAACTTGACCTTATAGACATGTACAGAACACTCCATCCAACATAAGCACAATACACATTCTTTTCCAGTGCACATGAATCATTCTCCAAAATAGAACATGTGTTAGGACACAAAACAAGCCACAATAAATATAAAAACATGAAAATACTACAAAGCATCTTCTCAGATTGCAATGCTATATGATTGTTGTTGTTGTTATGTGCTGTTGAGTCCAATCCTACTCATAGCGACCCCTCCTTGGGTTTCCAAGGTGGTATCTCAACAGAAGTAGATTGCCCAACTTTCCTTCTGAGGAGTGGCTGGTGGATTTGAACTGCCAGCCTCTGGTTAGCAGTCAAATGCCTTAGGCACTATGCCACCAGAGCTCCATAGGTCAATTTATAGCAATAAATTCACACATCAAAAAAGAAGAATGGAAATCAATACTTTAACCCAACAACTTCAACAATTAGGAAAAAATGTAATAAAAGAAGACTATAGTCTACAGAAGAAAAGAAATAATACAGACCAGAGCAGAAATAAGCAAAGCAGATGACAGAAAAGCAATAGAAGTAATCACTAACACTGAAACTGGATCTTCAAAAAGATTAACCAAACTTACAAACCACTGATAAATTTAAGGAAAAGAAGAAGAAGATCAAATCAAAGATTTGATCAAAGAATCAAACATTTTTAACTGGAATAAGAAAGAGGTTATGATACAACAGAACCAACCAAAATAAAAACAGGATAATAAGAGAATACTATGAAGCACTGTACTCCAACAAATGTGAAAACTTAGAAGAAATGAGCAAATTTATAGTAACACACAACCTACCTAAACTAAAAGGCTGAAGTAGAAAATTTGAACAGACCCACAACAAAGAAATTGAACAGGTCTTAAAAAAAAACTCCCCACAAAAAAAGTCCTGGTCCAAACAGCTTCACTGGAGAATTCGATCTGTCAGAGAAGAGATGACATCAATCCTACTTAAACTATTCCAAAACTTAGAGAAGGATGTCATACTCCCAAATTCAGTTTATGATATAAACATAGCCAAAATATGACCTTGAACCTATCCCAGAGATCATTTGAAGAATAGATTCGTCACATTGAACACCAATGATCAAAGACTGGAGGAGTTGTGAATATCAAGGACATCATAAAAGAAAAAAAGCAAAAGGTCATTAAAAAGGCAGGAAGGGAAGAAGAGACCAAAATTGATGTCTGAAGAGACTGAAACTTGTTCTTCAATGGAGAGTAACTAAAGCAAATGGAAGAAATGATGAAATCATATAGCTGAACAGATTTCAAAGGGTAGCTCAAGAAGACAAAGTATTATAATAAAATGTACAAAGATCTGGAGTTAAAAAACAAAAGGGAAGAATATTTCTCAAGCTGAAAAAAACTGAAGAAAAATATTCAAGCCCTTAGTTGGAATGTTGAAAGATTTCCATGGGCAAAATATTGAATGATGCAGGATACATCAAAAGAAGATGTAAAGAATACACAGAATCACTATATCCAAAAGAATTAGTTGATGTCCAACTATTTCAGGAGGTAGCATATGATCAAGAACCAATGGTATTGATGGAAGAAGTCCAAGCTGTGCTGAAGGAACTGGCAAAAAACAAGGCTCCAGGAATTGATGGAATACCTATTGAGATATTTCAACAAACAGACACAGCACTGGAGGAGCTTAGTCACTTATGCCAAGAAATTTGGAAGACAGCTACCTGTCAACTGACTAGAAGAGATTGATATTTGTTTGCGTTACAAAGAAAGATGACCCAATGGAATGTGGAAATTATCAAACAATGTCATTTTATCACATGCAAGTAAGATCTTGTGGAAGAAAATTAAAAAACTGTTGCAGCAGTATATTGACAGAAAACTTCCAGAAATTGAAGCTGGATTCAGAAGAGGATATGGAATAAGGGATGAGATTGCTGATGTGTGATGGGTCTTAGCAGAAAGCAAGAATACCAGAAAGATGTTTATCCATGTTTAATTGACTATACAAAAACATTCATTTGCGTGGATTACAAAAAATTTTGGATAACATTGTTAGGAATGAGAATTCCAGAACACATAATTATGCTCACGAGGAACCTTTAGATAGAATAAGAGAGTCATTCTAACAGAATAAGGGGATAGTGCATGGCTTAAAATCAGGAATGGTGAGCATCAGGGCTGTATCCTTTCACTATACTTACTCAATCTGTATGCTGAGCAAATATTCCAAGAAACTGGACTGTATGAAGAAGAACACAGTATCGAGATTGGAGTAAGACTCAACAACTTGTGATATGTAGATGACACAATCTTGCTTGCTGAAAATGAAGAAGAGTTAAGAGCTTACTGATGATGATCAAAAACTTTTTTGACAGTATGGATTACACCTCAGCATAAAGAAAACAAAAATCCTCACAACTGGACCAATAAACAACATCAGTTTAAATGGAGAAAAGATCAAAATGGTCAAGGATTTCATTTTACTTGTATCCACAGTCAGCATCATGGAAGCATCAGTCAAGAAACCAGAAGACGTTTGTTGTTGTTGTTGTTGTTGTTAGGCGCTGTCGAGTTGGCTCTAACTCATAGGGACCCTATGTACAACAGAACAAAACATTGCTCGGTCCTGTGCCAGCCTACAATCCTCCCTATACTTGAGCCCATCATTGCAGCCACTGTGTCAATCCATCTAACGGAGGGCCTTCCTCATTTTCCTTCACCCTCCACTTTAACAAGCATGATATTCTTCTCCAGGGAATGATCCCTTCTGACAACATGACCAAAGTAGATCAGATGAAATCCAGCCCTTCTCACTTCCAAGAAGCATTCTGGCTGCACTTCTTCTGGAACAGACTTGTTCATTCTTTCAGCAGTTCATGATACTCCCAGTATTCTTCACCAACACCACAACTCAAAAACATCAACTCTTTTTCAGTATTCCTTATTCTTTGTCCAGCTTTCACATGCATTTTAGGTGATTGAAAATACCATGGCTTGAGTTAGGCTCACCTTAGTCTTCAAAGAGACATCTTTGTTCTTCAGCACTTTAAAGAAGTCTTTTGCAGCAGATTTGTCCAGTACAATATATCATGTGATGTCTTGACTGCTGCTTTCATTGGTGTTGATTGTGGAACCAAGGACTATGAAATCTTTGACAATGTCAGTCTTATCTCCATATACCGTGATGCTGCTTATTGGTCCAGTTGTGACGATTTTTATTCTCTTTATGTTGAGATGTAATCCATACTGCAGACTGTAGTCTTTAATCTTCATCAGTATGTGCTTCAAGTCATCCTCACTTTCAACAAGCAAAGTTGTGTTGGGTACATATTGCAAGTTGGTAATGAGTTTTCCTGCAATCCTGATGCTGTTCTCCTCTTCATACAGTCCAGCTCCTTGGATTATTTGCTCAGCAATAGGTTCAATAAGTGTGGTGAAATGATACAACCCAGACACACTCCCTTCCTGATTTTAAACCATGTATGCCCTTGTTCTGTTTAAATGACAGCCTACTGGTCTATGTACAGGTTCCTCATGAACACAATTAAGTGTTCTGGAATTCTCATTCTTCTCAATGTTATCTATAATTTGTAATAATCCACACAGTCAAATGCTTTTGCATAGTCAATAATACACAAATAAGCATCTTTCTGGTATTCTTTACTTTCATCTAAGATCCATCCAACATTAGCAATGATATGCCTCATTCCATGTACTCTTCTGAATCCAGCTTGAATTTCTAGAAGTTCTGTCAATACAGTGCTGCAGCTGTTTTTGAATTATCCTCAGCAAGATTTTACTTGCATGTGATATTAATGATATTGTTAAATAATTCCAACATTCTCTGGGATCACCTTTATTTGGAATGGATACAAATATGGACCTCTTCCAGTCAATTGGTCAGGTGTCTTCCAAATTTCTTGGCATAGATGAGTGAGTCCCTCCAGCACAGCATCCATTTTTGAAACATCTCAATGGGTATCCCATCAATTCCTGGAGCCTTGCTCTGGTGGCATCATGGATAAGTCACTTGACTGCCATCCAGAAGGTCAGCAGTTCAAACCCATCAGCTTCTCTGGGGCAGGAAGATGGGGTGATCTACTTCCATAAAGATTCAGTTTGGAAATCTAATGGGGGTTGTTATGAGTTATTTTTGTTTGTTTGTTTGTTTGTTTGCTCTTTGCCAATTTTTTCAGTGTAGCTTTGACTTCTCTCTATTCCATTGTTTCTTGATCATTTGCCACCTCCTGAAATACATGACCATTGGCCAATTCTTTTTGGTACAGTGAATCTGTGTATTCCTTCCATGTTCTTTTGATGTTTCCTGCATCATTCAATATTTTGACCATTGAGTCTTTCAATATTTCAACTCAAGGTTTGAATTTTTTCCTCAGTTCTTTCAGCTTGAGAAATTCCAAGCATGTTTTTCCCTTTCGGTTTTCTAATTCCAGGTCTTTGCACATTTTGTTACAAGAATTGACTTTGTCTTCTCAAGCGGCTCTTTGAAATCTTTTATTCAGCTCTTTTATCTTGTCATTTTTTCCATTTGCTTTAGCTACTCTCTGTTTAAAGGCAAGTTTCCAAGTCTTTCTGACATTGATTTTGGTCTTTTCTTCCTTTTCTGTCTTTTTAATGACTTTTTGCTTTCTTCCTGGATGATGTTCTTGATGTCATCCTACAGTTCCTCTGGCTTTTGGTCACTGGTGTGTTCAATGCATCAAATCTATGCTTCAGATGATCTATAAATTCAGAAGCAATATAATCAAGGTCATATTTTGGCTCTTGTGGACTTGCTTTAATTGTCTTCAGTTTCAACTTGAACTTGCATATGAACAGGTGATGGTCTGTTCCACAGTCAGCTCTTGGCCCTGCTTTGGCTGAAGATGTTGAGCTTCTCCATCACCTCTTTGCAGAGGTGTAGTCAATCTGATTCCATTGTACTTTATCTGGTGAAATCCATGTGTATAGCTGCCATTTATGTTGTTGAGAAAGGTATTTGCAATGAATAAGTCATTGGTCTTACAAAATTCTATCATGTGATCTCTAGTGTTATTTCTGTCACCAAGGCCATATTTTCCAACTACTGGTGATTATTCTTTCCACTGATAATCAACACATCTTCATTGCATGTTTTGTCAATTTCAGACTGCAGAAGTTGGTAAAAATCTTCAATTTCCTCATATTATTATTATATTAGAATACTCGGTATAACTAATTTCTCAGTTTTAGCCCTGAACTTCATCATATCCACCAGAGTTCCTAGTTTTGAGCATAACATATTTTCTGTTCCCTTTTTGTCAGGGACAGAACCTTGGTACTCTTGCCCGGAGACACAAAGATCTCATATCTTCTGATCTAAGATGTGACTATAAGTTATGAAACTTTATGAGATTCTCCAAATGAATTAATCATATTTCTTTTTTTCTGACACTTAAATTGAAGTTTTCTTTATTTCTTTAAGTCAGTTATCGTTGTTGTTAAGTGCCGTCGAGTCATTTCCAACTCATAGCGACCCCATGCACAGCAGAACGAAACACTGCCCGATCCCGTGCCAGCTCCATGATCCCTGCTATACTTGAGCCTATCATTGCAGCCACCAGTTATCATTAGTCTGTCTGTTAAATATTCTACTCTCCACAAAATATTCAACTTCTTATCTCCTAATATCACTGCTCCCTTTTTTGTTTGTTTGTTCTTCTGGGTCTATGTATTTTTAGTTTCTATGCTCTCCTTTTAGTTGGTTAGTTAAGGTATATAAGATATTATTGCTGTGGTTGCTATGTGCCATCAAGTTGGCCCCGACTCATAGCGACCCCTCCTTGAGTTTTTGAGGCAGTATCACTATAGAAGTAGGATTGCCCAACCTTCCTTCCAAGGAGTGGCTGGTGGGTTTGAACCACCAGCCTTCTGGTTAGCAGTCAAGTGCTACCAGAGCTCCCATATAAGATATTACATGTACTCAAACTATCAGTTTACTAGAACTTTGATCAGGAATAGTTTAAATGGTTCTTCATATAAGATTTTCTCTTTTCTTCCATTCTCTTTCTAGAAGCTTTTAAGTGATTTTATTGCTTGGAACTTTTAGTGTGTTTATGCCATGTTACTATGTTAAAAGTAGCCAGATATCAGGTTAGTGATACTGATCACTTTATTTTAGTAGAAATCAAATATTAATATTGAACTATACATTTTGAAGATCTATCTCATGGTTTTTTCCCTGAATGAGTATGGAAGCAGTATTTTTATTTCCAATGGTATGTATAAGGATTTGCAGATTGTAGAATACATACCTTCAAAGGAAAAAATTAATAATACATTACAATACTGTAGAGCTCAATTACTTTATTCATGAAATCCTTTCTCTTAATCTGATAAACTCCCTGTATTGGCATCTCCTGGAATTTGAGAATTACTCATTATTAGATCTTTCTATACTGCAGAAGCATTTTTTTACTACCCCATTTTATTGCTGTCAATTAATGAAACAGAATTCTAAAACCAACAGTTCTGAGATGTTAGCCACCAGCAGCACTACTCTTGCTACCATCATCTTTATTCTTTATGTCAGCATTGCTTTTGGAGGATATCTCAAGTTAAGTTTATTAACTCCACATCATATTTTCTCCTTTCTTCCATTTGTGCTCATTTTGCCCAGTTTGGGTAATTCAGTGTAAATTACTTTGGTCACAAAAGCCTCAACTCTGAGCATGCTGAATAGCTTGCAATCTGCTCTGCGCACCAGTTAGCAGTCCACACTGGAAGGCATTTCTGTCCTTCTGAGTCTGACCAGCAGACAGTGCCTACCTCTGCTGTGTTAGAATATTCCCTGCAGCCCTCAGATCTTAACTTCAATGAGGCCAGCAAAAGAGCCTCATTCTGCTTTTCATTGGTAGCCCCTTTGTCTTCAAATTATTTTAAAGGTACAAAAGGCTAATAAGTCTAAAGCACAAAAATATTTTTTCTTTGCTCATTTTTATAATGTAAATTTCAAACATAGTGTTTTATGTTGGAAATATTGCTTCAAATAAGGGTGTGTTTCCCCCATCATAAGCTTCCTTTCCTAGAGTATGTCTTGGGAGATTTTGTTGTAGTAAAACCATATTCTTTGAAATCAGATTCCTCTGTGCTTAAACATGGGCTTCACCTTGCACCAGCTGCATAATCTTGGGAAAATACAAAACTCTGTCTACTTGTTTATTTGTAGGACAGGGATTGATGGCATCACTAGGGTTCAGCCTGTACAGTAACTCATGGTGTCACCCCATCCACATGGGTGGACCAGCCAGTGAACAACCCTTACACACACTCCACAACCTCTTTCCCCCCATCTCCTGTGCTGAATATGGGGAAATAGGGGCAACTATGCCCCTTGTAGCTCCCTCTCCCAACACCTCCTTTCTCTCATTGGCATAGACAGAAATCCTCCTCTCCACCCAATGGTGGGCACTGCAGCCTACACCATGACCAGCAATGCAGGTGTGATGAGTTATATATTGGGTGACAGGTGATACTAACATTAGTGACACTACTGCCTTGTGGCCCCTTCCTCTAGATGCCAGGCCACCTGCTCCTGTTGCCACTGTCGATGTTACTGCCACCACAGACTCTGGTGTGAGGATCCTAGTATCAATTGGGTATCATTCCCTCTGACAGTGTCAAGGGTTGTGGTCCCCACCCTCTCCAACTTCCTAGTGATACCAATGGCAGGGATTCTATCACCAAGGCTTGTTGAAAGGATTAAATGAAACAATGTGCTTAAAGTTTATGGTAGATAAGAAGCACTCCATAAATGGTGACCATTTTTGTTATCTGTGCAGATGTTAAAGCTTGCTAGGTTATTTTAGGACTATATACTCTACAATTCAGTACTACATTTATTCTGATAAAACTTCCAAAGACACTAGGCAAAGACTTTTTCAGGGCTGCTTGAGCCCTGCTTGGGTATTTTTCAGCTACTCTGGCCCTAAAATAGAAAAGTATTTTATGTTTTCAAAAACTCAAACAATTTATTCCTCTTAAATGGAAAAGTATTTTATATTCTTAAAATATCAACTTCTTTATTCTTCCTGTCTACTCTCCATATCTAGGCAGACTCCACAAATCTCCTACATATCACGTCATTATTATGTCTAGGAAAGAAGTGGAGGCAGGGTGCTAGAGCCTTGGCAGAAGTCAGAACTTTCTGTTTTCTATAGGAAGCTTTTCCAGTATTTCTCAACATCATTTGTTGTATAAAGTCATGGATGACATGTTTCAGCTGGTGCTGGATACTGAGTACTGGCCTATCAAGTAGAACAATATGATCTAGGGAATAAAAGTCCACATTTTTGTTTTGTTGTTGTTGTTGTTATGTGCCGTCGAGTCAGCCCTGACTCATAGCTACCCCTCCTTGGGTTTCCGAGGCAGTATCACTACGGAAGTAGGATTGCCCAACCTTCCTTCCGAGGAGTGGCTGGTGGGTTTGAACCGCCAGCCGTCTGGTTAGCAGGCAAACATTTTTGTTTAGGATAGTCTATTCTGAATGTAAAAAAGTTGAAGATCACCTTTTTCCAAATTGTCATCATAGAATTCAGAGAACTCAATGGAGATCAACATAAAAATCAACCAGAATTTGTGCATGTGTGTCTCTGTGTACTAATTGAACATTGTTGTTGTTATTAGGTTCCGTTGAGACATGTCCAATTCATAGCGACCCTGTGTACAACAGAATGAAACACTGCCTGGACCTGTGCCAAATCCATGATCCTGGCTATAGTTGAGTCCATCATTGTAGCCATTGTGTCAATCCATCTTGTTGAAGGCCTTCCCCTCTTTTATTGACCTTCTACTTTACCAAGCATGATATCCTTCTTCAGGGAATAGTCTCTTCTTACAACATGACCAAAGTGGTTAGAAGTCTGGCCATTCTGGCTTCCAAGCAGCATTCCAGCTGCACTTCTTCCAGGACAGATTTATTAGTTCTTTTAGCAGTCCATGGTACTTTCTGAATCTTCACCAGCTCTGCAACTCAAAACATCTACTTGTATTTGGTCTTCCTTATTCATTGTCCAGCTCTCAAATGCATATGAGGAGATTGAAAATACCATGGCTTTTGTCAGGTGCACGTTAGGCCTCAAGGAGACATATTTGTTCTTTAGCACTTGAAAGAGGTCTTTTGCAGCCAGTTTGCCCAGTGCTATATATCTCATCTGAATATCCTGACTGTTGCTTCCATTGGCACTGATTGTAGAACCAAGTAATATGAAGTCTTTGACAACTTCAATCTTTTCTTCATTTATGGTGATACTGCTTACTGGTTCAGCTGTGAGGATTTTTGTTTTCTTTATATTGAGGTGTAATCTATACTGCAGAGTGTAGTCTTTAATCTTCATCAGTAAGTGTTTCAAGTCATCCTCACCCTCAGCAAGAAAAGTTGTGTCATCAGTGTATCACAGGCTGTTAATTATTCTTCCTCCAATCCTGATGTTGCAGTCTTCATACAGTCTACCTTCTTGGATTATTTCCTCAGCATACAGATTGAGTAAGTATGGTGAAAGGATACAACCCTGACTCACTCCCTTCATTTTAAACCATGCAGTGTCCCCTTGTTCTGTTTGAATGACAGCCTCCAGGGCTATGTACTGGTTCCTCATGAGGACAATTAAGTGTTCTGAAATTCTCATTCTTCTCAACGTTATCCACAATTGGTTATGATCCACACAATCAAATACTTTTGCATAGTCAATAAAGCATAAGCAAACATCTTTCTGGTATCCTTTGCTTTCAGGCAAGGTCCATCTGACATCAGCAATGCTATCCCTCATTCCACATCTTCTTCTGAATCCACCTTGCATTTTTGGAAGTTCTCATCAATATACTACTGCAAGAGTTTTTGTTTTATAGTCAAAAGATTTATTTTATAGTCAAAAGATATAGTCAGTAAGATTTTACTTGTGTGTGATATTAATGTTATTGTTTGATTATTACATTTTGTGGGATCACCTTTCTTTTGGATGGGTAAAAATGGATCTCTTGGCGAGGCAAGATGGCGGACTAGGCAGAAGGATTGCACAGACCCTCTTCAACAAAGAA